>NC_059128.1:26219258-26521243 GCF_020740605.2 Lemur catta
TGAGCATTTGGCAAAAGTCCTGCATCTTGACCAGGGCCTGAGAAAGGGCGTGACGCACTCTCTGAACCTACTCTGCAGCCCTTCAGGAGGCCCCAGGCAGCCACGCTGAGACCCCCCTCTGCTGGTGGCAAGTTTTTGTGCTGCTTGCTCCCTAGCAGGTATTGGGGAGCCATATTGCCCCCATTCTTCACTCTCACCCCACACTGGCAGGCCCTGGTCTCACCTCCCTTCTGGTCACCAAGTGGGTCTTGGCCTTTTCCAGCGCTGGCCAGACAGGAGAGCCTGGGCTGGTGAATGCTTGGTGGCCTTGACACACACGCCAGACCCTCTGCTCCACCTCCCTGCTGGGGAGGAGATGAGCCTGACAAATGTCAAGGACCTGGTAATGCCAGGTCTGAGGGGGTGTTAGGTGTGAGAACTCCACCTGGGAGGCCCTGACCACTGCTCTCCGCAGGTAGTCAGCCATGTGTCCTTGGGCAAGTCATTTTACCTTTCTGGGCTTCAGTCTTAGCAGCCACAAAATAGAGATTTGGACCAGTGATCTAAGGATGTGTGATGAACAGCTTTTATTTAGGACGTTATAATAAGTTCTTGGGAGGAAAAGCCCTCTGAGAGCCCCGGGTGGAGAGGTGAGTGGCTCTGGCTGGGGGCTGATGCCCAGTGTCCTGGGTGGGGGACACTGGCACTATTAGGAACCCATGCATGGAGCTGATCTGACCCAGACTTCAGGGTGCCAGGAGAAGAGACATAAGCCTGGGCCCCATGGGGATTTGGGGCATCTGACAAGCAGGGGAGAGTCAAGGCTTTATTTTTGAAGATCTGTCGGCCAACCGTGGGTGTGGGGCTGGAGGGTGTGGGAGCGGTGTGGCTTCCTCTTGGGTAGAAGATGTTGAGCCTTGCACAGGTTGGCCCGGTGGTGGTAATCACCTGTAGCCTCTTCATCTTCATAACTACTCACCCGCCAGGGCTCTCGAGAGCCCCCCGCCACCCTACCTGACCAGCCACACTTCCAGAACATCACGGTGGCTTTCAGGCCAGCTGAAAGCTGCTCTCCAGGGAAAAGCTCAGAGGTTTCTGCTGTCCGTCCCAGACAGCCTGGTGTGACATCCAAGCAGGAGGGTAAGCCTGAAACTCTAGGGGAGGAAGTTTATAGAAGGAGCTCTGGAGACAGGCAGGCCTGGGTCTTGCCTCTGTACTGCTGTGACTTAAGGAAAGTGATTTGACCCCTCAGATCTTTTCAGGTTCCTTGTTGAGAAAGGGGCAGAGTAATAATGCCTACCTTGCTGCGAGAATTAAACAGTATAATGTGTGTAGAGTGCTTAGCACCATGCCTGGCACACAGTAGCACCCTCAAGAAATGTTAGATGTATTGATGAAGGCTTCTTTGAGGGATGTTGGGACTAACCTTGGCACCAAGCTTTATCCAGTGTCTTGCCAAATGGTGCAGAGCCTGCCCAAATGAAGGCATGGAGCATTGTTTTTAGAGTCCTTAATTCTGGGGCCCTGCTGTGTGTCCTCAGACAAGTTTCCATCCTTCTCTGGACGGCTTTGTGGAAGGAGGAATTGCACTAGGTGGACACACATCCGTTGGTATTGGGAACCTGTTCAGCTTTCCCAGCTGGGCCCTGCTTTGCCAGTTGGCTCTGAAGAGAGGCCCGAGCCCCCTTTCTCCATGTGGTATGTTAGTTTTCATTCCAGAGCTTCCAACTCACCCTGCAGCTCCCCATACCTCAACACCCAGAGGGCTCTCCTGGTTCCCAGGGACTTTTAAAGATGCCCCCCAGTCTGGACGGGAACCTGTTTTGGCTGACCGAGGCTGGGATTATTTCTTAAGAGGAGTGTTATATGCTGTGCTCTGCTTGGAAATGCCCCCAAGGAAGAGCTGCAGCCCTCCAGTGTAGCATTCCGTCTGAGGCCCAGAGTGTAGATTTGGGATTTTCCTGGGAGGATGGTGGAAAGAGCAAGGTAAGGACTTTGAAGGCAGACGACAAAGATTTGAATCTTGCTTCTGCCACTTTAACAGTAGAGCCTCAGTTTCCCTCTGTAGAAAGGGGGCAATAACACGAGTCCATGGGAGATTTGTAAGCCTGGATTTTAGGATACATAAAGTGTCTTGCTCTGGGAAGTGCTCTATAAAAATGTTAGCTCCCTTCTTTTGGGAAGGATCTATCTTTTGGATATTTTGTAGACTGGCCATGGAAGTGGAAGTTTTGCCTGTGGCCAATTTCCCGAGGAAAAGCAGGGGTACACAACAGGCTGTTGCAGCCTCAAAGGCCTCTCCATCCCCCAGCTGTTTCCATTCTGGGATCAAGCTTGAGGTCATGTTCAGTGTGTATCTGGTATGGGGGATGGGAGAGGGGCTACCCTGGCATTTGGAAAAGTCTGGCTAAGGAGGGAGGGACCTTTCTGAGCTGGGAGAATTTGGCAAGTTATGTCTAACCTTTGTTTGTTTCCTGTAAATTTTCCAAATTTCCTTCTGTTACTGGTTTCCAATTTCAGCCCATTTTGATTGGAGAACATACTTCGTATTATTTCAATACTTTTAATTTATTGAGACTTGTTTTATGGCCTAATTTACACTCTATTGTAGAGAATGTTTCATGTGCTCTTAATGTTGAATTGTGTCTTTCCCCCTTTAATTCTGACAGTTTTTGCTTCATGTATTTTGGGGGTCTGTTAGGTGCATAGATGTCTATAACTGTTAGTCTCTTGATGGACAATTTTATCATTATAAAATGTTCTTCTTTGTCTATTGTAACCATTTTTGTCTTAAAGGCTATTTTGTCTGATATTAGTATGGCATTCCAGCTCTCTTTTTCTCTTTTGGGTACTGTTTGCAGTATCCAAAAGAGATGGTATTAATATCTCTTTTTCCATCCTTTACTCCCAACCTATTTGTGTTTTTTTTTTTTTTTTTGAGACAGGGTCCCGCTCTTGCCCAGGCTGGTCCCAAACTCCTGAGCTCAAGCGATCCTCCCACCTCGGCCTCCCAAAGCTATTTGTGTCCTTGAATGTAAAGTATGTCTCTTGTAAACAGCATGTACTTGGATCATGTTTTTTTTAACAATCCATTCTTCCAGCATCTTCCTTTTAATTAGTGTGTTTAATACATTTACATTTAAAGTAATTATTGATAAGGTAGGATTTTTTTCTTATATCTTTTTGTTCTTCTGTTCCTCCATTACTGCCTTCTTTTGTGTTAAATAGATATTTTTGACATAGATATATCAGGAATAGATACTATTCCTGGCCTGTAAAATGAGACAAAGAAAAGTAAGAGTTAAATGAGATGTTGCCCACAATGCACTTAGCACAGCGCCTGGCAGATAGCAAACATGGGTGCTGGGCCTCAGGCCTGGAAAGAACCACAGTCAGCCCTAGGGCTAGCTGAGAGCAAAGTCCCCCCAGGGATCTGTGAGACCCCTCATATCTCCTGAACACAGCATTCTGGCAGGTAACTAGCAGAATGGGGAGTGGGGAGTGGTGGGGCCTAGGAAACTTTGCCATGCCAGGCTCTGACCCTCTAGCCCTTCCCCCACCCCACTGCCTGGACACCGCCGGGGCTGCTTATGAAACATCGTGGATTCCCCATTCTGTACCTCCCCCCCTTGGCCAGGCTGTGAACCATCTCTCAGGGTTGGTTTTACTGCACACATAGAGGTTTGAGAACCACTGCTCGACATTGACACAGAAGGGCAGCAGGGTGTGACACAGAGAGACCTGGTTTGGAGTTGGAGGCTTGAATTTGAATCCTGGCTCATCACTCGGGAGCTGTGTGACCTGGGACAAGTTACTTTTCAGAGCCTACCTTTCCTCATTTCTCCATTGGGAATAAGTGGTTATGCAAGTCAGCAATACCCCCCCCCACACACTGGGCATGCAAGTAGTGCTGGTGGTGACTGCTTCATGTGTCACTTGCTTTTTACAAAGGTGCTCCTTTGGTTCCTGGATGCAGGTCTCATCCCACTCCGGGCTCTTAAGTTCCTCAAAGGTGGGAACCAGAGAGTGGTGGCTCCTGGACCAGACACCTGGTTCCCTGACAAGCAGTCCACCGCCCTCTCCATTGGTGCAGAAACAGAAGGGAATTGAAGGAGCATTATGGGATAGTGGTATAAGAGCATGAAGATTCAGAAGGGGTGACAGCAGTATGTGCTGGAGGGCTGCTTAGGGTAGGTAGGCCTTGGAGCAAGGCACATTGTCACAGTGGAAGCAGGGCTTTCAGGCAGCAGGGACAGCTCCAGGGAAGGCTGAAAGTCAGGGAGCTCCCCTGGGGTCTCCCGATCCCAATGCTATCTCTAGCTACTGCGTGGGCCACCTTGCACTGTAATTAGCATGTTTCTCTGTCTCTCCTCCCTCTGGCCTGGGAGCCCTGTGAGGGTCGGAACTATGTCTTGTCTCCTGTGTCTCCCAGAGCCTGACTTGCAGCTTGCGCTCAGCAAAAGCTTGCGGGATGGATGAAGGGGCAGTAGGCAGGGCTGCAGGACTGCAGTGGGGTGGGGTGGGGGGAGTAGGCCGTGTCCAGGGAGGCTCCTGTGAGGGGCCTCCTTTGTACCTTGGCCCAGCGCGGAGTCTGACACTGGGGCGTTCTCAAGCTCAGCCTCCAGAGAGCCCTGCCCTAGGCCTGCCTGGAAGGGGCTGAAGGAGCTGGAGCAGCCTCTGGTGGCACCAGCCCCATAGGGCATAGAGAGGGTTGTAAGGAGACAGGCCAAGGGCCACAGCGGTCCCCCATGAGGCCTTCGCCAGACGCTCAGTCACTTGAGGACCTGGCAGCTGGGACATTCGCTGCATCTCCTGTGGAGAGAGCCTAAACCTGCCAGCTGGGATTCCCAAGTCCTTTGGAGGGGGTTTTCCAGGGCCACCTGTGATGCTTCATGGCCCTTGTCTGGGAGGGAGGCAGCCAGTCCTCCTAGAGTGGGCAGAAGCTGAGCCTGCAGGCTTAATCCTTTCCTGGCTTTGCTCGTGACTCCGTGTTTTCTGTCTGTATTAGCTTCCCCCCTGCAAAGCAGCCCTGGCTCTGCTGGCTTCCCAGGTGTTTGTGGGGCAGTGGGCGAGGGGGACGATAGGCTAGACGGCTGGATGGAGCCCTGAGGGTGCCTCATAAGCCCCGAAAGGATTTCCCTCACATACACATCCCTTTAAAAGCATCTCAGTGTGGCATTTTTACATCTAAGTGCAACTTGCAGGCAGCTTGAACCCTGGCCAAGCTTCTGAGCCTGACCAGCCTGATGGCTGAGACCCCTGGGACTTGTGAGACCCTGGCCTGTTGGCCTGGGCGCTGCGTTTCAAAGCGGAAATTTAGTCCAGAGAAGTGATGATCCAGGGTCTCTCTGAACTGGGAATGGGAGGATCATAGGGCCTCCTGCCTGCTCTCCTGCTCCCTGGGGAGATGACACTTGTAGGAGGCAGGGCCACCTCTTTTGCCTCCTTCCTTATTGGTTTGCAAACCCTTTGAGAACAGGGCTTATGTGTCCAGAAGCTTGGAGAATGGGGGTCCTCTGGCCTGTGTGTGAACTCCCAGTTGGTGCGGGAACATGGAGCATTGCAGACAGCTATTTTGTGTCCAGAGGGAAGGTTTGTCTAGGGCCTGGGCAACTCTAACTGGCCCAAGATGGCAGTTCCAGGCCACTTACTCAGTCTGGCCAGAGACCCCAAAGTATCTGAGAGAGAGCTTTTTGGGATGTGAGCCCAGACTGTGGGGCCAGCTGGGCTACTCCAGGGAGGGCCCTCATTACGGCCCCCTGGCACCCTGGCCAGACCTCAGTGTCTTGAAGCCCAGCCATGTCAGAGCACGAGGCGAGCAGACCCACAGGCTCGTGTCCCTGGCCCTGGTCTAGGCAGGGGTGGAAAGCCTTGGGGGAGGAAAAGTGGGCTGGGGGCAGGAGTGGGGCTGGCACTTTCCCAGTTGGCCTGCATGTAGTGAGGGGCAGCGAGTTGCAAGTTGCAGTAAAGGGGCAGGTGGCTTGCAGGCCAGCGGTTAGAGAAGGACTTGTGTTCAGCTTAGCTGGAGAGGGCTGGGGGCTAGGGGTGGGGTCCTGAGGCTGGGCCTCATCACTTCATCTCAGCATCTCAGGGAGCTCTGACATGCATCAGGGAGAGAGACTGGAAGTCAGGAGCCTGGGTTGGCAGCGCTGGCTGTGAGGAGCGCCTCTGTCCAGGCATGGCTCTGACTCACCTTGGGCGCAGTCTTGAATGAGCATCTCAAGAGGCAGATGCAAACCAAGTGCCAAGGTACAGCAGTCTGCAAACTCTGCCCCATGGAGCCTGTTGTCTGCTGGGGGGTATAAAACAGGCACTTGGGATTTAGTGTGCCGAGCACAGTGGTGGGGGCTTAGCAGGTGTTAAGGGATCATAGTGCAGTTCCTCTCTCAGCCTTGGGGTCAGGGAAGGTTTCCTGGAGGAAGCAGTGTCTGAGACCTGAAGGATGAGTGGGACTTGGCCAGACGAAAAGAGTAGAACATCTCCTAGGCAGAGGCACCGCCTGATCAAAGACCTGGAGGCAAAGCGGGAACAGCATGTTGGAGGCCCTGACTGTAGGCTCAAGCATGCAGTGCCAAGAGGTGGCAGGAGCCAAAGTCTGCAGGAACTTGTGGGCAGGGTAGGGAGTTTAGACTTTGCCCTAAGACATCCTCTCTGGTGTCCAGAGAACTGACCTGCCTGGAAATACCATGTTTGGGTCTGTCTTGCCCTTGGAGGGTGTGCATGTGTTCTGGCTTCCCCTCTTCCTAGTGCTGAACTTGTGGGGCCTGGGGTGCCCCAGGTTGTGAAAGCAGGAGATTGGAGCATTAGCCTCTGAGGGCAGGGGCGTCCTCCAGTTGGCTGTTGCCCCACTGAATGCCCCAAGTGAGCTGGTGAGTGGCCCCGGCCCCTCAGTGGCCATGGGCTGGCCCCCTTGCACTGTGGTGAGGGCTCACTGGACTCTGCTGGGGTCGGCCAGCCAATGTTGGGCATGTGGCTGGGCTGCTGATGGCACTCGAGGAGTAGTGTGTGTTCAAGCTGACGTCCCTGGAGAGCTGGTGTCACCATCAGCGCTGAACACCCAAAGGCCTTTCTAGCACCTTCCCCTCATGTGACTGCAAAACACATATGTGGGTTCAGTACTGTTTTCCTTTCTTGGTGCACACTGTTCTCTTCTGTAGAGAGAAAGTGCTTTCACCATAGCTCTTCCTGAAAGCCCCAGAGGTTCCAGGCCTTGGTATTGATTCTTGTCTTCAGTCTAGGGTCACCCGTGGGTCTGGGGAAGGATTGGTTGCAGCCTGGAGGAAGGGAAGAGTGAATAAAGCGTGACAGTCAAACAGACCGACAGAGCGGGTTGCCATGTTTGGGGCCCGTGGCGACTGTGGGTTTCCTTTTGCAGCGTTCCTGCGTCTGTTGTCAGAGGCCCTGCAGCTGGTCCCAGGGGTGAGCTGCCTGCAGGAGTTCCTCATTACACACTCTCTTCCTTGCAACCTTGGGGACTTGGCGCATAGGTCAGCAGCCTTCAGAGCAGGTGGCTTCCTTCCTCTCCCTCACTGTGAGGAAGGGCAGTCTGACTTCCACCTGAGGTACAGGGGCGTGGGGGTGGGGCAGAAGAAAGGGGAGGAAGTGGCTCAGTCCTGCCCCGAGTTGCAGGCTGGGAGGTGCCAGTGGGGTCTGAGAGCTGGCAGCCCCGAGCAGCAAGCAGGACTGAGCCCCGCGTGGAGTTGCAGGAGCTGAAGAGGCCAGGCCCAGTGGCTGGGGCCAAGGTGGCCAGTGCAGGAGGAAGTGTATCAGGCTCCCTGCAGGTGGACCGCACACACCTACTGGCACCTTGGTGGTGAGACCCTTTCCCTGCCCTCCCTTCCTGTAGGATTGAAGGACTCAGCTGCATTTGCGGAGAACGGGAGAGAGTTACCTGCCAGAGGTTCAGGTGGGGGTAAGGGGCTTCCTAGTGCCATGAGGAAGAATATCTGTGTGTCTAGAAAATCCTTGCTCTGACGTGGTGAGGAGTGTGCTGTGGAAGGGAGGTGTGTGCAGAGGGACCTGGATTCTTAGTGGCATGTCTTGGGGATAAGGATTAAGAGCTTGATCTTAGGCCGGGCGCGGTGGCTCATGCCTGTAATCCTAGCACTCTGGAAAGCCGAGGCGGGTGGATTGTTTGAGCTCAGGAGTTACAGACCAGCCTGAGCAAGAGCGAGACCCCATTTCTACTAAAAAAATAGAAAGAAATTATCTGGACAACTAAAAATATGTAGGAAAAAAAATTAGCTGGGCATGGTGGCGCATGCCTGTAGTCCCAGCTACTTGGGAGGCTGAGGCAGGAGGATCACTTGAGCCCAGGAGTTTGAGGTTGCTGTGAGCTATGCTGACGCCAAGGCACTCTAGCCAGGGCAAAAGAGCGAGACTCTGTCTCAAAAAAAAAAGCTTGATCTTAGGGTACAACAGACCTGGGTTCAAGTCCTGCCTCTGTGACATAATGACTGTGTGACCATAGGCAAATCACTTAGCCCCTGTGAGCCTCATCTAGCTCACCTGTAAAATGCAAGTTAAAATAGCAATGCCAGCCTTATGAGGCTATTGTGGGAATTTAAAGGATGCAGAGCACTTAGGACCTGCCTGGCATCGGTTTGTTGTTATTATTATTGCTGCTGCTATTACTACTTAGTGCCATGCTGCCTGGGTGTGTCCCCTCCCCCTCATCCTCCCAGGTATCTTCCACTCTTCTTCCCATCCCCTAGACATGACCTTTCTTCTCTGGTGGTCCCAGGTCTAAGTGTCCACGACCCTGGCATTCCTTAGCTCTTTAGTGGGCTTGATAGGGAGGTCTCTGTAGCAGGAAGCTTCTTGGGTGATTCAGCCTCCCCCAAAACCAGGTCCCTTGATTTCTTTTAAGCAAGTCCCTGTCCAAGGTTCAGGAACCTAGTGGTGTCCTGCATGATGGCCCTCCCTGCTGTGCAGGGCGCGGGTGGGAGGCAGACGGCCAGGCCCAGCTCCTGCAGGCCTGAGCATACAGCTGCAGGCAAGCCCCTGTGAGACCTGCGTCTGGCCCCTGGCCGGCCCCTTCACTGGGCACAAGCAGCCCTGGCCTGGCGCCCCCATTCACAGACTCCACCCTGTCTCCTCCAAAGCCTGGCGTGAGGCACTGAGCAGCCAGCCCCCTGCCAGCCCCTCCCAGCCGCTCCTTAGGCCCCACACTGGCACATGCACTCAGGCCTGCCTGCCACGTGGGCCTTCCTTTGCTCCAGGCCCCACGCCTGTGCTGTGGCTCACAAGGCGACAGGGCTGTGATGGGGAAGGCAGGAGTGCGTGTGAGGGCCCGTGGGGGGTGCTCACAGCCCCCTGGAGGCCTGTGGGCCTGCCAGGCTGGCATATTCTTCCTTTCTCTGTCTTCTGCAGACAGGCACTGCTGGTTGGTGCTGGGCCTGATGTTCCTCCCAAGAGGCGGAGCCGGACAGTCCCACTCTGCAGTTTCATGGGGGTGCCCAGGGTGGTTTTCAGTCTGGGGGCTGGCTTTTGGGTCTCTGCTCTGAATTAGGTTGGCTGTCCCAGAAAGAGGGTTTAAAGGCAAGAGAAAGGAGTTTGTTCAAGAGGTTGTTTCTCGGTCCCTTGGCTCTCCCCTCTGTCCGAATCCTCCCTCTCCTGCCGGGGGCCAGGGTAACGTGGATGCCCTCCTGGTCTCTGTCCTCTCCCTCCCCCACCTTCCATAGATGAAGACAAAGAGGGTGCATGGGGAGGGTCTCTCACTCCCTCCAGGGCCTGGGAGCTGAGGAAGGAAATGGAGGAGGAAGTTACTCCCCTTCTGGGTGCTGGGTGAAAGTGAAAGATAGGGAGGGGCCTCGAGTGAGTCACGCCAGCCGGGCAGGCAGGAGGCAGGCAGGCTCCGGAGCCAGGGCTGGGAGCTGCGGAAGCCTGCAGAGCAGCGATAGCACCACAGCTCCGGGAGGGGCATTCCCAGTGCTGGGGGCGCCACTTGGAGTGGCCAGGGCTCTGTGCCCGCCTAGCCCCTGCCCTGCCCTGCTCCTGGCAGTTTTCTGGGAGCTGCTGGGCTGCTAACCACAAGCTGGAGCATCTAGGGCCTGAGGTTTTTTTCTCCAGGGCTGCCTGAATGGCCTTTCCCTCCTCTCCCCTCCTGGTCTGAATGACCCGGGACCAGAATCTTACTGGGGGAAGAAGTGGGCCATGTAGCTACCCCCTCCCCACCAATTTCCCCAGGAAAAAAAAAAAACACCTAAACAAATGAAACCTTTCTGAAGAAAGAAAAAGTCTTTAAACATACATGCAAGCAGCTATGTAAGTTGTAAAATGCAGGTCTGGATTCTCTCTGTTCTATAGCAACCTTTTTCAAAAAAATCAAGTTAGGGCTGGGTGCAGTGGCTCACGCCTGTAATCCTAGCACTCTGGGAGGCCCAGGAGGGAGGATCACTTGAGGTCAGGAGTTTGAGACCATCCTGAGCAAGAGCAAGATCCGGCTCTATAAAAAATAGAAAAATTAGCTGGGTGTCCTGGCACACACCTGTAGTCCCACCTAGTCTGGAGGCTGAGGCAGGAGGATCACTTGAGCCCAGGACTTTGAGGTTGCAGTGAGCTATGATGACACCACTGCACTCTAGCCTGGCAACAGAGTGAGACAGTCCCCCCAACCGCTGCAAAAAAAAAAAAAAAAATCAGAAAACAAAAACAGAAAAACTGAGGACTTTAGTCATGACATTATCGTGGAGAAATCTTCTGGACCTAAGTTCTAGCAATCTGCACCCTGGAATGTCTGAGTTATACTATGCTTTGCTCAGGAGGGGGCAGGGGGCAGGCTGCTGACCAGCTCCTGGGCTGGGTCCTGCCTCCAGCCTGCCAGGGCTGCAGAACAGGTTCTGTGCTAGTTTGGAGAAGACTCTGGCTGCAGAGCCTCACCCAGCAGCTCTTCCCTGGGGTGGGGCTGGGACTGAACACGCCCTTCCGGGGCCTCACCTGCATGCCTCCGTGTTAAGGATAGTGAGCCTAGCCCTGGGCCCTGGCCTCTGCAAGGGCCTGAGGGGGCTCCTGCCCCTGGGGCTGCACAGGAGGGCTGACCATGTTGGGAATGACCCCTGTCCTGTCCACTTCCTGTGTCTGAGATGTGTTTGGAATGTTGGAGGAGGTGTGGGCTGGATAAAGATCCTTCTGGATCTGGAGGGAGACTACTGCGTAGACATATGTGCAAGGAGGATCAGGCCTGGCTGCCCCGGGTCCTGGAGCCTGGGTTAATGTGGCTTTTGTCACCCCTTTCCCACCTTTGACAGAAGGGGCTGAGTTGGATGTCAGCCTCACTCACCCCCTTAGCATGTGCCTTTGCATGTTGCACAATTATATAACCAGATGCAGCAGTCCTGGAGCCTAAGCAAGAGGGTGAGGTGATGGGACAAGAGGAGAGTCACAGAGTACTCGGAGATGCTATGGATCCTGCTGCTTTCCTGGCAGGTCCCCCAAAGGTCTCTGCTTCTGCCCCACCAGTGCTGCACTGTGACCCTGGGCTCATCCCTGTGACATGAGGCGGTGGGAATGAGGGCCTTGGAGGCCTCTTTCTCACCTTAGTGCCAACACCCAGGGCATCCCGGCAGGCTGTGGCTGACACTATCACTGCTCTTCCCTGCACAGGCTCCAGGACCCTGTGGAGCATCATGACCTGGGAAGTGTAGACGAGTCCAAGAACCTCTCCCGAAGAGGAAGGAAGAGCCAGCAACTCTTTCTCCCTGTGCCTGACCCCAGCATCTTCCTCTGCCACTGCTCTGCCCTCACTGGCTCGTAGACAAGGACTGTCCTTCTAACAGGATCTTTCTTCAGGGGATGGGCACCTGGTGAAGTAGGTCTCACTGCCAGGGCTCAGCTGGGCACACCATGAACCTCCAGGCCCAGCCCAAGGCTCAAAACAAGCGGAAGCGTTGCCTCTTCGGGGACCAGGAACCGGCTCCCAAGGAGCAGCCCCCACCCCTGCAGGCCCCACAGCAGTCCATCAGAGTGAAGGAGGAGCAGTACGGTGGGCACGAGGGCCCGGCAGGGGCAGCCTCCTCCTCCCAGCCCCTGGAACTGCCCCCTCCCAGCAGCCTGGCCCTGCTGAACTCTGTGGTGTATGGGCCTGAGCGGACCACAGCAGCCATGTTGTCCCAGCAGGTGGGCTCAGTGAAGTGGCCCAACTCTGTGATGGCTCCAGGGCGGGGCCCTGAGCGGGGAGGCGGTGGGGGTGTCAGTGACAGCAGTTGGCAGCAGCAGCCGGGCCAGCCTCCACCTCACTCGACGTGGAACTGCCACAGCCTATCCCTCTACAGTGGACCGAAGGGGAGCCCTCATCCTGGCGTGGGGGTCTCTACCTACTATAACCACCCCGAGGCACTGAAGCGGGAGAAAGGGGGTGGCCCACAGCTGGACCGCTATGGAAATGCGGTGCGGCCAATGATGCCACAGAAGGTGCAGCTGGAGGTAGGGCAGCCCCAGGCGCCCCTGAATTCTTTCCATGCAGCCAAGAAACCCCCAAACCAGACACTGCCCTTGCAACCGTTCCAGCTGGCGTTCGGCCCCCAGGTGAACCGGCAGGTGTTCCGGCAGGGCCCACCGCCCCCAAACCCCGTAGCCGCCTTCCCCCCACAGAAGCCGCAGCAGCAGCAGCAGCAGCAGGCAGCCCTGCCTCAGATGCCCCTCTTTGAGAACTTCTATCCCATGCAGCAGCCCTCTCAGCAGCCCCAGGACTTTGGCCTGCAGCCAGCTGGGCCACTGGGACAGTCCCACCTGCCTCACCACAGCATGGCACCCTATCCCTTCCCTCCCAACCCGGATATGAACCCAGAACTGCGCAAGGCCCTCCTGCAGGAGTCAGCCCCGCAGCCTGCGCTACCTCAGGTCCAGATCCCCTTCCCTCGCCGCTCCCGCCGCCTCTCTAAGGAGGGTATCCTGCCTCCCACTGCCCTGGATGGGGCTGGCACCCAACCTGGGCAGGAGCCCACCGGCAATCTGTTCCTACATCACTGGCCCCTGCAGCAGCCGCCACCTGGCTCCCTGGCACAAGCCCATCCTGAAGCCCTGGGATTCCCACTGGAGTTGAGGGAGTCGCAGCTGCTGTCTGATGGGGAGAGACTGGCACCCAACGGTCGGGAGCGGGAGGCTCCCGCCATGGGCAGCGAGGAGGGCATGAGGGCAGTAGGCGCAGGGGACTGTGGGCAGGTGCTACGGGGTGGGGTGATCCAGAGCACGCGACGGAGGCGCCGGGCGTCCCAGGAGGCCAATTTGATGACCCTGGCCCAAAAGGCGGCAGAGCTGGCCTCACTGCAGAACGCAAAGGTGAGTGTGGTGCAGGGTGGAGGCCAGACCTGGCAGGGGGCATTGGGCTGATACGGAGGAGGCTGCAGGACTTTGCTGTAGCCAGAGCTGCCGGTGGGGAAATAGTGCCAAGACCACCCTTCAACAGGGTTCTTGCTTACTTTTCTTTGCAGAGATATTTTTTGAATATTTAGATACGATTTCATGTGCCACCCACTGTGCAGGTCAAATGAAACATATCTGTAAGCCACTTGTGGCCTGAGATGGCCATCGGGAGGATGAGAGGACCTGGCAGAAGGAGAGTTATGGAGAGTTTTGGGGATTGTGGTGGGAGAAAAGATGGTCGGGGAAAGGCCAGGTTGTCAGACCATTGGAGCCAATGTGGGTGTTTGAGTCCCTGGATTAAATGGGAGTGAGGGTCCTCCCTTTGATAAGTCAGCAAATCAGGACTTATCTTCTAAACCTCCCTTCAATTCCCTCCCATCTCCCTCTTTTCCAGGATGCCAGCGGCTCTGAGGAGAAGCGGAAAAGTGTATTGGCCTCAACTACCAAATGTGGGGTGGAGTTTTCTGAGCCTTCCTTAGCCGCCAAGCGAGCGCGAGAAGACAGTGGGATGGGACCCCTCATCATCCCCGTGTCCGTGCCTGTGCGGTCTGTGGACCCAACTGAGGCAGCCCAAGCTGGAGGTGTTGACGAGGACGGGAAGGGTCCTGAACAGAACCCCACTGAGCATAAGCCATCGGTCATTGTCACCCGCAGGCGGTCCACCCGCATCCCCGGGACGGATGTTCCAGCACAGGTATGAGAGGCTCCGCATCCAAACACCTCCCGTACCTGAGTGCTCCTGGGCCTAGGACCCTATGGGAAAAAGGAGAACAAGGCGGTGTAAAAGGGTTTCGAGGAACCCGTGGAGATGCTGTTTTCATTTTCCAAAACAGACTTCTAGACAAATGTACATATGGGGGACAGCAGGACAGTTTTATACTTGAAATTGAGACTGTCTTGGAAAATCTAGGATGTGTAAATCACTTTCATTTCAGGTGAGCCAATTTTGATGGGGTCCCTAATATGGGTCAGGCCCTATTCTAGGTACTGGGAGGTAGGGATGTTTGCTTGCACTGTCACTACTGGGATGTGTATCTTGAAATCTCCCACTAAGATTGAGGTTTTGTCTACTTGTTCTTTTAGTTCTGTCATTATTTGATTTATACATTTGGATGCAATGTTATTAGGTGCATACTTATTTAAAACTGGATTAGATACTTTACTGTTATGAAATTTCTTTTTATTTTAAGTTTTGTATCTTAAGTATTCTCTTTGCCTTTTGATATTTAGCTTTCTTTTGGTTAAAGTCTGCAGGGTATATCTTTTCTCATACTTTCACTGTCAGCTTTTCTGCCTCCCTCTACTTACGGTGTATCTTTCAAGCAGCATATAGTTGGGGTTTGTTATTGTCCAGTTGTTTAATTAGAGCATTGATTCAGTTTATATCTTTTTATTTATTTATTAACAAAAATTATATATATGTATAGTATATAACATGATGGTTGTTTACTATAGCTCTCTGAGGAGTGCTGCTAGAGATTAAAACGTTCACCCTTGGCTTATTGAAATCTAATATAAGTTGGCTTCCTGGACAATGCAAAGTTCTTATAATACTTTATTTTCTACCAATCCTTAACTGCTAGCATTACTGACACATATTTTCATTCTGTGTATATTTCAATACCAACAGGACATTATGACATTGTTTTGTTCAGTTGTTATTCATTTTAAATTTACCCCCAAACTGACCATTTTTATTGCTTTCCTTTCTTCTCATGTCTCTAAGCTTCCATCTCGGGTCATTTATATATATGCTGCTTGAAGAACATCCCTTAGTATTTCCTGTAGTGTGAGCCTGCTAGTGATTAATTTTATTAGTCTTTGATTATCTGAAAATGTTTTTATTTCATCTTAATTTTTGAAGGATAACTTTGCTCAGTAGAGATTCTAGGTTGGGAGTTATTTTCTTTTGGCACGTTAAAGATATTATTACACTGTCTTCAGGAATCCATTGTTCTTACAGTTGAGAAACTACTATAAGCTATGTTATAGTTCCTTTTAATGTAAAGTGTCTTTTTATCTTGTTGCTTTCATGATTTTGGGGTTTGTTTGTTTTTTGAAACAGAGTCTCGCTCTGTCGCCCTGGCTAGAGTACAGTGGTGTCATCACAGCTCACTGCACCCACAAACTCCTGGGCTCAGGTGATTCTCCTGCCTCAGCCTCCTGAGGAGCTGAGATTACAGGTGCTCACCACGGGGCCCTGCTAATTTTTTTTCTATTTTTAGCAGAGATGGGATCTCACTCTTGCTCAGGCTGGTCTCAGACTCCTGTGAGCTCAAGCAATCTTCCCACCTTGGCCTCCCAGATGTTTTGTTTTTATTATCTTTGATTTCCAACAGTTGTGTTGTACTTGAATAATGTTTTTCTTTGTATAATATTTATCCTGTTTAGAGTTTCTAGTGCTTCTTGAATATTTTTTCTGCTCCATTTTTCTCTCCTCTTCTTCTAGGACTCCATAACATATTTGTTAGACCTTTCCACCATGTCTGTATGTTATATCTGTCATGCACTTTCCTATATTTTCCATTTTTTTCAATCTGACCTTTCATTTCACTAATTCTCTCTTTGTCTGTGTCTAATATGTTGTTAAACCCATTCATTATGTTCTTTTTATTTATTTATTTATTTAAGACATGGTCACACTCTGTCGCCCTGGCTAGAGTGCCATGGCATCAGCCTAGTTCACCGCAACCTCAAGCTCCTGGGCTCAAGCAATCCTCCTGCCTCAGCCTTCCGAGTAGCTGGGACTATAGGTGCCACCATGCCCGGCTAATTTTTCTGTTTTTACTAGAGACAGGGTCTCGCTCTTGCTCAGGCTGGTCTTGAACTCCTGACCTCAAGTGATCCTCCTGCCTCAACCTCCCAGAGTGCTAGGATTGTAGGCATGAGCCACCGCACCCAGCTCACCTTAAGTTCTTATTTTATTCATTGAGTTCTTATTTTTAGTTATTTTATTTTTCAATTAGCAACTTTCTATTTGGTTCATTTTTAGAATTTCTAGTTCTTTGATGAAATTCCCAACTTTGCCTTTTATTTTATTGCATAAATTAAGTATAGTCTTCTTAAACTTTGTGTCTGATAACTCTGTTATTGTGGACCTGTTTCTATTACGCATTGTGTCTTATTTTTACATCACATTTTGTTTTTATGTGTATCTGGTTAATTTTTATTGTATGTCAGACAGTATATATGAAAATTTTTTGAGGTAATTAAAGACCCTGGGTGATGTTCTCTTCCAGAGAGGATTTGTCTTTTCTTCTGATGGGTAGCAAAGAGTACTAGCAAACCTGAATCACTTTAGTTTAATCAGAGGTTAAGATGAGATGATTTGAGGTTGGGCTTTATTCCACGTAAGGACTAGTCTACTTGTGATTCACCTTTATTCTGACATGTAGCTTTTTGGAGTCCCAATCCACAGCCTGGAAGTTTACCAACCTTTCCTTTCTTGACAAACGCTGAACTCCAGTTTTTATTGTGTAAGCTCCTTGAATTTCCTAAAAGCTCTACTCAGTTTCTCAGCCTCTCAGTTGCCTCTCCCAGCAACGGCATCCACCTCTAGGGAAAATACAGCTCCAAGTGCTAGGCTCATCTTTTTGACTTTCTTTTTTTCCCCTGGATCTTGGCTCTTTAATTCTTTGCCAAACTGTTTGCTCTCTGATACCTTCAGAAATGTGCTTTTTACATTGAGTCCAGATTTTCTAGTTACTCTGAGCTGGATGGAGAGTTGGCCTGCATGCCTATCCTCTGTAACAGGAAGGGTAGCGCCGGGATTATCATGGGCATCAGGGTCCCTGCTCTCTGGGGTCTTGTTCTCTGGCTGGGGGAAAGTTTTGGTAGAGGCCAGAGGCCTGGGCAGCTTGTCCTAAGAGTGGGCAGGAAGAGCCTGAGCAACTACACAGCTCAACACCCCTATTTCGTAGATGAGGTAGATGAGGAACTACGTCCAGAAAAAACAAGAGACTGACCTAAGTCCTTACAGCGAAGAAATGGCAGAGCTGTGAATGCTTGCCTATGAGTGTTTTCACTATACTAGGCTTTTTGGGGGAAGTGTGTCTTTTGTTATTTGTTTATTTAATTCATTATTTATTTTTCTTTGTATTACAGACATTTTCAATCATATGTTAAGGTAGAAAGAGTGGTATAAAGAATGCCAATGTTTAGCCATCACCCAGGATTCACAGTTATCAAAATACAGCCAATCTTGTTTCACCTGTATCTCTACTTCTCCCTGTCACTGGATTATTTTGAAGCACACCCCAAACATTGTGTCATTTCCATCCATAAGTACTTTAGTTTGTATCTGAAATATTAAATACATATATAAAGACTTTGTCATTTTTTAAAATATAATCTCAACACCATTATCACACCTAAAAAATTAACACGGAAAATACTGTCAAATATTCAGACTAGTTTAAATCCCTTATTAAAATACAGATCATCACAGCTAGCTGAGTTTATGTTGGATTTCTTGTCTAGTAAGTTTGGGGCATCTTTGGCTCTGGTGTATTTTTTTCTGTGCAATCATATTGTTCCCCTAAGGGTGGAAGAATGAACAATTTCATCTCATTCTAATCTGTAGAAGGGAAAAGAGGGCACAAATGGGTGAAGGACATGGCCACGGCCTCAGAGAGTTGGGGCTCTCTGCTGGAAGGTGTTTTGGGAGCTGGAGCTGTGGAGGGGAGAGAGCCCATTGTCCCCAGGCCCACCCAGTCAACATGGCCCACCTTACCTGTTTAACGGGTACCCAGAGGGATAACCTGGATGCTGCCCACCCTGTAGGGCCATTCTCTGCCTTTTGAGAGTATAGGGATGGAGCATGGGAGGTCTCTATTCCCTTATAGCCGTGCTTTCTACTCTATATGGAGGACCATGAGGCTTACCGAGCAGGGAGAAGTGGGAGCTGGGAGGGCTAACTTCTGATGACAGCATGAGTGGGCTAGTCTGTCATAACAGGACCTCTGAGAAAAGAAGTCCTGTGAAGACAGGGACTGTCTATTCCATTGTCCCAGGTCTGTGGGTGCCATGCCCAACTCAGGTCTTGGCACACAGTAGGGGCTTCCGTCTACTGCAGAGCGTGGAGTTTAACTAGTGGTAACAGCCAGTATTTACTGAGTAATTGCTAAGTACCAGGTAATGTTCTCAATAATGTCCATGTATTAATTTATGTCATTCTCATAGCTACCTCATTAAGTAGGCACTTACTATTCCTGTGTTAAAAATGAAGATGCACAGAGAGATTCAGTCATCTTAAGTGGCCATAAGTGCGGTAGATCCAGCCCGAACAGTCCAGCTCCAGAGCCTGGGCCCTTCACCACTGCTCTCCTGCCCTACTGCATGCTTTACTGCAGGGGTGGGGAACTGTGTCCTGGCGGCCAAATCCAGAGCTGAGAGTCGTTTTACAATTTTACAGGATTATTAAAAAAAAGAAAAAGTGAAAGAAGACGAATATGTAACAGAGACTGCATGTGGCCCACAAAGCTGAAAATATTTACTCTCCAGCCCTTTACAGAAAAAGTTTGCTAACCCTGCCCTAGAGGAGATGATAAGAAAGGCTTCTGGACCTGCTCCCTTTTTCAGGCTTGCCTTGGTGGGTGTGGTGGGCAGACTAAGTTCCGAAGGTGAGACTGGCAAGCAGTAGTCAAGACCTGAGTTTTCCTGGGACAGAGTTGGCTGAGCCTCTTTGTTCTCTTTCCTCTCCAGGCTGAGGACATGAATGTCAGGTTGGAGGGGGAGCCTTCTGTGCGGAAACCAAAGCAGCGGCCACGGCCCGAGCCTCTCATCATCCCCACCAAGGCGGGCACTTTCATCGCCCCACCCGTCTACTCCAACATCACCCCATACCAGAGCCACCTGCGCTCTCCTGTCCGCCTGGCTGACCACCCCTCCGAGCGGAGCTTCGAACTGCCCCCCTACACACCACCCCCCATCCTCAGTCCTGTGCGGGAAGGCTCTGGCCTCTACTTCAATGCCATCATATCAACTAGCAGCATCCCGGCCCCCCCTCCCATCACGCCGAAGAGTGCCCATCGCACCCTGCTCCGATCTAGTGAGTGACGTGACCCCCTCCACAGCTGTGTGGCAGGGATGGGGCACTGGGCAGGGTGGCGGGCGGCTCAGCTTATGAATTGGGCTGGAATGCTGCAGGAGAAGGGGCTCCACGGAGAAGGAGGTTGTTCTGGTTCAAGAAGAGGGGGTGGGTCAGCCCGACTGCTTGGATTCAAATCTTAATCCCCACCATTTACTATTACACCCACCAGAGCAAGTCGTTTAAACTCCCTGGGACTCAGTTTCTTTAGTGTTAAGATGGGTACTTGGTTGATGATGAAATTGTCAATATTCAACTATTTTGGGTCCCCAAGTAGCAGCTTCCTGTGGCTCACCCTAATAGCCACCTCTTAGGATCAGATGCGTCAGCACACATGAAGCCCCTCACATCATGTTTGCTCTTAATCCCGTGTGGCAGATCTGGTCTCCTGCCTCTCCTAGACAGCCACTTAGGCCGAGAGCAGACATTGTGGAAATACTGGGCTGGTCTATTGCTGAAGTATGTTGCCTACTCCACAAAGGGATCCATTTCCTCAGAAAAATGGGATAATCCTATCCCTTACGGTGGTGGAGAGGATTAAGTGGGGGTAGCTCCTGGGTGCCTTCACCCAGTTAACCTCGGACCCTGACCTCACCCATGGTGTGGCTCTCTGGTGCCCCCTGGTGTCTGTGGCGAGAAATGGTTTGCTGTAGGCCGGCCGGCCTCTGGCCCTCCTGCTTCCCACTTGCCTGGAGGCTTCTCTCCCTGGCTGGGCTGTGCAGGAAGACGTCACTGTAGAGACTAGACTGGCAGCAAGGAAGAGGTCAATCTGTCCATGAGTTTTTACTGAGCACTTGGGTGTAAAGCGTTGAACTGTATCCTGTGAGGGCTCCAAGAATATATGGGACACCATGGTCTGTTCTAAAGAGAGTCCAGGGTCATCAGGGAGTTGACATGAAAGCCTGGGAGTCAGAAAAACACTGAGGCTCCCAGCAGCGTGGGATCTGCAGCCAGCGAGTGCAGCTGACAGGCAGCCCAAGCCTGCAGAGGCTGCTAGCCTGGGATGGCGAGGAAAGCAATCACGAGGGGGTGGGGCTGGAGCTGAGCTTGAACTGCGCAGAGAGCAAGCCAGGCAGGCTGAGGAAATGACTGGTGCAAAGGCTGCGGGTGGGGCCATGTGGGCAGAGTGAGGGGCTGTGAGGGAAGCAGTATGCTAGGACCGAGGTCCAGGCAACGGTGGAGGTATACGTGGTAGGGGGGAACCGCCTGGAATCGTGAACGGAGGATTTCAGGGTTTTTCTCATGTCGCAGAAGTGAGTGTCTTGGTCATGTGAGGCCTTAAGAAGATTAGCTTGGGGGAAACTGAGGCAGAAAATCCAGAGAGGAAGTGAGAAGATGATTATAAAACAGTGGGGACCGGGTGTGGTGGCTCATGCCTATAATCCTAGTACTTTGGAAGAATGAAGCAGGAGGATTGCTTGAGGCCAGGAGTTAGAGACCAGCCTGAGCAAGAGTGAGACCCCCGTCTCTACAAAAATTAGAAAAATTAGCCGGTGGTTGTGGCATGTGCCTGTGGTCCTAGCTACTTGGGAGGCTGAGGCAGGAGAATCACTTGAGCCCAGGAGTTTGAGGTTGCAGTGAGCTATGATGACACCACTGCACTCTACCAGTGGGCAATGGAGTGAGACTCGGTTTCAAAAAAATAAAATGAGAAAACCAGTGGGATCCTTCACTACTTTCCTAGTGTACCCAAAGTTTCAGCCTCTTTACTAGGAAACCATAGTTTTATGTTGGAGTTACTTCTGTAGCGTAGGAGCTCCTGGGGGCAGGGACATGGTTTTAGTAGTCATAGTAGTAATAACAGTTAATATTTATTGAGTGTCAGTCTCTGTGAATTATTTCATTCAGTCCTCACATTAACCCTAGGAGACAGGTAGTAATAGCCCCTTTTTGCAGGTGTGAAAACTGAGGCATCCAAATATTTAGTAAAGGGCCTGAGTCATGACAGTTAACAGGCTGCAGAGCCAGGACTCAGGGTGCCTGAGTTCCAAGTGTGAGTCACCATTGTGACTCTTGCACTATAGGGCAGCCACCTAGGGTTGGGGGCACTTTGCTGAAGGGAGGGTGGCGTGTACTAACCTGCTCTTTGTCCCATAGACAGCGCCGAAGTCACCCCGCCTGTCCTGTCTGTGATGGGGGAGGCCACCCCAGTGAGCATCGAGCCGTAAGTTCAGCCCTGCCTCTCTCCCATGGCGTGAGGGTGGCCCCATTGGTTCAGTGTGTGCACGCGGGCCCTAGGAACAAGAGGAGGGTTCTGCCGAGCCCTCTCTGGGCTTCTGCTCTGGGCCCTAGGCTTTGCTGTCTCCACCTGCTTCTGTGTGAAAGTTGCAGGGAATGGAAGGGACCAGCTCAGCTTGAATTTATCTTTAGGAGATTTGGGAGGGTGGGCCAAGAGACTTTCCCCATCTGTAAATCTAGAGCAGCTTCTCCCTGTTCCAACCTCTGTGCTTGCCTTTCTGGTGGTTCCAGGTGCCAGGCTGTCCTCACAGTCCCCCAGAAGCCAGATAGCCTATACCCAGCTGAGACCTTGCCTCTGCCTACTACCCCTCATCTTCTCATCTCTGGGGAGATAGGTTCTCTATCTCCACAGGGAGAGGCCTCACTCCCTACCCTTTCCACCCCTACAGACGCATCAACGTGGGCTCCCGGTTCCAAGCGGAAATCCCCTTGATGAGGGACCGTGCCCTGGCAGCTACAGACCCCCACAAGGCAGACTTGGTGTGGCAGCCATGGGAGGACCTAGAGAGCAGCCGCGAAAAGCAGAGGCAAGGTGAGGAGGGACCTGGGAACCAGCAAGCGAGGCAGGCTGGTGGGTGGATGTGTGTGCCTACCCAGCCCAGCCCAGCCCTAAACGGGGTTTTCTCTCCTCCCTCCTCCTGCTCCCATGAATCCAGTGGAAGACCTGCTGACAGCTGCCTGTTCCAGCATTTTCCCTGGAGCTGGTACCAACCAGGAGCTGGCCCTGCACTGCCTGCACGAGTCCAGGGGAGACATCCTGGTGAGATGGCACCCCTGGTAGAGTGAGGGTCTCACAGGGAAGCTGGCTTCGATCCATGTCTGCTGCCCAGGAGCCAGGCCTCTGGCATGCAGATTGGAGGCCAGGAGGAGGGCCTGACCAAGGAGCGGGTTGTGGAGGCCCTGCGCCCTGGTTTCTGAGCATCCCCATCTGCTGTGACCTTCCCATCCTGCCAAAGCTCTTGTCCCTCAGCAGTTAAGGGGGGCAAGAGTAAGTGCCTACCCTACTTAGAGGGCTGAGGAGGTCCTCTGGCCTTTGCCAGGGCCTAGGATGCTCAGTCCACCACTGAGACCCCTGCTGGGACCCTCACCTTCCCTTACTTGCCGTGTAGGAAACGCTGAATAAGCTGCTACTGAAGAAGCCCCTGCGACCCCACAACCACCCACTGGCAACTTATCACTACACAGGTGGGTCTAACTGGGTGGGCATGGGGCCTAGAGCCTCAGAAGGTCTCCAGCATCAGGGGGACCCTGCTTGGTGCTGAGTCACAGCCCTGGGTTGGAGGCAGGTAGAAAAGCCAAGAGCCAGAGTGAGGGAACTGGCACTAAAGCTGCAGTAGCGCTCCAGGGGCTTCCTGTACCCTGTAGGGGAATGAAGAAGGGGGTGGGCAGGTGGGAGCCCACTGAGGCAAAAAAGTCCAGATCACAGGTGCAGGGACAGGAAGCCAGGCAGTACCATCCAAATTGGCATCAGGTACCTGGAACTTAGATGGCCCCTGGAGTGCATGTCCCGTTCTAGGCACTGTACTTCAAGGGGGACATTGACCAAGTTGCATAATCCTAGCAGCCACTGTTCTTGATCCTCGTTAGTGCTACATTTCATCTGCACCAGGCAGAGGACCAAGGGTTTCACATGCATTATTTCATTTAGTCCTCACCACAGCTTGTGAGCTAGGTTCTATTATTAGTGCCCATTTCACAAACAAGGGGAGCGAGGCTCCGAGTGACATGGCCAGTGAGTGGCAGGAGCAGGACGTGCAGCTGGCTCTGATGCTGCAGAGTCTGGGGGTGGGTGGCCTCACACTTCCTGCTAGTCAGGATTGCCCAGTGCTCATGGTCCTGCTCACCACACTGCTCCCTCTTTGCTTGGTAGGCTCTGACCAGTGGAAGATGGCTGAGAGGAAGCTGTTCAACAAGGGCATTGCCATCTACAAGAAGGATTTCTTCCTGGTCCAGAAGCTGGTGAGCTGGGCTCTGTTTCGGGGGCAAGTGAGCACCAGGAACTGCCTGAGTGACTCTGGGGCTCCCTCTGCCAGTGACCAAGCACTCTTAAAATGCAGTCAGTGCAGGCACAGTGGCATGTGCCTGTAGTCCCAGCTACCCAGGAGGCTGAGGCAGGAGGATCCCTTGAGCCCAGGAGTTCGAGTCCAGCTTGGGCAACATAGCAAGACCCCTGCTCCTTAAGAAAAAAAAGAAAAAATCATCAGGTTAATGCCACTAAGTAGGCTCAGGGATGATTTTCCAAACGATACAAGAAGGGGAAAAGATTAGGGCTTTTTCTCTATGGGTTCTAAGCACCCTTCTCCCACCTTAGGGTCTTGTGGCCGTGCTCCAGGGACTCAATCTGGAAGGAGGCCTAAGTGGGCATCAGTCCCTGGGGCATCAGACTTAAAATCGGTGGGAGAACTAGATGGGAAGGAGGGTACCCTAAGGTGAAGGGAACTGGGATCCAGTATGTACCTGTGTAGCAGACCTGGGGGACCTCTGCCCACTTCCTGTCTGGCCTAAGGCTTCCTTCCAGGAACTCAGCTGACCATGTCTAGGTTCCCTAGATTTATCTTGTCTCTCTCCTTATTCTTTTGGAAGAGTAGAGTGCTTTGCTAATCCAAGGAATTGCATCTTTCCAGCCCTGTCTCACAAATCTGGGCTGTGGGGAGAGTGAGTTGTGTGGATGGCAGAGGAAAAAGCACTTCTAAGAACTGGCTCTTCCTGGGATTGTAGATTGTGCTGGGAATGGCCCTAGGGACTGGACAAAGTGCTGATGAATTCTCCTACGAGAGCCCTGTTGTGAGGACAGTCTTTTGCTGTGTTTTATTAACACTTTGTTCCCTGATTGGGCAATATTGCTGGGAAGTACATGCCCATGAAATTCACTGAGCCGCCTCTAATGCCTAATGAAAAGAGCAGACCATTAGTCAGTGAAATGGTCAGAGAGAATTGACAGTAAAAGTATAAACAATCTAATTAGTAAATGTGTTACTTGGTCATTCCTGTGAGAGGAAACATGTCTGTCCTCAGGCAGAGAGGACCCGCACTGACCCCTGGGCCCTCTGGACAGGAGCTCCCAGCCCAGCAGTGACTGAGCAGTCTGGGAGCTCGTGGGGGTGGACGGACAGGGGGTGGTGTCAGAGAAAACAGCCTCTGTGTGTGGGAAAGTAGTCCAAAAACTAAACCCATAGATTTATGAAATGAGAGGGCTAGAATTTCAGAGCTTGAGAGCCCCTGGAGATCATTTAGTCTTAACTTATCCTACTTATTATTTACACATGAAAAAACTGAAATTAGAAAGGTGAGTGACATGCCTAAGGTCACACAGGCATTTGGTGGCAGAGTTAGGAGCAAGACTTGGGCCTTTTGCTTCCTTTTCAGGTTTTCCAGGGCTTTCTTGTTAGTTTTCCTTGAGTTCCTCCCCTGCGTAGGACATGGTGAGGACATTTCTCTGCCCTTACTCGTCAGGAGAGGAATGAAAGTGTTTGCCTGGATTGATGAGGCAGGCAATATTGCCTGTGTTGCCAGGTTGGGGTGGGCTTTGAATGTGAATGGTGCCCAGACATTTTCTCCTTAACATTTCAGTTTGAAAAATTTCAAACTTAAAGAAAAATTGAAAGAACAGTATAATGAACAATCATTTTACCCCTCACTTAGATTTACCAAGTGTTAATGTTTGCTGCATTTGTTTTCTCTTTCTTTGTCTGTATCTAAACTTATACATACACACACACACACACACACACACACACACACACACACACACACACACATTTTTTCTTTCTCTGTTTCAGCTAATCATTAAAAGTAAGTTACAGGCCGGGCGCGGTGGCTCACGCCTGTAATCCTAGCACTCTGGGAGGCCGAGGCGGGTGGATTGCTTGAGCTCAGGAGTTCGAGACCAGCCTGAGCAAGAGCGAGACCCCGTCTCTACTAAAAATAGAAAGAAATTATCTGGCCAACTAAAAAATATATAGAGAAAAAATTAGCCGGGCATGGTGGCACATGCCTGTAGTCCCAGCTACTCGGGAGGCTGAGGCAGTAGGATTGTTTAAGCCCAGGAGTTTGAGGTTGCTGTGAGCTAGGCTGATGCCACAGCACTCACTCTAGCCCGGGCAACAGAGCGAGACTCTGTCTCAAAAAAAAAAAAAAAAGTAAGTTACATACATCCTGTCATGACTCAAAAGATTTCAGCATATATCTCCTAAAAACAAGTATATTCTACAAAACCACTGTACCATTAAACCCACCTAAGAAATTTAATCTGATACAATAATATTAATATGCAATCCGTATTCACATCTTCCCGGTGGTTCCAGTGTTGTCTTTTATAGCTTATTTTATTTATTTATTCACTTATTTTAAATAGTATGGAAGGATTGATTGATAGAATTGATCAGTGGTTTGTTGCAGAACAGGCATTGAGAAATGCATTTATATTTCCTGGGTTGACTGGCTTTAGTTTTTGGCCGGAAATTAAGGGGGACGTGCAGGAACGGGAAAGGCTGGATTATCCCCAGGAAGGCGAGCCAACCCAGGGTGTTCTAACCTCAGTTTTGGCTTCAAACCAGATCCAGACCAAGACCGTGGCCCAGTGCGTGGAGTTCTACTACACCTACAAGAAGCAGGTGAAAATCGGCCGCAACGGGACTCTAACCTTTGGGGATGTGGATACAAGTGACGAGAAATCAGCCCAGGAAGAGGTTGAAGTGGATATTAAGGTGATTTCTTGCCCAAGCTCAGCTGCCTAGAACCTAGGCTGGGCCTGGGACCAGTGCCAGCTGGGAGCCTAAGGCCACGCTCTCCAGGAGTCTGTGGAGGGCAGGCTGAGGAAAGCAATGTCCCTGACAGCCCCAAGAAGCTGATGTCCCGGGCCCTGGACCTTTGGGTTCCCCTCTCTATGCTACCAATGTCATAGTAATAATACATTGTGTTCAGGCAGAACACTGGAGAATTTCACACAGGATTTGTACCAGCATCAACTTATCTCCTCATAGCAGACCTCTAACACCGTTTCCTAAACTTCAGCTATTCTTATATCACCTCTGTGATTTCTGTTATGTCTGCATGCTACCATGTGTCACTCTTACTACTTTTGTTGTGTTCACATACCACTTGTGCTGTTAATATTTCTCTTTAAATCAACTCATTTTTTACTCAATTAGAAGGGAAGCTTTATCTCACAATCTTAACTAGAAAACCAGTATTGTTGGCCATAAATAGAAGGTACTGGTAAAATAAATATATGTGAAAACCAAACAGTGTTATTAAATTCTAGCAAGATACTGTGTTACCTGCCAAGGCTATAAGAGTGAAGCCTGACCTCTCTGTTAAAGAGATTATCAAGTCTAGAGAAGTATAAGACACATTAACACCAACCAGAGACTTTGTCCTTGATATAATCAGGATCAAAAGAGAATTGAAAAATGAATGTTACTTAGTTCTGTGTCCATGTATCTACCTAACATCATCTCAGGGTTACAAGTGCACACTTGGTGACATGCCACTCTAAGACAGGGAGTGTGGTTTGGTGCTAATTTCATAGATGGGAAGGTGGTGGAGATACAAAAAGCATTACAAAGATAGTTTGGAATTGGAGCTCTAGGCTCACCAGGCCGCTTGGCATGGTCCCCTCCTGCCCCTGGCTCTATCTCAATCAAGTGCTCTGTCTTACCCTGTGCATTCCCAAGGCTCAAGACTCTCCTTCTGTCCCCAGGCATACTAGCCATGGGAGGGCTGTGAGTGAGGACATAGTCCTAGTACAGAAGGCTGTGCTGGGCTAGGCTAGACAAGCAGGACCAGCAAGGGGCTAGGGAAGCCCTGGCCAGGTCAGAATCAGTGCACTATGGCAGTGTGACTGAGCTCTAGGCTCACTGACCTTGCTCTTGTCCCCCATAGACTTCCCAGAAGTTCCCAAGGGTGCCTCCTCCCAGAAGAGAGCCCCCAAGTGAAGAGAGGCTGGAGCCCAAGAGGGAAGTAAAGGAGCCCAGGAAGGAGGGGGAGGAGGAAGAGCCAGAGATCCAGGAGAAGGGGGAACAGGAAGAGGGGCGAGAGCGCAGCCGGCGGGCAGCAGCTGTCAAAGCCACACAGACACTACAGGCCAATGAGTCGGTAAGTGTGACCTCCACTCTCTGAGCCCAGGCCCAGGAGGAGGGAGGAGCTGGGTCTAGGGGTGTGGGGAGGAGGGCAGAACAGGAATGCATTGATACTCAACATCTCATAGTAACAGGAGGTACACGGAGTACTTTATGCTGTTAACTCATTTAATCCATAATTATTATTCCCATTTTACAGATGAGGAAATTGAGGCCCAAGATAACACAGCTAGTAGGCAGCCTGACTCGAGTCTGCTATTGATTTTTATACTATACTGCTTCTGTATCTGAGATTCAGAGGAAAAATGCTTTGTGAAAACCTAGTAGATATGTGGGACACTGGGGACAGGGCACCCCCTGAGAGAACTGCATCCCTGACAAGAACGTCTGAGACTGAGCTGAGACCATGGGAGTAACAAAAATGGCCCTTCAGCCATGATCTCTGCAAAGTACTTTCATTTCCATTAGCTCATTAATTCCTCACAGTAATCCCATAAACCCCCATTCTGCCAATGGGGAAACGGGTTCAGAGATGCTAAGTGTCGTTGGACTCCTAGTGCAGTTCTCTGTCCACCTACTAGAAGCCAAGAAGCAAGGCTACAGCCCTAGCTGCTCCTTGCCAGGGAGAGGCCCCGCAGGAAGGGGGAGGGAGAGGAAGGGGTTTGTTGGAGAGCTACTGTCAGTCTTTTTTTTAAAAAATGTGTTGTATGCTTAGGCTTGCAGACCCCCCATCCGTAAACACACAGCTGTCTGCTCCCTGTGCACCAAGAGCTGTGCTCTGTGTACGCGCTCCAGTTCTGTTCTGCTGGCTTCTGTGCTCACTTTCCTGAGAGGCAGCCCAGAGCACACACTTAGCACTTCTGATGGCCATTGGGTCCCCCACCCGGGTGCTCTCTGACCCCTGTTCTTCCCCTCAGTTTAGCGTCTCCCATGCCATATCGTCCTGAGCTAGCTACCCGCACATCTGTCCCTTCCACTAGACCATGAGCTTTCTGAGGGCAGGGGTGCCCGTCGACCCTGTATCCCCAGCACCCAGCACATCACAGGGGCCTGATGGACCACGCATGGACTAAATGACAGAAAACTGAACACGTGCTTCATTAATTCAGACGCCAAGGCCCCCTGTCATGTGCATCAAGGAGTCCCAGAGCAGCTAGAGCAGTCCCACAGAATTACTGCACCAGCAACTTTGTTAACGGGAGAGCTGACCGAAGACGCGATGGGCAATGGGCTTCCGAGGAGGCAGGCAGTGCCCTGGCTCTGGAAGGACACAAGTAGAGGTGTCTGACCTTTAAGGGCCCCCCGTTCCCATAATTATGAGGGGCCTTTCCCCAAATCACTCAACTCTCCTTTTTTGTCTCCAGGCCAATGACATCCTCATCCTCCGGAGCCACGAGTCCAACGCCCCTGGGTCTGCCGGCGGCCAGGCCTTGGAGAAGCCAAGGGAGGGGCCAGGGAAGTCACGAAGGGCACTACCTTTTTCGGAAAAGAAGAAAAAACCGGAGACATTTAATAAGACCCAAAATCAGGAGAACACTTTCCCTTGTAAAAAATGCGGCAGGTAAGACGGCCAGCGCGGTCCCCACCACTATCTGGCCTGGGGGTGAGCGGTGGGGGCTGGGCCGCGATGGGGGGGAGGGGAAAGGCGTCCTCCTGTCTTCTGATTGGCTCAGCGGGTTTCTAGGACTGTGGCGTCATCGGGCAGCTTTTTGGAGACGGTGACGGCACTGATTCCCGCTGGGGGGAACACGGGCGCGCACACGCACGCACGCACGCGCACTCGCTCTCACACTCACATTTGCACACGAGCCCGTGAGGGGCCGCGAGGGTGGGGGCCGGGCGTCCTCTGAGCGCGCTCCCTCCTGGCTGCAGGGTGTTTTACAAGGTGAAGAGCCGCAGCGCCCACATGAAGAGCCACGCGGAGCAGGAGAAGAAGGCGGCTGCGCTGAGGCAGAGGGAGAAGGAGGCCGCAGCCGCTGCAGCCGCCGCGGTCGCCTCGCACCAGCAGGCCCTGCGGGAAGAGAGCGGCGCGGGCGAGAAGGGCTGAGTGCGGGAACCCTCTCCTCTCTCTGGGTCCCGGGCCCCTGTACCGCTGCCCGCAAACACCCTGGAACCTCAGGAGGGAGTGAGGAGAGAATCACATGGACTTTCTCTGCAAAACAAATAAGACAGTGAAATAAACGGCTCTTTTATTTATAAAGGCCCCAGGAGCAGTGTTAAGGGCTGCAGGATCCAGTTCTCTTTGTCCTCATGCTTTCCCGGAACATGAGAGCCCTGGTCCCCTCTGGAGGGGCTCCGCCGCCGCCTCGCACACTCCGATCTCTGCTGCTGCGCTGCCGCGGCCTCTTCGCTCCTTTTTGCCCCCCCCCCCCCCCCCCCCCCCGCTCTCCAGGAAGCCGCCACGGTGAGCCAAGCACAAGCTCGCCGTCCTTGCAATGTTATTCCTCCTCCCCAGAGGACCTCAAAGGCTGCACAGGCCCTGCCCCAAGCCCCAAAATAAGGAACTCCCTTGGAAGGAGTGTAGTGGCCATCTCTGAGAGCCCGACAGCTGTGCTGTGCCTGCACAAGCGTCCAGGCCTGTCTGAGCTGCTCCAGTGACCTGTCCTCAGAGTGGCTACTTTTTCCCTGGGAGGGAGGCCAAGACAGGTACTATCCCTTTGCTGCTTGCTAGCAGCCCTGCTGGGGCTAGAAAGTTTTCTCAAATGTTTGGGGAAGGGGCCATTGTTTTTGGCCAAAGCTCTCAGCTTGCTGCAGGGAAGAGAAATGTACAGAGGCGGGAAGCTGCAAGGCTAGACCTGAGGGAGCTTTTGACAAACCTGGCTCTTCCTGCCTCCCACTTTTTTGCTAAATACCTTTGAGTCCTGGAGGCTGCTAAGGGAGCTTAGCCTCGAGCAGGTACTGGGAAGACCTAGCCTGCTCTTCCTTGGTGCCAGCTCGCTGCTTGCCTCTGCCCTGCCCTCAGCAGCTGTGCCACCTCACCATACCACACCCCATCCAATGTTGAGTCCACAGCCCAGCCCCCCCCCCCCGTTCTGTATGCTGGAGATTTCTGGATCCTTCCCTGGGAGAGGGAGGTCTCCTAACTACATTGGACAGGAGCCTTCATTCCTTGACTTATGTCATTTGGGAGCTATTTATTTATTCTTAATATTTAATTTTTAACATCCTCTCAGGGACCAGGGGCCTCCTGCTTACCAGAGGCCCAAGTGCATTTATCCCAAAACAAGGCACCTTCTTGACATCCCTATCCCCACCCCCAGTTCCCAAGGCCCTAAGGTCCCTCTACTCGTTGCTCTGGAAGCTCTTGCCGATAGGAATAGTAGTAGCACTGAAAGAGGGTGGGAAGGTAGGGGGTGTCACCAAAGCCACACAAAGACTAGCAGGAGCAAGGGAGATCAAAGGCACTTGTTGCTGCTGCCCTTTCTCTGTTGTACTTTAAAATTGCCTGAGGGATTGGCAAGAGGCCAGAATTCTAGTTTTGTTTATCAGGCCTGGAGTCTGGCTTGAAGAAGCCATATTTGGCATGGAGTCGCTGAAGTGAAAGGGACAGAGGTTCTGGAGGCCCCCTCACTTGTCAGTCCCATAGAGGGACTCAGTTATTTTTCTGATCTTATTACTCAACTTTAATTGTGCAAAAGAAATTGTAAGTGGATGGGTATATGACAGGTCAGCGTGTTAGGAAGGAACCAAAAAGTATTTATTCTGCTCTCCTTATACGGTAGCCTAAAGGCATCATGCCAGTAACTGAGAATGGAGAGGGAGTTTTGTTTTGAAACTGCACAATCGGGTCGGCATCCATTTATACGTTATATGGTTCTACAGGATCCCAGCTATGGAAGCAACAAAATTATTCTCCCCCCAGACTCCTGGATGACTACCTAGATCTGCAATTTCCCAGTCCTCCATAGGCTTCTGCAAGCTCAATGTCTCAAGACTGCAAAAATCTGGTGTACCCTTTAAAAGCAGGAGGGTAACAAATTTAGGCTCTCTTCTAAGTTACTCACATAATATGAGTGCCTTTGCAGCTTAGCCCCAAAGTGCTACTTATGTTTCCCAAGGTTTTTCCTATTTAAACTATATTTAGTTTCAGGCCCCTTTATGGACATGTGATAACAGAAACCTCCTTCATTCATATGAGACTCTTCTTTTCAGTAGTAACATCCAATACTTGGAAATCTTTTTAAATAAGAAAGTGAGTCTACTCTTCTACGCTCACATAGACCAGACCAGGGGAATAACTGGTGAAAATCAGGATGGTACCTCTCTGTAATCCCACCAGACACCATATTTTAGGAGGCCCCATGCTCCAGGATTCATTTATATGTAGAATGCAATGTGAAAATTAAAATGTTTAGAGGGCAGATGCAATTGTGGCAAGTGACCTGCCAATAAAGTAGGTGCAGCCATAGAAGCTGGCATAGGTATATTCTTAATGGTGCTTTCTCCCCGTGAACACGTTAGGCTCGTCTTTTGTTGTTGTTTTTTCCTTCTGTTCAGAGCTCTTTGCTTTAAGAAGCTAAATGATAAACACCTCCAGCTTTATAAAGTCCTCTGCATACCATCCCACTATATCCATCTCCTGGCCTCTATCCACATTCACCTAAGGGTGTGAAACTGACCTAGTGCCTGTGTTCCAGACCACTACTGAGGTCTCTACCCATCCAAGGAGACAGTGCCATCATTACTGTCCTCCATGCCTTTGGCAGCCCCCTCACAGCTAAGGTACACATCACCCCTTCTGCCGCCCCACCTCCACCCCTGGCACAGAGATCTTTTGCTGCTTATGTCTAAAGGGATCGCCTATATTTAACTGCCTCAGTGACCTAACCTCTTTCTTCTCATGTGCCAGATGTTAAGATGAAGGAGGAATACAACACATACTCAAGCCTCAGCTGTTTAAATATGTTTTCAGTGGGGCTCACTTTTCTGCGATGGTATTTATTATCAGACTGGCAAGCCTAACACCTTAGGTTTACAGGAAGTATGCATATTATAAAACAATTGTGTCCTCCCCACATCTTGCTGTGTTAATATTTGCCTCTAACAATTTGCAGCTGTTTCACTTTTTCCTTACTCGTCTCAAGTTGAAGGCCTCGTTGGAGGGGACAGAGCACAGGAACAGCCTTGACAGTCTGTAATTAGTGTACAAATATTTTAATAGCATATAAATAAGTATATTCCTTTTATTTTGAAACAAAAATGATCAGACACTGCCTTTTGTGAGTTTGCTGCCTGTGGCACCCTTTTTTAAAAAGACTGTTACATATTAAAATAGTGTACATATATATAAATATTACCTCTTTTGCTGTACAGTTGTGATAGACCAGACTGAAGATTTTATTTTTTGTGTGCTTTTTATAAGAAAAAATTAATACACTAAAGAGAATCTTGCTGATGTGATTGTAATGTACCTATGTAACTTATTTACTTTTCAATGTTCTTCTGTATCTTTAAACCTTTTATTAAATAAGGTTTTAAAAATTCAGAGTTGAATGCTGGGTTCTTTTGGGGGGATTTTATCTATCTGGGACTGCTGTCATAAGTAGGCCTTGTTTTGCTTGTAGGGAGATTACTGGACGTTTTTGAACCATAAGGATTCTGTTTTACCAGCCCATTGTCAGTGACACCATCCAGGACAGGGGAAATATTACACTAGTGTTTCCCTGACTACAAAGATGACTGAATTGAGACAGATGAACGTCTTTTTTAAGACAAGAAAAAGTCTAAATTCAGTATTTCACACAAATACACATAAATGGCATACTCTGACATTTTAGCTTCCTTGGGATGAAATATGGAGGGTGCAGGGTGGGGTCAGGTGGAACAGGGAAGCCGGGGTGCTGAGAATATTTTCATATGTAGCCTAGACTCATTGAATGAGCACTCTAAGTACACAAGTCCACCGTGATGGGTGCATTTTCAACAATATCTTAAATCCGCTTCAGAATTAGATTATTTTTTAAACAGTGCTTGGCAGTATTTGTTCATTGTAAAAAAGATCTGAAAAATATGAAAAAGGAAATGCGCCAAGAGAGAAACGAGTGCCTGAGCCCCTCGCTGGCACCATAGCAACCGCTCGACCCCCGCGGGCCGCTCGCGCGCGCGGACCTTCAGTCGTCCGGGACACCGTTGCCGTGGCTACGCGCGCGCGACTCCGCCACGGGGGCGGGGCGGACGCCGCCGGCGGGCCGGCCCCGCCCTCCACTGCGGCACTTAACACCGCGGCTGCTTGCGGGAGGCACGAGCTGCTGCTGTCCGCGGCGGCCCGTGCGCACGGCCGCTCTGCCTGCCCTGGCCTCCGCCGCGCCTGGCCTTGCCGTCTTTCCTGCGCCTCCGCTGCCTCAGTCCTTGATCTTGGCCGTCCTCGCCGACCAGAGGAGTCCCCGCGCCCGCGAAGAAGCCGCTCGTGGGCTGGCCCGACCGCCGTCGCTGCGACCTCGGGACAGTCTCTCCCTCCGGGGACGGCACGGTCTTCGACGGTCAGACCGCTGCTCCCCCGCCTGAAGGCCGATCTCCGATCGCGAACGCCTGATCGACCCCGCCAGCGGCAGCGAGTGCCCAGCGCCCCGGCTGCCTGAGGAGGCGGCCACGCCCCGCGACCACATCCCGGCGGCTCTCCGGCCCGACGGCTCCTGCCTTCGCCACCGGCCCTCTCTCGCCTTCTGTGGGCGACGCGACGCCCTGTCTGCAGGCGGCGGACCCCTACCCGAGACGCAAGATGGCGACGGCCGCGTGACTGAGCATCCCCGAGGCTTCGCTCCGCGGACGCGCCGACGGACTGGCTTTGGGGGCAGGGAAGGGGACGAGAGCAGGACTCAGGTGCCTTTTGTTCCTTGAGTTTGCGTCGGGCCTACTTGGGAGGAGTGTTGGTATTGTTCTAAGTCCTAGAGCACGGTGAGCCTCCGTCTAATCCTTGTTTGTAGAATTGGCGCCCTTGATAGTTGGGAAAATGGCGATGACACTGTTGGAAGACTGGTGCAGGGGGATGGATGTGAACTCCCAGAGAGCTCTGCTGGTCTGGGGGATCCCAGTGAACTGTGACGAGGCTGAGATCGAACAGACCCTCCAGGCTGCAATGCCCCAGGTGCCCTATCGAGTACTCGGGAGAATGTTCTGGAGGGAAGAGAATGCGAAAGCAGCCTTGTTAGAGCTCACTGGCGCTGTCGATTACGCCGCGATCCCCAGGGAGATGCCAGGCAAAGGAGGGGTCTGGAAAGTGGTCTTTAAGCCCCCAACTTCTGATGCTGAATTTTTAGAAAGGTTGCACCTCTTCCTAGCTAGAGAGGGGTGGACCGTGCAAGATGTTGCCCGTGTCCTTGGGTTTCAGAACCCTACTCCGGCCCCAGGCCCAGAGATTCCAGGAGAGATGCTAAACTATATTTTGGATAATGTTATTCAGCCTCTTGTTGAGTCCATATGGTACAAGAAGCTGACCCTGTTCTCAGGGAGGGACATCCCGGGTCCTGGGGAGGAAACCTTTGATCCCTGGCTGGAGCACACTAATGAGGTCATAGAGGAGTGGCAGGTGTCTGATGTGGAAAAGAGGCGGCGGTTGATGGAGAGTCTTAGAGGCCCCGCTGCTGATGTTATTCGCATCCTCAAGACCAACAACCCTGCAATAACCACTGCCGAATGCCTGAAAGCGCTTGAGCAGGTGTTTGGGAGCGTGGAGAGCTCTAGAGATGCGCAGGTCAGATTTCTGAACACTTATCAGAACCCGGGTGAAAAGTTATCTGCCTATGTCATTCGTCTGGAGCCTCTTTTGCAGAAGGTGGTGGAGAAGGGGGCCATTGATAAAGATAACGTGAACCAGGCGCGCCTGGAGCAGGTCATTGCCGGGGCCAACCACAGCGGGGCCATTCGAAGGCAGCTGTGGTTGACTGGAGCTGCGGAAGGGCCGGCCCCAAACCTCTTCCAGTTGCTGGTGCAGATCCGGGAAGAGGAAGCCAAGGAGGAGGAGGAGGAGGCTGAGGCGGCCCTGCTGCAGTTAGGCCTGGAGGGACACTTCTGAGTCCCAGAAAGGCAGCTTTAGTGCCGACCTAGATCACAGCTGCTTCCTGGTCCCAGGGGAGTCTTATGGTTGTGTCTCTGAGTAGTAAAGACTTCTTAGCCTGTTACATTTTTTTTGTTTGTTTTCTTTTGGGGGGGGTGAGGGTAGTCAGGCCTGCCTATTCATGTAACATTTGTAAAATTGTGCAAGCGAGCACCGTGAGCTGCTACAGTACAGGTGTGGGTCATGTTGGCGAAAATGCCAGGTAAAGGTTTGGACACAAGTGCTCAGTGCAAGCTGTCATCATAGCATCATCATCAGCTGTGGAAAAACACATGAAACTGTGACACTTCCCATGGAGATAATTAAATGTGAAATTGCATGTTCAGATGTTTAATGCCGGGCTTGGCTCATAGGAAGTGTCTGGCAAAAATGTGAATTGTTATATTGCTACTAATGTCGTGAATAGTTTGTGTTTACTGTAAATTGTTCCAGATTTATATTAATGGAAAGAAATGTGAATTTATTAGATATTAGTCAACTTTACAATGCAAATTTCTCATCTTTAAACATGTGGATCAGTTTAATTGAAAAGTATTCTGAGACTACAGAATGGGGTGTTAGAAAAATACTGCAATTATGAAGCTGTCTAAGTCAGTTTTTCACCATATAAGATACAGATATAAATTGCATGGGGAGGTTGATGTGACCCATTTACAGTAATCTATTTCCCCTTTTCAAATCTTTATCATGGAATAGTTCTTGTTCATACTAAGTGTTCTAAATTTGAAGTTATCAAATAGAAGTATATGAATAAAAACATTTTAAAAATTCTATTGTCTTGTTTTTCTCACATGTATAAAAATTTTCAGTGTAATTAAGCTCTATGTCCTTTTTTCTGATGCAGATTTTCCCCCATGTCATTTAAAAAATCAAATCTCAATTGTTTATTTTACTTTAAGCTTCATTTATTTATTTATTTTTTGAGACAGAGTCTTGCTCTTTTTTTTTTTTTTTTTTTTGAGACAGAGTCTCGCTCTGTTGCCCGGGCTAGAGTGAGTGCCGAGGCATCAGCCTAGCTCACAGCAACCTCACACTCCTGGGCTTAAGCGATCCTACTGCCTCAGCCTCCCGAGTAGCTGGGACTACAGGCATGAGCCACCATGCCCAGCTAATTTTTTCTATATATATTTTTAGTTGGCCAGATAATTTCTTTCTATTTTTAGTAGAGACGGGGTCTTGCTCTTGCTCAGGCTGGTCTTGAACTCCTGACCTTGAGCGATCCTCCTGCCTCAGCCTCCCAGAGTGCTAGGATTACAGGCGTGAGCCACCGGGCCTGGCCTACTTTTAAGCTTTATATCATACTATGTGTATTTAAATTGCATACCTTTCAATGTTTTCAAGTTTTACATGTTTTCATCAAGGCAAATGTCAGGTTAAATAGACATATTTACTTCTATATATAAGTAAAATGTTAACTTACTACAAAATTTTAGAAAATCCTGAAATGGGGTGCAGGAGGTTATCTGGCAATGTTTTTTGTTCCTTTTTAAGTCGTTTTTAAGCTAAAATTTTTTGTCTCACTGAAAGAATATAACTCATCACACCAGTGTAAAGTGAATGTTTTACAGTGGCTATTTTATAGCAAGAAGATATAAAAGGGAAATTACGGCTTTAAAATGTTTATTTTGCCGCAGAGATTCAGTGATTGAAGATATCCATCTTTTGAGAGCCTTAGTAAATCCGTGAGTGATTACATGAACGTTAAGTGTTCAGTGGGGTTTTCCCTAGTAAGGTTTTTAAATTATAGCTGACTCACACAGTTATACAGAATTTATAAGGCTAATATTTGGCATGTTTTTCTGTACACTGATGTCTTTGCTTCCCATGTCTGTACCTTCCTCTCCTCACAAACATACATCTCCATGTACTTGCCTCCCTCCTCCACAACATATGCCTGTCTTCACTTTCCTTCATAAACAAATGCTATGTCCCCATCCCCTACCCACCAGACTCATAGCTTTCCCCTCCATTCCCACCAGCATCAGGTACATGGACACCCCACCTCTCACACTCCTGTCTACACAGTCACTCTCACCTCTCCCTCCATACTCCATAAACATACTCCATCCTCCCACTACACGTGTATACTATACTATGCCAGTCTCCCACCCTATATGCATTCCCATTTCTTCCCACATAAACACGCACTCCCCTACTACCACCAAATGTCAAACCAGCCACCATATGTACACACTCCCACTCCACAAACATATATACATATACACTTTAAAATAAATAGGGGTTCTTTTTTTTTCCCCCCCATTATGGCCATCCTTCTACAGTCCGTACATAGAGATAGGTACACCTTCTTTTTATAGCTGCAGAGTTGATTACATCCTAGGAGGAAAGTCATCACCTAGGATTCAGACTTTTACTATTTTATGTAATTATATATAATTGTATATATCTATATGTGCATATATATAAATTTAATGTAATACATATATATGACATAAAACAATGTCAGGATCCTAGATGGCCATCGTTTGTTATAGGAAACAATGAACAAAAAATAACAAGCTATTTATGGTCTGAATTAAGGCTTCTTTTTTATAGGTTCAAATTAAAATTTATCTGCTTTTTCAGGGAGGACAGCTGCAAAAAATGTATCCTTCATAATCAACTGTGAAATAAGAAGTAGAAACTGCACTACAGTTCTAGTCTGTGACCAAAATTACATTTTGGCTGATAGCTCAGAATATGTGCTGGCAAAATGTGTAATGTTACTGATACTGCTGGGTTATTTCTGTTTCTCAATTCAGAGCCTATCAGCTAACCTTTACCTTGTACACTTATGGAAGTCAGTCGAGGACTAGGTAGGAATGGTCAAGTGCAGTAGTGACTTGCCATCCCTGCAAGCACTCTTTCCAGGAGCCTAATAATTTAAAATGGTGCCCAGAGAACTTTTGAGGAAGATTTACAAACCTAAGAGAGATTATCATTGGTAGTAAACTACTGAAAAAAAAATTTAGCAAAAAGAAATGAGTCATTTTTTCTCTCTCTCGTGCATGTGACACATACAAGCTATGTGAAGTATGTTATCCAAAGGCTGAATTTCTCTGGAATTGAATATCATTGGAAGTTTACATAGTTGCTCTGTATTAGCTAAAACTAATAATCATATCACCAAAAAATACAAGTCTCTTTTTTTATAAAAGAACACAATTTATTACCATTTTAAAACAAATCTCACAAAATAACATTCAGAAACACAACATTTCTAAATAATTTAACACAATAAGATTAGTCATAAAGTCATGCTACAAAATTCCTGTATATAAAAGATTATTACCAAAGTATTAATAGACATTAAAATGTTCTTCAGAATGGAGTTGGTTTTATTAATAGAAGCCAAAGATTCTGGAATGATGCTTGTGATCATAACTGCCAACCTGGGAGAAGTACCTGACTGTAAGTATATTCTCTTCAGCTTCCAACTCCCTGGTCTTTTGATGGGATGATCCCTCTAGGCAATAGCATCTCAGAGGCAGGTACCCTACTGATGAAAGAAGCAAAGAGTTTCCCACCTATAAAACGTTAGCCACAACTTAACTTAGCTAACACTTAATTTTAAAATCTAGATGTGGGTAAGATAACTCACAAATTTCTGAGTAGGATGAACTACTTGATACATCCCCCAGAAGGATGATCTTGGATTTAGCAGACATAGAAGATGACCCTCGTAGGGAAAAAGGAAAATCCTGACTCTGATTATGCCAACAGACAGCATCTGCTAATGTGGGCTTAGAACAAGCAAGGGTGAGGTCTGATTCTCTAACATCCATGTGCAGGCTAGGTATTTACCCATTTGCCCTTTGGAAGTACTTTCCACCAACATCCAGTTCATAATATTAAAGTGCAAATCTACTGAAAAATAGTTTACTCTCCCCTACCCCCTTGTTAAATTTGCTAGATCATCATTTGGTTTGCTGGTTCCCCTTGAACCTGCCCAATATGGGAAATTAACTAGAATCCAGTTATGACTTCCCCAAATATTGAGTGAAAAGTTTTACCTATTTATCTTAGGTCAGAGAAAGGTAAGATTTAGTCTAGTTTTTCCTTTTATTTTTCTTCCTTTACAGTCACTGATTTATAAAAAGGCAGGAATAGAGATATAGATATAGTATTTCTAAAAGTTCAGTTATTTTTAAATATAACCCTTAATTTCTAAAATTTCACCTATTTTATGGTTTTACAAAAAGAAAATGATATGATACATACTAAAGCAAAGATAAAGGAGTACAGCCAAGTTAGCTATGTCAGAAGAAGCACCAACTCTGCTAACCTAAACCTTGTTTTTATATTTTGTTATTTACAGACACATTAAACAGCCCAGATGTGTGCCAAAGGAATGAACTTCTGGTAAAGTATAACATACGTTTTAGCATTCTTCTCCCTTTACCAACACTTACAATGTATAAGGTCTCAGTGAACTGATGGTCTGACTGTAGTCAGAGACATTAGCTAGTCAGGATGAATGCTTTGAGAATTCCCCCTAATGCTTTTAAGTCAATGATCAACTCTAACCTTTGTGAGCCTTACTCTTTTCCATTTAGCCCTAAGAAAAAATCAGGTACAAGATGCCAACTCTATTACACATCACCAATTCTGAGAATAAGTCTACCTACAATCAAGATTCATTTCTCATTCCTCCTTATTCTGCTTTAGACCACTAGTAAAAGGTGTCAGAAGAAGAACTTATTCAAGTTAAAATTTCTCTTTCCACACAGGAGCCATATTTAAGTGCCTTGTGTCACCTCTATATGTAGAATGGATCCAGTAACTATACCAAGTTATTGACCAGTTACTATGAGCATTCTTCTGATCATACCCAAAATTGATGTTGACACCAGCTAACTTTCCTATATGATTATCACATTTTATACAATTTTTTTTGTATTTAATCACTTCCACAGTCTGCAAAATCTGTGCATTATAGACAATGAATAACAAAGAATGATGATCCATTTTCTAAAGTACACTCAAAATATTGAATTTTAGAGACAAAATAAAATCTGTCATAAAGTTGGATTCTGTTGATAGTAACAGAGAGGTAGGTTAATAATTACTATCCTAAGATAAGCAAGAATGTTAAGAAATAAAAGTTGAGACCCTGCTGAAAAAAGGTAAGTTGAACCTTTCAGCCCTGAGTTTCTAACATTATTTGAAAATTATGAAAATGAACATTAGAAAAAAGGGAAACACCAGTGGCCATTTCCTTGTATCCATCATTACTAAATACATCACCTTCTCTCATACAACAACTCAAGTGGCACATGGCTACACAGTGAAAACAAATGGACCCTGGACAAAAGGAATGTTGGTGTAAAAAGCGCTAGTTCTTAACCAGGGGAGAATTTGTTCCCATCCTCCTGCCCCAGGGGACAGATGGCAATGTCTGGAGATATCTTTTGTTGTCATAACTGGGGAGGAGGTTCTCCTGAAATTTAGTGGGTAGAAGCCCAGCATGCTGCTAAATATCCTATAGTACAGAGGTCAGCCCCGCACAACAATGAATTATCCAGCCAGAAATGTTAATGGTGCCAAAACCTCTGATTTAAAGGAACAAGTTCCTATTAACAGAGAACACAAAAACTTTTCAAGGCCTGGCTAGATAATATGGCCATAAGCTTAGAGTTAGAAAATAGAAAAGTTAAATTCCTTGGTAGACTAGAATCAAATTTGCTGTGAAAAATTAAAATACTAGACTGATTCCAGAGCTCTACAATTAGTTACAAGAATAGAAGAAATTTAAATGATCCATTAAAATGGCTTAATGCTTTAAACCAGAAGCATAGAGAGAATCCATTCTAAGTAGGTCAAATATGTAATCCAAGAGTCAAACAAAGGCATTTAATATCAGCTCAATTTGCAGCAATAAAGGATAGTTCAAGGAAAGATTTCAGAGGAAAAGTATCTTACATTTCTCTGAGAACTACTAGTAATTAAAAGAATTTAAGAAACAAGGAGAAAAAGTGAAAATTCGTTTCTATATTATAGAATGCAGAAAAACAAACACCAAAACTGTAAGCCATTTTACAAATAAATTTAATATGAAGTCATCCATTACTTATTATACTCATTTCCAGGTACCTTTTAGAAAACATACCCCCGTAGATAACAATATCGCTTCAAGCTTGCCTACTGGAAGAAGTACAAAATATAAGTAAGGATGATCGTCTTCCCTCTCAGATTATAGGCCTTAAACATCATCATGGAGAATGAAGGCTCCTTGCCTATGGTTCACAAAAGAAATGCCCAAAGGCTTTGAATGTATATCCTAGTCAAGTAGAGTAAAGGTTTCTTCCTAACAGATTGAAAGGATGAGATAAAAGGAAGCTAAAAAAGTGTTAGACTTAATTTGCCTCTTATCTGTATTTAGAGTTGATTGTCAAAGCAGTGGTCCCTTTTGATCAGAGTGACTCAGAAAAATCAAGTAATTTCTACTTAATTGATAGCTGAAAACTCCTAAAACCCAGGACTACTTATGCAATCACTTTTAAAAAAAATGATTCTCCCCTCTTTCACTGTCATTTTATGCAAGTAAAATCACACAAGTAGGTGGAAAAACAAGAACCAGTAATCTCTGGTTGAGGGACTTTAGGCACAATTTGGCTGAGGGCCCCTAATTTACTTTCTGCAATCTATTAGTGATTCAGCCATGGCTTCCTATGGACTTCATCTGGTTACTGACCACAATGCCTTGCATTCTCCAGAAATAATTTTTTTTTTACGTGATAAATTCTACTCTCTGCATCTAACTATTGCTTTGCAATTTTGAGGTTAAGTCACCTCCAGTGCTCCATGTAGGAGGCAATCCTCAAACATATTGCCTTTTGCCTGGGATCCCATAATGAAATATCTCTTCTCTCTTCCCTCCACAATCACTTACATAATACATTTTAAGAGCTGTTTAACTTAGAACTTCTCAAAAAATATATTTTGAAATACTAAGTTTCATTTATTGAAAAGTACCAAATTCAATCCTTAAGTCTATACCCTTATAATCATAACATTCACTTTTTCCAGCAATGAGGGTCACCAGACCAAATCATTAGGGTAAATTTTGATATATATCAATGATCAACATTTAGGCTAGGAATTCAAATATAACAACTGCTTTTAACATATAAGGAACTATAAACCAAAAAGTATGCTTAAAGCCAGGTCCACTTGAGTAACATGGCCACATTATTGGTCAAAGGAATGATTGTAAGAGTCACTTTAACCATTGACTTGGATCACAGAATGACTGACTGTACACAATGACTCAAGTGGCCATGCATGTAAACACAACCTAAATTCCAGCTGGTAATGTGCACATTTTTGGAAAAACAAATAAGTAAATATAATATGAGCTAGAAGGCCTCCAAGGTACTAATTTTTCCATTTTCACCGTAGCTGTTCCAACTGGACTTTGGAGTCTTGGTTCAAGGGCTGCTATATTTCTAAGAGGAACTCTTCCCATCACCATGCTGCCTTCTCAACCAAAGGCATGCTATACTTGTGCTTCTGAGTTGTAAGGAGATGGACCTTCAGGAAAGATGTTCTACACATTCAAAAGTGTATCTTTTAAAATGCCTAACCTAAAAAAGCCAAACAAATTGAATAAAGAACATTTGTTACTTTGTTGTTAAAAGTGAAGGGGGCCACACAGTACATAACTGGGACTGAAGACAAAAATAGAAAATTTGTAGTTTCTAAAAAGAGGACTAGAATGTATAAAGTTGGTGTTACCAGTTTTAGGGAGAAAAACGCTGAGTAGATTAAGAAAAGAAAAGATGGGAATTAGAGATTTGTTTTATCTTAAGAACCTTTTGCCCCACACAGAATCTTTAAAATAGACAATTATATAAAACTTATCTATTGTTCTTATGACACTTAAATAAGTTAACACAAAGTGGAAAATGTAGAATTAGTTTTCTTCTTCCTCATCCTCTTTAATTACTGGAGTACCTAAGATGAAAAAGAAAATTATTACTGGTCATTGTCAACAGATAGTTAAAATTTAGATGAAAATATTTTCCTGTTAACCTTGAGAAGCTCTGAGATACTGTGAAGTGTGCCATAATAAAAATAATTTTATAAAATAATATCTTTAATCTCAAATTCTCTAAAAAGCCTCTCAGGAAAATTCTCAAATGGATTAATATACAAATACTTATGAATATTCAGCTTCCCAGATGGAGAGTTGCAAATGAAAATGCCTACAAATGCCAGGCAGAAAAATAAAGTAAGCCCGATACAACTTAAACTCTTTGTATCTTCAAGTGTTTCTTTCTTTTTTTTTTTTTTTTTTTTGAGACAGAGTGTTGCTTTGTTGCCCTGGCTAGAGTGAGTACCGTGGCATCAGCCTAGCTCACAGCAACCTCAAACTCCTGGGCTTAAGCGATCCTACTGCCTCAGCCTCCCGAGTAGCTGGGACTACAGGCATGTGCCACCATGCCCGGCTAATTTTTTCTATATATATTTTAGTTGGCCAGATAATTTCTTTCTATTTTTTTTAGTAGAGACGGGGTCTCGCTCTTGCTCAGGCTGGTCTCGAACTCCTGACCTCGAGCAGTCCACCTGCCTCGGCCTCCCAGAGGGCTAGGATTACAGGCGTGAGCCACCGCGCCCGGCCCAACTTAAACTTTTTTTTTTTTTGTAGAGATGGGGTCTTGCTGTGTCACTCAGGCTGATCTTGAACTCCTGCCTAGCCTCAATCAATCCTCCTGCCTTGGCCTCCCAAAGTGTTGGCATTACAAGTGTGAGTTACCACATTCAGCCCCAAAAACTTCTAAGTTAAGCACAAAGAAATATTCTTCATTTTTCACAATAAAATACATAATCTTAATGTAGTTAAAATTTGAATTTTTATGTGAACTCCTCCAATTGTTAAACACTGGGGATAAATTGAAAAAAGAAAAAAATCACTGCAGGGAAAACAAAACACATCTGTAGGCCCTCACCTGACTAAGAGCAACCTGTTTCTGAGTTCTAGCATTTGAAGCCACAATCTGACCCTAGGCTAGTCATCTCTGCACATCACTGCTTCAGGGGCAGTATGGAACGCAGAAACAGACTGTAAGATTGGCTGGCTTTTGTCTTTGAAAACCTAAGAAGACCACTGAGAAGATACAGTTTGTGAGGGGACAGAATGATGTGGAGGAGGGGGATGATGATTCTTTCTAGACTGGAAAGATATTTCCCTGGGGAGGTCTGGGAGTTCTGGAACAGTAGGAATCCTGGCCCTGCTTCCTAATAGCAACACTGGCAGAAGATAAGGCTCAGAGAGGAATGACTGTTTTATCTAGGGAGAATACTCCTATAGCCACCAAGAATCTCATTCTCAAAAAGCACTTCCATAATCCAAGCATAGCATGGATGCGTCAGGGAGCAGGCAGGATCAGTCCTAAATGGGCCTTAGGACTGGGGAGAATAGATATCCCCTTTGGAGGCAGTTGACCAATGACCAGAAGAACTCTCCTCATGAGTGGCCCTAGAATAGTGGGGAGACCTTAAGAATGACAGACTAAATTTCTTAACAACTTAGCTGAATTGAAAATTGGGGAGGTAGAGTTTAAAGTCAAAATGAGGTTGATGTATATTGAAATATTTCTTGTACATATGAGGTTTTGGATTGATATTAAAATCTTCTAAAATGATTATAATAATGAAAATAATAATGTATTTTTGAATACTTATATTGTGCTAAGTACAATGTTTAACACAAATTATCTCAGTGTGTTCAGTGTTTCACATAGATTATTTCATTTAATCATACCATTAAGATATATGCTCTAAAATGATTATTAAGGTACTATTATCATCTCTAGTTTTCAGATTACAAACGAACAAGATTTGGTGAGATGAATTAATTAGCACAATGTCACAAATGCTATTAAATGGTAGAGCTGGGACTTGACCCAGCCAGTCAGGGATATCTACTGACATTGACACCAGTTTTAAATGTTGGGAAATTAAAATTGGGGGGTGGGAGGACAGAAAGTGAAAGAGAACACCACAGTTTTGATCCAAGTATAAAAAAGCAACTACTTATCATTTATTTCTAATTATTCTGCAAAACAATACCTTTGTGACTTGAGAAAAAGCTTAGCTTTCTTTCTAACTAGCTTAAATGAGCTAGCAGTTTGTTTTTCTTTTACTCCAAGTAGATAGTAGATAGTTATAGAACTTTGTGTTATCAGGAACTCAGGATCCTTCTCTCTTACTGTTTGCATGTGTCAGAGTGAGAAAAGAAAGAGGCTCAGTACCAAACCCTGAGTAACTCCCCCTTTAATTCAACCTATCAGCAGGAAATTTATGTAAAGAAAGATTATACAATTGTTTTTTTTTTTTTTGGAGACAGGGTGTCACTATGTTGCCCAGGCTGGTATCCAACTCCTGGACTCAAGGCATCCTCCCACCTCAGCCTTCTGAGTAGTTGGGACTATAGGTGGCACCAATGCACTGAACTTTGAGATTTTACAATCTTTAACTAGAAGGGCATTGTGTAGTTATTTGTTATATTTCTTATCCCCTCAAAAGATTATAACTTTCTTAGTGACAGACACTATTTTAATAATCACCTTTTATCCTCAGTGGAATGCCAAGCACAATAAGTAGTTCCTTGATAAGTATTTATTGATTAGATTAATGAATGAAAGAAAAGGTTTGGAAATTATTGCTGTTACACATTCGCTGTGCTTGAATAGACATCCCAACATGCTGGATGGCAAGCATTCCCCACATATACATAAATATATATACTTTTTTTAAAAGAGATGGGGTCTTGGCCGGGCGCGGTGGCTCACGCCTGTAATCCTAGCTCTGGGAGGCCGAGGCGGGTGGATCGCTCGAGGTCAGGAGTTCGAGACCAGCCTGAGCAAGAGTGAGACCCCGTCTCTACTAAAAATAGAAAGAAATTATCTGGCCAACTAAAAATATATATACAAAAAAATTAGCCGGGCATGGTGGCTCATGCCTGTAGTCCCAGCTACTCGGGAGGCTGAGGCAGTAGGATCGCTTAAGCCCAGGAGTCTGAGGTTGCTGTGAGCTAGGCTGATGCCACGGCACTCACTCTAGCCCGGGCAACAAAGTGAGACTCTGTCTCAAAAAAAAAAAAAAAAAAAGAGATGGGGTCTTGCCATGTTGTCCAGGCTGGACCCAAACTCCTGGGCCCAAGCGATCCTCACACCTCCGTATCCCAAGTAGCTGAGTCTACATGCATGCACCCCTGTGACCAGCCCCACATGTATTTATAAGGCCTAGCTTTCTTATAAGCTTTTGGTCTAGGATGGTCTTGTAATAGTCTAATATCCTAGGAGTTTTTCATTTTACCCTGGCCCAAACCTGGACCATTAAATTTTATATGGACAGAAATAGCCTTGAAGATAGAAATAACCTATCATTTTCTTCAGTTTTCCTCCTTTTCATGATTCCATGCCACAGATTTAACTTTTATACATAGATAACATTTCCAAGCCAGCTCAGAGTCACTCACCATCCAGCTTTTTCAGTTTGGGCACTCTCTTGGTTGCCTCTTCAATCCAGTTGTTCTCAGCAGAATGTTTCTCTTCCAAGGGATTACCTACAAACACCAGGTCTTCCAGGCACGGCAGATCTGCCAGCTTCACAAATTCAGCTACAAGTACAAAGAATATTTTCCATATTAAAACAGCAAGTTTTACTGTTACAATTTTTGGGATTAAATTCCAACATCACTAACCCTCAGTTTGTGACTATTCAGGACAATTAGTTGTTTATGATTTTGAAGGTAGTTAGGAAAGTTATACCACATGAAGTTATTCTCAGAAGATATTATGGGAATGGAGGAAAAAAGAAGACATACTACTTCTACCTTTAATGCTAGCCTAAGGATGGGATAAGAAGAGGAGATGAGGTTTGGAGGCAAAAAGAACAAACTGGCCCAGCATGGTGGCTCATGCCTGTAATCCCAGCACTTTGGGAGGCTGAGGTGGAGGATTGCTTCAGGCCAGGAGTTTGAGATCAGCCTGGGCAACACAGCAATACCCCATTTCTACAAAAAAATTAAAAAATTAGGTGGGCATGGTAGCATGCCTCTGTAGTCCCAGCTACTCAGGAGGCTGAGGCAGGAGGATCGCTAGAGCCCAGGAGTTGGAGGCTGCAGTGAGCTATGTTCGGGCCACTGCATACTCCAGCCTGGGCAACCAAGCGAGAGTTCGTCTCAAAAACAAACAAAAAAAGAACAAATCAATCTCCAGTGACAGGTCTTCTCTATACCTTGCTGTGGCAGCGTAGGCTAAGCCAAACTGCCTTTGTCTCTACCCATGCCTCCATCTTTGAATTCTTAAAGCAACTCATTAAAATCTCTATTATAGAACTTATCACAGTTTTATAATTATTAGCTATAAACTGATTTTCCCCACTAAGCTGTGAATTCCTTGAGGGCAGGGATAGTATCCTATTCAACTATATCTCAAAAGTCTGGCGTAATTCATGGCTTATAAATGAATGAATAATGTACAATAAAAAAGCAAAGCAATATAGATATCAAATATCTTTACCCACGAATTATTAAATTTAAACAGATTCCTTCAGCCTTTGGATAATAACTTAAATTTTTTTCATGATTAATAAGACCAGGATCTATCCAATTATATTCATTCTAAGTACATATTTAAATATAAATTTTAAGCATTTAAAATTCAGGAACTCTTACAGCTATTTCTTTCAGAGCTTAGAAATAAATGTTCCCATTTTCTCTCTGTGCTTAGAAATACAGGTTCCCATTTACATCTTTTTCCCTATTCAGCTATTTTCTATGAACAGGAGGTAGAAGGTTAGCAAAGAGCCATTCTCAGCTTACCCCAGTCTTTCACCAGGTTATTAGACATGTAGAGAATCTTCAATTTCTTCATTACATGAATCCCTTTCAATTTCTCAATAAAATTGTAGGAGATCCACAGTTCTTCTAACGTGTCCCCTACTGCTTCCTGAAAAAGAAAGACATTTGATTTACATGCTCATTTTTAACCTTTTCCTTTTAGCTCTTTCTTTATAAACATATAAACAATAGCTTTCAAAGAGAACTAAGACTCTCCTGTCTACCTGTAGAAGAGCTGATAGCTGTGTGGGAGGGTTTTATTTCTCATTAAGGGAGCCAAGCAGAACATTCACTTCCTCTCTTCATATTGATCCAAACTCTTCCTTCTCTGACTGCTTCACTAAGCAAAAACTCACAAAACATAATACTTTATTTACTAAGAACAGCTACCAAAATCACCCAGAGGGGGAATAATTGCTCGAGTTTGTCATTTTTATTAATGGTATAATTTTTTTTTGTTTTGTTTTGTTTTGTTTTTGAGACAGAGTCTCACTTTGTTGCCTAGGCTAGAGTGAGTGCCGTGGCGTCAGCCTAGCTCACAGCAACCTCAAACTCCTGGGCTTAAGCGATCCTACTGCCTCAGCCTCCCCAGTAGCTGGGACTACAGGCATGTGCCACCATGCCCGGCTAATTTTTTCTATATATATTTTTAGTTGTCCAGATAATTTTTTTATTTCTATTTTTAGTAGAGAAGGAGTCTCGCTCAGGCTGGTCTCGAACTCCCGAACTCAAGCGATCCACCCGCCTCGGCCTCCCAGAGGGCTAGGATTACAGGCGTAAGCCACCGCGCCCAACTATAATGGTAAAGTTTTTAAATTACATTCCTGTAGGTTATATTATTTGTTCCTTACAACATTTAAAGTTGACAGGACAGATTATTTGATTTCTATTATAGAGAGATTAAAGGCTTTTTAAATGAATACACTGGTATTAAATAATAGAACTAGGTCTAAAGTTTAGAGTTTTCCCCAATATTTATTTTGAAAATTTTCAAACATAAAAAAGTTGCAAGAATTTTATATTAAACATCCATATATATCTACTATCCAGAATTTTCCATTAATATTTTGCTATACTGTCTTGTTATGTATCTGTCCATCCATCTAGCCCACATCCATCCTTTTATCTTACTTTTTTGATGTATAATATTCAGTTTTAATCTTTCCAATACAGTATTAAGGTTATATGACACTGCCTCTTAAATGCTAAATATAATCAATAGTTGCACAGATGCTAAGAAAGATCCGGTTGAAATATGGAAAAATGTAGAATACCCACACCTTCAGCAACATGCTCAAAAAATGCTTTCTTGCTTTTTAACCACTTATTCCTGCAAATCTACATTCTCCTACCTAACCGAAATCAATATGCCCATTTAGAGGATCAACTGAAACTGTGGACGTCTATGCTGCAACCAAATATTCAAATGCTTTCCAACAAAAAGCAGACACAAGAAAGTCATTAAAAGGTTAATTAACTTTAAAATTAACAAATAGTTTTCATTTTTTGAAATTATTAAGAACATAGTAGTTAGATCTTTACAAAATAATGTATATTTTTAAGTTCATCTAATTGAAGTTTCTTGAATTGGTCATTATTGGATTACAGCTAAATTAATTCTGGCTTCCAACATGAAAAGGTTCCCCACCCCTGCTCTGTGATGTTTGTACAATGACAAAATCACCTAATGTTGCATTTCTCAGAATGTATCCCTGTGGTTAAGCAACGCATGATGATATTTCAAAATAGTTAGAAGAGAAGATTTTGAATGTTCTTACCACAAAGCAATAATAAATGTCTGAGGCGATGGATATGCAAATTATTTTGATTTGATCATCACACAAGTGTATAGTGTATATATACCAAAATATCACATTGTACCCCATAAATATGTACAATTATTAAGTGTCAACTTAAAGAAAATTACCCAGCAATACATCTTTGTATAAGAAATGTACACAGCCTTATAGGAATTAAAACTGTAAAATTTCTACTGAAGGATATAAAAAATCTGAATATATCTTTCTGTAAGCAAGATTCATTATTATAAAGATATAAATTCTCTCCAAATCAATCTATAAATTTAAATGCAATCTACTAAGGCTTTCAATGGGAATTTATTTTCATGAACTTGATAAAATGATTTTCAAGTTTCTCTGAAAAGTAAATACCCAAGAAAAGCTGCAAACATTCTGAAAAAGGAGAGAAGACTTATCCTAACAGATATTAAAATATATCCTAAAGCTAAAGAAAATTAAAGCAGCATGATATCGAAGCTGGAATATATAGAAAGAGCAACACACAGAGAGAAACTGACTATCCAGGAACCTACCCACGTGTACACGGGAGTATAGCAGGTGGCATTTCCAAACAGTGAGAAAAGGAGACTTTCCAATAAATGGCTAAGTATTTAGAGAAAAAAAAATAAGGTTTCATACTTGCCTCATGACACATGTAAAAATAAACTCTAGATAAATTAAAATTAAAAATTTTAAACTTTAAAAAAATTTATATTAAAAAAGAAAATATAAGACTTTTTATATCTAGAAGTAGTTAGGACCTTCTGTGTAAAATACAAAACACAGAAGTCATCAAGATTTGACTACTAAAAATTTTTAAAACTCAGTCAAGTGTCTTGGCTCACACCTATAATCCTAGCACTTTGGGAGGCCAAGGAGGGAGGATCACTTAAGGGGCAGGAGTTTGAGACCAGCCTGAGCAACACAGTGAGACCTCATCTCTACAAAAAAAAAAAAAAAATTAACCAGGTGTGGTGGTAAGCGCCTGTAGTCCCAGCTACTTGGAAGGCTAAAGTGGGAAGATTGCTTGAGCCCAGGAGTTCGAGGTTACAAGTGAGCTTTGATGGTGCCACTACACTCCAGCCTGGGTGACAAAGCAAAAAACAAAAAAACAAAAAAAACTCAATTTTTAAAACTCCACGTAACGACCATGAATAAAGTAAAAAGCCAAGTGACAAACTTAGAGAAAATATATTCAATAGTTTTGAAAACTATATTAAGTTGCAGTATGGAACCTGTAATCAGATTATCTAGGTATGACTATTGCAGCTTAAGTCTTCCCCTCCTCCTCTTCTCTGCTTCCCCTTCCTCCTGCCCTTCTCCCCTCCTTCATCAGCTTCTTATCTTTTTGTTGTTGTGTGTCCATTTATCTGTCAATGGACATTTGGGTTGCTTCTACTTCTTGACTATTGTGAATAATCCAGCTATGAACATTGGTGTACAAATATGTTTTGCTTGTATTGTTTTGGAAGAAACAATTTTAAAATGGAAAGGATAATATAAACAAGATTTTTAAAAAATCAACCAGTAAAACAAGTATAAAAAGAAAAGTCTCTTTCTCACTCCATACCCCTAGCTCCTTTCCCCAGAAGTAACAGCTATCACCAGAATGTGTACATATAAATATCCACTTTGCTTTTTTCCCCACTTAACAATATCTCTTGCAATTTATTCCATTTCAGCACATACAGGTAAATTCTACCTGACCCTTTTCCCTTGATGCATATTATTTATTTATTTAGCTAGTCCACTACTGATAGACAGTTATACTGTTGAAATCTTTTGTACAAACTATGTTGCAATGAACATACTTGGTCCACCATCTTTGTCCACATATGTGAGTATGAAAAATTTCTAGATATAGAATAGTTGGGACAAAGTAAATACACATTGAAGATTCTGACAGTTGTTAACAAACTGCCTGTCTCAGCAACAGTGTTTAAGAATGCCTTTTCACTATTCTTGAGCACTTCCTGAGTCTCAGTTTCTTTACCTTAAAACTGGTCATCTCTAGCCATTGGCCTTTCTCTTCCTTGACCATGCCAAATTCATTCCCACCAGAGAACCTTTGCACTGGCTGTTCCCACTGTCTTAAAAACTCTATTACCATGGATTTCCACTAAGCTGGCTCCTTTTTAACCTTTACATCTCAGCTCAGATGTCACCTCAGAGGTGACCCAACCATCCTGTTTCTAAAGCAGCCCTCTAGGCAATAACTCTCATCACTTATATTTTTTCCTCTTACTCATTACTATCTGACATTTTTATTTGTTCTCTCTCTCTTTCACCCTACTGAGCATGCCAGTTTTGCTAATCGGCATCTACAATAGCGCTTGATATGTAAAGTATGCACTGTATGAATATTTGAGTGACTCAATATGTTTTATTACTAATTATATAACTATTACTTGAGTTAAAATTTTAATTCTAAAAGTAATATATATTCATTGTAAAAAACAAATCAAGCAATTTATAAATATATGACATATACTGTGAAAGTCTTTCTTCTACCTGCCCCCCAGCTCCATGAGGTAATAAAAATTTTGTTTTGTATACTTAAAAAATTTTGTGAACATACAAATAAATAGATAGGCTCTGTGTGTGTATATATATTAAACTGTTTGTATTAATAGTACACAAGGTATTTTTTCTGTAATTTAGAGTTTTCATTCAATAATATATCAGGAATATCCTTTCATGTCAATCCATGCAGATTTAATACATTTTTAAAAACTGAAGTCACATCCTCTGATCAAAAACCTCCAATGGCTTTGCAAACCACTTGGAAAAAAATCTAAAATCTTATGATGGCCTGTAACGCTCTATAAGGCCTGGTTCCTGGCTCTTTCTCCAACATTGAGGACCACACTCCCTCCCTCATTCAACTCTTCTTGTTCTTATCCAAGGGCACCAAGCAGCTCCATGTTCAGGACATTTTCGCTTACTGTCCCCTGAGCCTGCAGCACTTGTCCCCTATAGACTACATCCTCACTTCCACAGAGAAGAGTTCCGATCACTCTATATTCTCTTACTATGCTTCATTTATCTTCATTGCATTCATCACCACCTGATGTATTATACAATTATTTTTTAGTATGTCTCCTTCCATTATAATGTAAGTTCTACGACATCAGGACTTTTTAAAAATATTCTTCTGTAACTCTAGTGCCCAGAATAGTGCCTGGCTTAAAGTAGGCATTCAAGAAATATGTTCAATGAATTTATTGAATGAATGACATTTAAACTGATTCTTAAACATTAAGTGAAAAAGGAGACGTAAAACAATATGTATAGTATGATTTAATTATCTAAATACCCATTGAAGAATAAAGGCAAAAAAGGTACAAATCAAAATGTTAGCAGTGTTTAAATTGTCAGTGGTTTATAAGCACTTTTTTTTTTTTTTTTTGAGACAGAGTCTCACTCTGTTGCCCGGGCTAGAGTGCCGTGGTGTCAGCCTAGCTCACAGCAACCTCAAACTCCTGGGCTCAAGCGATCCTCCTGCCTCAGCCTCCCCAGTAGCTGGGACTACAGGCATGCACCACCATGCCCGGCTAATTTTTCTATATATATTTTTAGCTGTCCATATAATTTCTTTCTGTTTTTAGTAGAGACGGGGTCTCGCTCTTGCTCAGGCTGGTCTCAAACTCCTAAGCTCAAACAATCCGCCTGCCTCAGCCTCCCAGAGTGCTAGGATTACAGGCGTGAGCCACCACGCCCGGCCATATAAGCACTTTTAATAGTTGCTTTTCTACTTTGTAAAGTTTCTGCAATAGACAAGCATTATTTTTATACTAATAAAAAAAGTGTGTATTTTTCTTAAGTAATAAATAACAACCTACCAGTCCATTTAAGTTCTTTATGTTGTTTCTTCCTAAAGATAATATCCTCAAGTTTTCTGTAGTGGAAAGAAAACATTTTTTTGTTTATGAGAATCATATTACAAAATCATTGTAAATCTAGAAGCTTTAATAAATTTTCTATAATATCCTGATATAATGAGTAAGAAAAGCTGTGTTAATAAAAATGGGTAATCAAATAGGAAATAACATTGACCTATCATCTAAGGTAAATACTACAACTATAATTTCACATCATGCCAATATTAAGTTAAAAAAAATGGTTAGCTATTTGGAATTCATGGTCTTACATTGCTGGCTAGTAAAAATATTACAGGGATAAAATAAGAGTAAAGAAGATTTTAAGTTTGGAAGCATACATATTTCAAATCTCTTATGAGAACTCAGACTATAAAATAGAAACATATATTTATGTATTATAGCCTACCTTACTCCACAAGGGATCAGAAGTAAAATAAAATAAATTTAGTATTTATAAAACCTTTTGCTTTCAATCTTTTTAATAATTAGACTGTGATTTCATTAAAAACATAAAATGCCTGTTTGTATTTTTTAAAAAGATGTTTCTATTTGTATATCTACAGGCTATTTCTGGAAGAGAAAAACAAAAGTAGAAAAGGTTGCCTTTAGAAGGATTTGGGAGTCCATGGTCAGAAGACTTATTTTTCATTGTATTACTAACTTCTTTTGGACCATTTGAATAAAACCATGTGCATATATTATTTTTCCAAATTAAAAAGAATAGATTTCTAATAAAATACAAGAAACCTTAATTTTGTTCTAAGAAACTACTGTGATTGCTTTTGCATTAGATATACATTTAGTTTTCACAACTTAAGCTTCTATAACTCCCTTATCTTATATGGTAGTCACTAGCCACATGTGGCTATTCAATTTAAATTAATTAAAATTAAACACAACAGGCAAGGTGTGATGGCTCATTCCTGTAATCCCAGCACTTTGGGAGGCCAAGCTGGAGGATTGCTTGAGGCCAGGAGTTTGAGACATGCCTGGGCAACATAGAGAAATATTGCACTTGCAATATTACAGCAAATAGTACAGATAAAAATTCCTGCTATCATGGAGCTAATATTTGGCAGATAATAAACAAAGTAAATAAGTATATTAGATAATGACAAGTGTGAAGGAGAAAAGAAATAAGCAGGTAAAAAGAATAAAATGTCAGGGGGTTGGGAGTGGTTGACTTTTTAGGTAGAAGATGACTTCTAAGTAAAGACCCGAAGAAAGTGAGGGAGTTAGCTATGCAGACATCTGGAGGAAGAACACTTACAGGCAGAGAGAGAAGTTCAAGTACAAAGGCTTTGAGGCAGGACCACATAAGGAGAGTTCATAAAACACAAGAGGCTAAGTGAGAGAATGAAGGAAGAGTAATAGGCCATGAAATTAGAGAAATAATAGGCCTTATAGAAGATGTGAAAGAGCGGAGTCAAGAAATTACCAGGGGCTTTGGTCTGAGCAACTGGAAAACTGAACTTGTTGCTACCTGAGATAAAGAAACACACAAGGAGTTGGTTTAGCTGGGACTAGGGGAAGATATCAGGACTCAGTTTTGGATGTGTTAAGTACGAGTTGCCCATTAGACATCTAGTGGAAATACCAGGGAACTAAATGTATGAATCTGTAGTTCAGAGGAGATATCTGGGCTAGAGATTTAAACTTGGGAGCCATCAGCATATAGATGGCAAAGCCATGACTCTGGATGAGATAATCTAGGTAGTAAGTGAAGACATAACAGAGAGGAGATACAAGAACTGAGTCCTGGGGCACTGTAATATTTAAACGTCAGGGATATGAGACTGGGAAAAAGTGGCCAGAAAGATAGGAGGAAACCAGGAAGAGACAGTATCCTAAAGCCAAATATTAAAAGTGCTTCAGGCCGGGCGCGGTGGCTCATGCCTGTAATCCTAGCACTCTGGGAGGCCGAGGTGGGTGGATTGCTCAAGGTCAGGAGTTCGAGACCAGCCTGAGCAAGAGCGAGACCCCCGTCTCTACTAAAAATAGAAACAAATTATCTGGCCAACTAAAAATATATAGAAAAAATTAGCCGGGCATGGTGGCGCATGCCTGTAGTCCCAGCTACTCGGGAGGCTGAGGCAGTAGGATCGCTTAAGCCCAGGAGTTTGAGGTTGCTGTGAGCTAGGCTGACACCACGGCACTCACTCTAGCCTGGGCAACAGAGTGAGACTCTGTCTCAAAAAAAAAAAAAAAAAAAAAGTGCTTCAAAGAGGGAAGAAAAATCATCCATGTCAAAATATGCTGATTGATCAACTAAAATGAGGACTGAGAAATAACCTGAGAAATCAGAGGTAACAAATATATACAACTCATTCAAAGATAACATCTAACTTAATACATAAAACTCCTTTTTTTAAAAATGCACATGAAAATGATGATAACGAATGGCTAAAAAGATCTTATTGTTATGCAGGGAAATAGATATCAAAGTTATAGATTAAGTGTTCTAACATAACACAGTTACATATTTTGTGTATTTTATATGCTATGTAAGGTAGGGCACCACCAGAAGGAAAGCACTGTTGTTTCCTTTATACAAGGTCCTGATGAAAATAAACTGTTTATTTTTAAGCTGAAAAAGTAAAGTATAATTTTTCACTGAAGATAAATAGTAAAAAATTTCTTTTTTTTTTTTTTTTGAGACAGAGTCTCACTCTGTTGCCTGGGCTAGAGTGCCGTGGCGTCAGCCTAGCTCACAGCAACCTCAAACTCCTGGGCTCAAGCAATCCTCCTGCCTCAGCCTCCCAAGTAGCTGAGACTACAGGCCTGCACCACCATGCCCGGCTAATTTATATATATATATATATGTTTTTAGTTGTCCATATAATTTCTTTCTATTTTTAGTAGAGACGGGAGTCTTGCTCTTGCTCAGGCTGGTCTCGAACTCCTGAGCTCAAACAATCCGCCCGCCTCGGCCTCCCAGAGTGCCAGGATTATAGGCGTGAGCCACCGTGCCTGGCCAAAAAATTTATTTTCTAATTATTATTTTTTTCTTTTATTACACATCTGCTACAGATGATTATTTTATAATTATTAATATTCATATTATGCAGCTTTTTTTTAGACATGGCTTGACATAGTCATATCATGCAGTTTTCTAATCACAGTTTTAATACAATAAATATAAATCGCCATTAGGGTAATTCTGCCTGATAAACCATCAGCTAAATAGGAATAGCTATTTATTTCAGATCCTTTCATCACAGCATAATAGGTAAGACTACAGTATTCATCAAAGGAAAGGGGTAGGAGGCAAGCTAGAGTCACAAATTCAATTCTCATATGGATCAGTTAGCTACTTTTTGCTTCACAGTCACAGATAAAATGTATTCTCTAGCCATAGACTGCAGCAGTATTATTTGTTACAAGCAGAACTAAAATGAGGTGAGTTGAGAATAGCAAATGCCTATACTCTCTCATTCAAGTCTACAGCAGATATGAATGATTGATCAACTTTTCCACTAAGTTTTTAGAACTCTTCTTAATACAATTTTCCTCACTACCAATTAATTGATCAAAGTTAGAATGTGAGTCAAAACCCATTGCCAGCCCTATGTACAAGGTCATCCATTTTCACTATTATCATAGTCATGTTTTTATAAAAAGAAAAGCATGTAATCTGTCATGATGCTACCAATAGTCACATATATGCAAATTACTTCAATTACAGACAAAGAAACTGAGGCAGAGAATAAAATGAAATATCCTAAATTATTTAATGAGTCAGTAAAAAATTGGAATAAATTGAGTCATCTTATGCCCAGGTCCAATAGTTAACACTTCCTCTCTAGCACTGCATAAATACCAAATGCCAACTTTGAGTAAGGTACCAGGGATGGGGGGACTGGAATGGAAGATAAAAAGATTAATAATATGTGAAGCTTACTCTCAAAGAACTTGCTATCTAAAGCATACAACATAATCTCAACTAATTGTAATAATGGTTAATATTTATTGAGCATTTTATAAGCACCAGGCACAATTCTAACTACTCACTTAATCTTCACATAACTTCAAGTAACACATACTTGAGATAGGTAATTATTATTATAATCCAAGGTAGACTGTTACAAATATTCCCAAAGGAGTAATTAACTATGACAATGGAGATTAGGGAAGTCTTTAGGGAGGTGGTGATGATCCTAATCTTCATTTCTGGTAGGATTTTCTTGTTAGAGGAAGGGAATGTTCCCAGTGAAAAGCACTGCATTAACAAATGAACAAAATCATAAAAAAAGAATGGTATGTCTGGGCATAAATAGGGTGGTGCAAGCCTTTAGATGACTTTGAATGCAACATCAAGACATTTGGTCTTTACTGGGCAAAGAGGCTCCATTAAAAGATCTCTGATTTGGGGGAATGATATTAAAATATTTTTAGAAAGAAAATTCTGGTTATCAGTGATGAAGATCAACTGAAGAGCAGAAAGACGGAGAAAAGGATATCAATTAGGAGGCTAACATCGAAGTTGTAAGGCAGTGTTTTTCAACCTATGGGTCATGATCCATTAATAGGTTGTGAAATCAACTTAGTATGTTGTGAATAAAAAAAAGAAATCAAATGTTAAAAATATACACTGGAACCTATGCTGTAAGGGTAAATATTGTTTTGCAAATTTTATTCCAGTTTATATGTATATGTGTTTAATTGATGTATGTATTCATATGAATGTATAATGAACTCCAATGTATTTCTTACTGTGGAGAGTAGTCAAAAATGTTTGATAAACATGATCTAAGGGGTAGATGATGAGGGTCTAAATGAAACATGTAGTTCCTGGAAATGGAAAAGCAACAAATTATTTGAGAGCTCCTTCAAAGAGTAAACACAATTTAGTGATGGACTTGGATGTAGGGCTTGAGGAGAGAACATGGTAGGCTACATAATGGCTCCCCAAAAGATACGTACATTATAATCCCTGGAACCTGTGAATGTTACCTTATATGGCAAAAATACCATACAGATGCGACTCATTTAAGGATCTTGAGATGGGGAGTTTATCCTCAATATTTGGGTATGCCTTAAATGTAATCACATGTATCCTTATAAGAGGAAGGCAGACAGAGACTTGACACAGACAGAAGAACAGAAGGCAATGTGACCACAGAAATAGAGACTGGAGGCAGTCACAAGTCGAGGAATGCAGCAGCCACCAGAAGCTGGAAGAGGCAAGGAAAAGATTCTCCCCTCAAGCCTCCAGAGAGAGTGTGGCTTGACTTTGGCCCAGTGAAACTGACTTTAGACGTCTGGTCGCCAAACTGTAAGAGAATAAATATCTGTTGTTTTAAGCCACCAAGTTATAGCAGCCATAGGAAACTTAATACAGAGAGTCAGAGGCCTCGGCAACTGGGCAGGAGGCAATGTCATTAACAAGAATAAGGAGCACAGAAAAAGATTAAATTTTAAATATAACAAATTCAAAATACACACAAGACAAATCTGAACAAACAAATATATAATAAAAAATCTGATATTCTAGTTGGGTGTAGTGGCTCATGCTTGTAATCCCTACACTTTGGGAGGCTGAGGTGGGAGGATCTCTTGAGGCCAGGAGTTCAAGATCAGCCTGGGCAACATAGTGAGACCCCATCTCTACAAAAAATAAGAAAAATTAGCTGAGCATGGTGGTGTGTGCCTGGAGTCCTAGCTACTCAGGAGGCTGGGGCAGGAAGATCACTTGAGCCCAGGAGTTCAAGGTTACAGTGAGCTATAATTGCACTACTGCACTCCAGCCTGGATGACAGAGCAAGACCCTGTTTCTAAAAAACAAACAAACAAAAAAACCTTACAAAACAGGTGCCAGCTTCTTGAATTACATAGTGTCTCTGGAATGTTATTCCAATAAATAGAAAAATCCAAGAACCAGCTGTTACTGTGGATCACTTACTTAAGCCATTCAGGTTGGCAATTTTTTCAATGCAGTTTGTAGACAGTGAAAGCTTCCTTTAAAAAAACAAAGAAAAATTTGAATTAATATGAAAAACTTAAATGGTATATCAGAAATTATTCCTCAGTAATAATTCCCATGAAAGATAATATTTAAATCATACTTCTTTTTTACACGGTATCCTTTTTTCCCACTCACTCATGGCATTTATTCCTTCATTTTGAAATCTCTGTCTTTTCTGATTACAAAAGTTCATAGACACCCATCATAGAAAATTAAAGAAAAAAACCTCTTTGGGGGCAATTTGGCATTATCTATTAAATTTTTTCCAGGTGTAGTGGTTCACACTGTAATCCCAGCTACTTAGGAGGCTGAAATAGGAGGCTCACTTGAGCCCTGGAGTTCGAGATCAGCCTGGGTAATATAGTGAGACTGTCTCAAAAAAAATTTTCTTTTTTAAATGCATGTATTTTTTGACCCAGTATCTCACTTCTAGGAATACATCCCACTGAAATACTAATACAAATGCCAAAAGATATATGAACTAGATTATTTGTTGTATTATTATAATAGCAAAAAAACTGAAAAAAATCTATAAACACCTGTCAACTGAGGAACAGATAATGAAATACTAAACTGCCACCAAAACAAATAAGATTGGGCTATAACTACTGATTTGGGAAGACGTCCATGATTCATAGTTAAGTTTAAAAACCATTTATCAGACCAATATATTTTATATGATCCTTTGTGTAAGAAAAGTAAAACAGAACTACATATATGCATTTGTGGAGAGATGTATTTTCATGTGTTGAATCATTCAGACAAGTATACTCAAAAAAGTCACATGTAATCTTAACTGCCCTACATATACCTCCAGAGATTCTTACTTTTAATAGTTTGTATATATTTTTCTAGACTTATTCTATACTTACTTTAATCATATAAAAACAAAATTTTAAAACGGAACAGAATTACATATTCTTTTTTTTTTTTTTTTTTAAGAAATGAGGTCTTGCTATTTTGCCCCGGCTGGACTCCAACTCCTGGGCTCAATCCTCCCACCTCAGCCTCTTGAGTAGCTGGAACTACAGGCGTGCACTAACACATCCAGCTGAATTATACATTCTTTATCTTCCTTTCTTGATAAAAATGTTTAATATCTTAGTAAATTTCATGCAAAAAACATAATAAAGCCAGGCACATTGATAATAAAGCCAGGCACACCTACTCCAGAGGCTGAGGAGGGAGGATCACTTGAGGCCAGAAATTCGAGTCCGGCCTGGGCAATATAGCGAGATCCCATCTCAAAAACAAAATGACATATATATATATATAATCCATATATAAAATAAAAGCTAATTTTATTGAACATTTAATTTGTGCCTACTATGCTTCTAAGTACTTTACATATATTAACTATCCTAATCATCACAACAATATTCTGAGATAAGTATTATTAATATTATCCACATTTTACAAATGAAATTGAGGAACAAAAATGTTAAGCAATTTTACACAGCCACAAATTGACAGGGCCAAAATTAAAACCCAGGAGAGTTTTGACTCTCTAGAGCATGCTTCTTACCCTTTACAATAAGACTTAAAGGAATTATTCATTTTTCCTACTTGAAACAACAAAAGAAAATATTTTACAGTGTAAATTACTAGTCAAACCTATATATTTTCTAGTCATCCCCCACTCCCGAGAACTATCAGTGAAAAACGTAGTACCTTTAAATCTAGGAATATGGTTGAAAAACAATTCATTAATTCTTGTTTAGGCACCCTGCCCAAAGAGATTGTCAGCAAAAATACGAACAGGTGACGCTAAGTGGTTTCCAAGGTGCTTTGGTTTGGAGTACAAAACTTTTGCAAATTTGTTTGCCTTTGAGATGGCTTTATGAGAAAAAGATATTTGACCACTTTGAAATCATGCTTGAAGCCAAAAAAGCTTCTTGTGGTAGATTTTTATGCGACATACTGTGCTCTCATCATAAAGAATAAGTTGCATACAATAACTAAATATGTTTGCTTTTCCCTTTAATCCCACGGACAGATATTAGTCTAATGCACAAGTTCACAAATATATGTCTAAGAATCATCCAAGTTGCTTACTGTAAATACAGAGTCCTAGGTTTCATCAGTAGATATTCTGTTTCTACAAATGTGGGGTGGGGCTGACCTTCTGCATAAAGTACAGGTGGCCAAGGGATCACACTTAGACAAACACAGGGTGAAGAGGTCAAAAAGACCTTCAGTGATTCTATAGCATTCCACAGCCCCGACAAGAGACAACTGTAGCCTAAAAACATGGTTACAGGCATTGTGGTATAATTGCTTCAAATTAGCCACAGAATCCTGCTAAAACATGTGTTAAGTATTAAGAAAATAAATTAAGAGAAATTAATAGGGATCTGATATTTAAAGTCATGGGAAATAGGATTACAAGGATTACAAATTGTCAACTGATCCCAATTAGAATTTTTTAAAAATGAGAAGGCTCTACAAAAATGCTAACATTGGTTCTTACAAGGTGCTGCGATTTTGGTTGATGTGAATTCTTTTTCTTTGTGCTTTTTATGTATTCTATGTTTTACAATATAGTTTTATAATTTGAAAGGCTTTTTTTTAAGGGGTATCTCTTAGGCATCTAATAAGTAAGGACAGTACTGACTTTGGTAGATAATCTTACAACAGAAAGCAGGTAGATTTAATAACAGAATAATATTTTATTGTGTTATTTAGCTTCTCCCAAAAGACTTGGAAATTTCTATTTTCAAACAACATATTATAAAAACTGTACTGAAAAAGTATTGTACTGTTCTGTATTACTCTATTACTAATCCTATAAATCAATAATCTTTCATGTTTGGCCTTGCCAAAAGGAAAATTACATAAGCAAACAAAAAAATAAATAAAGATCACAGAAAACAAACATATTTTTCTAGTTTGAATGTTTAAGAAAAGAAAGGGGCCGGGCGAGGTGGCTCACGCCTGTAATCCTAGCCCTCTGGGAGGCCGAGGCGGGTGGATCGCTCGAGGTCAGGAGTTTGAGACCATCCTGAGCGAGACCCCATCTCTACTAAAAATAGAGATAAATTATCTGGACAACTAAATATATATATATAGAAAAAATTAGCCGGGCATGGTGGCGCATGCCTGTAGTCCCAGCTACTCGGGAGGGTGAGGCAGTAGGATCGCTTAAGCCCAGGAGTTTGAGGTTGCTGTGAGCTAGGCTGACACCATGGCACTCACTTTAGCCCAGGCAACAAAGTGAGACTCTCTCTCAAAAAAAAAAAAAAAAAAAGAAAGGGAAACATAATAGTAATACTAGAAGGATGAAAAAAGAGAACTGCCAGCTGTAGTGGCTCATGCCTTTAATCCCAGCTACTGGCAAGGCTGAGGCAGGAGGATGGCTTAGGCCCAGGAGTCCAGCTTGGGCAACACAGTGAGATCCCTGTCTCTCTCTGAAAAAAAAGAAACAAGGAAAGAAGAGAACTTACTCGCAATTACCAAGTGTGGACAATGATGCATCCATCTTCTCTATAGGGGGAATCTGGGCATAAAGCTTTATTTCTTTGGCTTCAGATGGCCTCTGACCAGTTTTCTCTTCCTATGAGAAAAATTAATTTGGAAGAAAATGATTGATCCCTGATTGTAATGTGGAACCAAAAGAGGTCAGAATTTCCCAGGCTTTTCAATGTTTATTTTAAAAAAATATTAGAATTTAATAAACTGTTTAATAATTCTTTACCATTCACTTATTGTAAACATTTACTTACTAACCCTGATCACCAGGCTTCTACATGGCTGAATAACTGTTAGGTCCCTACCAAATGGACATGAGAAAAGAACATAACTTTTATTTTTGTAATACTTAAAATCCTTCAAGATTGTTTGTTAATCCTATCAGTTAACAAACCAAAACAAAGCACAACAACAAAAACATTCTCCTGGGAAGAATTCCTTGTCCCTAAACAACCTCTTCTTAAATATCAGATTCAGACTTGTAAGATCAACTGTTTTCTTTGTCATCTCATCTTTCTTTTTCTATATACAGTTCAGTTGAAGCTAGAACCCCAAAACACCAAGAATTTTGGGAGACATTCTCTTTACACACACCTGAGGTCAAAGCTATTGCTCTACTCTAATTTAGTACTAAATCCTACCCTAGAGTTTAATGTTAGTACTAAGCACACAATTTAAAATTTAATTACCAGTGTATGCTGCCCAATAATATTAATAGTTTCTAAGCACCTTATTACTTAGAGTTAGTTTTATCTCTCCAATAAAACTGGAAGCTCAGGGACCATTTCCTTTGCTTTCCTATATTTTCTATAACCTAGTGCAGTGTAAGACACACAAAAAAGCTCCTTTTAAAAACTTAAATCGGGGATGGCAAAAGAAAAATAATTAAAAAAAAAAAAGAAGAAAGAAAAAACAAAAACTTAAATCAGGCCGGGTGAGGTGGCTCATGCCTGTAATCCTAGCACTTTGGGAGGCCGAGGTTGGAGGATTGCTTGAGCTCAGGAGTTTGAGACCAGCCTGAGCAAAAGTGAGACCCCCATCTCTACAAAAAATAGAAAAATTAGCCAGGTATGGTGCCATATGCCTGTAGTCTCAGCTACTTGGGAGGCTGAGGCAAGAGAACAGCTTGAGCTCAGGAGGAGTTTGAGGTTGCTGTGACCTAGGATTATGCCAAAGCACTCCAGCCCAGGCAACAGAGCAAGACACTGTCTCAAAAAAAACCAAAAAACAAAAAACTTAATTCACCACACAACAATAATAGGAAATACACAATCAATTGTAAAAAGAGATCTAATACACATCCACTCAGTACTTATTTTTGTGTCATCCATTTGTAGGTTAGGGGAAGGGAAAGTGACACCTAGTAGATCCTCTATAAATGTTCAGTTAATCAACGAAAGAGTGAGACTGATATCTTCAAATAGTCCTAAAGTAAAAAGTGTATGGCCATAATGTAATCTAGAAATAGAATCTACAAACCAAAACAAAAAAACAACTACTTGTTATTGTAAGTAAAGTCCCAAAATCCAACACAAGGAAAATCAAATCTAATACTGAGCCTACTCTATATTGTTGTTTTCTTTTTTAACAGATTTTTCGTTAAATATTTAACCAAACAGAAATGAATTTTTAAAATGCAATTAGGGTAAACAAGAAATTTATAAGGAATAAAACAAGAATTCAAATATTTCACTGTTCTATCTATAATACTTTTGCCTACTTTCCCTAGACACCAAGGCTTCTGAAAACCTTTTTATTCAAAGCCTCACTACAAAAGCAAAAACTACATTATTATGCAAAAGACTAATTATAACATAGACAAATAAGTCAAAGGGCACAGAAATTAAGGAGTCATCTCTGTACTCTATGGAAATTCTCTCTATAATGCTGAATTACAACTGTTCAAACTTTATAAAATATTATGATATTCAAAATATTTGTAATTTATATTTACATGTTTTTTATAATGTCATTTCCTTTCTGATAGTACCTATATGCTTAGTATTTTTATTCAGTATTTTTTCAATTGGCTATGCATGATTTACATTTGGCCACATTGGCTGTCTCTGCTCTAACCTCCAAAATACTAAAACCACCACTTGTCCTAAAGCTTAGATAATCCACAACACATACCACTCTATTACCTGAAAATGACATGCTGTTTAATGATGATAAAGTTGAAAAAGAAAATGTGCTATAACAGAGATTCCAGCAATTTTACAGTAATAGATAAATCAGCCTTTCCATATTTAAATGTTCCAGTGGTCAGATTTTTTAAATTGAAATTTTTATTAAGATATTTGAAGATCTACCTGTAGTTATAAAAAAACAATACAGAGAAATACCTTATACAGTTTTCCCAATTTTCCCCAACGGTTAACACTCTATAAAACTATAGTATAATATAACTATTGATACAATCCACTGATTTTATTTACATTTTCCCAAATTTACTTGTATTCATTTGTATGTATGAGTGTGTATGTTTGTATGTGTGTGTTAAGTCCTATACAATTTTATCACCTGTGTAGTAGGTTCATGTATCCACCACCACAGTCAAGATGGCTGAAGAGTTCCAATACCACAAGAATCCCTTGTACTGAATGGCCAGATTTAAATAACTACCCCCAAATTTTCCTTGCATGGTTTCTAAAAGAAGGGAAAACTCATGTACTCACCCATCTGGCTAGGGCTTCTTTGATTGTTGTTGCTTTTGCCTTTAAAAAAATAAAAGAAAAGAAAAAACAAGGCTGTCTTTACTGGCATGATTTGTTTTAATTTTCAAGCAATAATTATTAGCCTTGGCTTCTACCATTAAAAGGATTGATTTGAGACTTTATATGCAAAGAGGGTATTTTAATTTCCTGAAATGAGAATGATTTATTTAAATATTTCTCAGAGAGAATAAGGAAATCATTATATAATGCTTCACTCCCACTTGGTTTACAAAAAATATGTAGCTTTCAACACCTGACATTAAAACATATCTTATTGGCCGGGCGCGGTGGCTCACGCCTATAATCCTAGCACTCTGGGAGGCCGACACGGGTGGATCATTTGAGCTCAGGAGTTCGAGACCACCCTGAGAAAGAGTTAGACCCCGTCTCTACTAAAACTAGAAAGAAAATTAGCTGGACAACTAAAAAATATATAGAGAAAATTAGGTAGGCATGGTGGCACATGCTTGTAGTCCCAGCTACTGGGGAGGTTGAGGCAGTAGGATTGCTTGAGCCCAGGAGTTTGAGGTTGCTGTGAGCTAAGCTGATGCTACGGCACTCTAGCATGGGCAACAGAGTGAGACTCTGTCTCTAAATAAATAAATAAAATAAAATATATCTTATTGGCTGTTATTGGCTGGGTGAGGTGGCTCATGCCTGAAATCCTAGCACTCTGAGAGGTCAAGGTGGGATGATTACTTGAGCTCAGGAGTTCGAGACCAGCCTGAGCAAGAGCAAGATCCCGTTTCTGCTAAAAAATAGAAAAAAAATTAGCCAAACAACTAAAAATAGAAAAAATTAGCCAGGCATGGTGGAGTGCACCTATAGGCCCAGCTACTTGGGAGGCTGAGGCAGGAGGATCGATTGAGCCCAGGAATTTGAGGTTGCTGTGAGCTAGGCTGATGCCACAGCACTCTAACCCGGACAACAGAGCTAGACTCTGTCTCATAAATAAATAAATAAAATATAACTTTTTTATTGATTCTAAGATCTAACCTTTTTCACATTTTAACACTGAAATTTGAATGCATCTTACAATCAGGAAAAATTTACAATTGTTGTGGCCAAATGGCAGTGGTAAAATTTTAGAAAAATATTAAGCATTTTATTTCAAATACACAGATTCCTTTTTATGTTTATAAAAGATGACACAGGATAAAAATCAATATGTCTTAAATATATTTAAAAGAACTCTATCAATAAGTACAAAATAAAAATTCTAAATAAGAAAGTATTTGTCATAGTTTAATTCCAACTTATTTTTCTTTTCTTAGAACATAAAATAATGTTGCACCTTATAATTAATAGCATCTTAGAATCAATTGAACATGATATTTAAATCTTTAAAGGTACACAAAGGAAGATATTCTTAATGAATTATTGCTGGCAATCATTAAAAAAAAAGAACCCTAAACAAAACAAAAGGGAAGTTTTTATTATAAAGTATATACCTTTATGTATAGAAAGTAAAGACATACAAATAAATAACCCAAAATTATGTCTTTTGCAGCAACATGGAAGGAACTGGAGGCCATAATCTTATGTGAAACAACTCAGACACAGAAAGACAAATACTGCATGTTCTAACAAGTGGGAGCTAAATAATGTGCACCCATGGAAGCAGATTGTACAACGATGGACAATGGAGACTCGGAGGGGTGGGGAGGTAAGAGGGGGAATGTTGACAGTGGGTAAAATGTGCATTGCTCCAGTGATGGATGCACTGAAGGCCCTGACTTCACCACAATGCAATATGTGGATGTAGCAGAATTGCACTTGTACCCCATGAATAGATACAAACAAAAAATTAAAATAAATAAAGTATTCCCTTTAAGATTCCAAAGACATCAAGGATGACCACTATCACTGCTACTGCTTAACATGGTATAGAAGATCTTTATCAATGCTATGATAAAAAGAAATACAAATTGGAATATTAAAAGGAAGAAATAAAACTGTCACTATGTGCAGATGATCATCTATATAGAAAATCCAGTAGAATAAACTGACAAATATTAAAGCAAATGGAGTTCAGCAAGTGAAGACCATTGACAAAGTTAGCAATAAAATTGGGAGAAGATATTTTTAATGTGAAACCAACAAAGGACTAATATCCAGAATACACAAGGAACTCCTAAAATTCAAAAACAAAAAGAAAAATGGAAAAGTTGGCAAAAATATGAACAGAAAATTCACAGAAGCTGAAACCCAGATGACTAATAAGAACATCAAGAAGTGTTTGAGCTCATTGAAAATCAGAAAAATGCAAAGAAAACAATGGGATACTAAATACATCCTCAGATTGGCAAAAGTTAAAGAGTTGGAGAACATGTAGAGAAATGGGAACTCTCTTGCATTGCTGGAGAAAGTAAAAATTGGTTGAGCCATTCTGGAAAGCAGTCTGACAATGCCTAGGGAAATTAAGTATGCAAAGATGTTATGACAGAGCAATACTACTCCTGGATGTATTTCCCAGAGAAATCTTTGCATAGATCCATAAAAAGGCACTTTCACAATATTGTGGAGACACAGTTGGAAGCAATCTAACTGTCTCTTGTGGCAATATAAATTGGTATAAGGTCACTGGTTCCCCTATGTATAGTAGGAGTCAAAAATTCAAATGCCTAAAGGACCAAAAGGACATCACTAATGGGTAAAGCTAACCAGGTAAGGACAGAGCCCATGTAAAGAGGATAATCTTTACTCAGCTCCAGACAACTGTTGGCAGGTCGAACTAAGGGAAAAGAGTTACCCTAATGCCATACTTCTTCAAATATAAAAACTCCATTAATTGTAAGTAACATCCTTATTTTATGTACCATTAATAAAGAAAAGATGCTACTAAATATATGACACTATATTTTGGTAAGACTAAAATGTAAAAAAAATGTGTCCAATGGTAAAACATGGTATTTCTGATTTTTCAGACAAGCCAAAAATCTGGGTTTTAGTGTGAAATATCATTTTAAAGACATTGGAAGATAATTTTTAAAAAATTTAAATATTATGTGGGCTTGTATTTCTGGAGGACCCCAGGTCTACCAGTTTGCAGACTCAGCTAGTTAATCTAATTATAGTCATGTACTGCATAATGACATTTCGGTCAACTATGGACCACATATATGACGGTAGTGCCATAAGAGTATAATACCATATTTTTACTGTACCTTTTCTACATTTAGATAAATAAATACCACTGCATTCCAATTGCCTACAGTATTCAGTATAGTAACATGCTGTACAGGTTTGTAGCCTAGGAGCAACAGACAGTACCATGTAACCCAGGTGTGTTGTAAGCTGTACCATCTGGGTTTGTGTAAGTACACTCTATGATGTTTGCATGACAAAACTGCCTAATGACACTCAGAACATACCTCCATTGTCATTAAGTGGCATATGATTGTATTGCTTCTGATTCTCTATTTGAAAATTTTCAACAATCTCCATGGTTCAAACTTTCATAATTATTTGAAGCTGAGTCTTTCTTCACCTGAATATAAACCTAGGTTCCAGAACTTTTAGCTTTCCTTGACAGTGATTTTCAGCTAAGTGCCTGTGGAATAAAGTAAGGATAACAAGGGGGAAAGCTACTTTTAAAAGAATGGTGTTTAATCTTGTGGTTGTGAGGGTGGGCATGACTTCATCATTTCAATCTCCTGGGCTCAATTTCTGCTCACTTGTATAGGATTTGAATCACAAAAAGAAGACAGCTAATTATACTTAACTTCATAAACATCTCCATCTGGCAGGACAATCATATATTTTGCTAAATAGCTTTGGCTGGGTCTGTAACCCTTTTTAAACTACTAGTTGGAAATACCAAGTATGTAAGCAAGGGAGTGCACAATTTAAGTAGTTGAGGAGCATCACTAGGTAAAATCATTACTTCATAAAGAACTAATTGGATAGACCGCTGGTAAATTTCAAACCTAAGGCAGCAGCATTTTTCAAGGTGTAGTGGGACGTCCCCAAATTTTAGAATCACTTGAGGTGTGTTGTCGAAATGCACACTCCTGAACTCCCCAATCATATTTAAACTTCATTATCGGCAATTGCAACAAGCCCATACTTATGAATACTGAAATTTGAGAAACAATGCCTTAATATACCCATCAGAGTGGGTTTTGCGGTGTTGCCTAATAACTGCACTTACAGTCATTCAGAGGGCAACCTGGGTTCATCACAAGTTATGAATGCTGCTGCAATGGGTGTTACAAAGACCCCTCTGGTGACAGCCCCTCCCTTCATCTCACCAGGGGAGAAACTTAAAATTACTTCTATGTAAAGAGACATCTTTATCCACACACTCCTTCCCATCACCTTTTCCACTCCAATCCGCTCTTTTTTGAGAATTTCCTGCTCTTCGCCCTCCCATTTCTCGTGTCAGGGTCCCTCCACCTTAACCCCACCTCCAATCCATCCCAGGCCGCCCTCGCTCCAGACCACCCCCTGCCAGGGCTTCTCTTTCCCCCCAGGCCTCTGACTCCACGGAGCTGGAGACCGCTGCCGGCTCCCGTCCGCTGTTCGAGGATCCCCTGACCCTCAGCACGCCACGGTCACCCTTTTCCACTCCCAATCTCCTCTCAGCTTTGGCTACGAGGCCCGAAGGGTACTCACCATTCCGGCGGTTGCTACTGTCACTGCTCTGGTTGCTAGGGCCCGCCGGGGTCAGTGCGCGTGCGCACTTCTCGGCGCACGCCGCGGATGCCATCCCCGGCAGCGGTCCTTTCTCTCCGCCCTAAGGGTGGTGCGAGCGGGGCATTGTGGGACGGTGTGGGGTCCTCCCGCCCTGCTGCGTTTGCTACCCTGTGGCTGCCGGCGTCGCGGAGGGCTCCAGAGCCCAACTGAGCACGGAATGGTCGGGGGCTGTGCTTTTCCCTGCCCAGAGCAATTTCAGCTGGTCTGCGGTGACATGCCCGCGTAAAGTTTAAAACTTTAGCATCTCCTCTCTAACAATTGCCCGTCTCATAAAAGAACGTTCTATTTTATTTATTATTTTCTAACGGAAATGTATGATTTTATTTTATTTCATTTTATTTTTAATTTCAGAATATTATGGGGGTACAAACAAAAGAACGTTTTAAATTCCTTTCCCCGACAGATTGCCTTTTCGGTCCGGTCCTTTTCCTGATAGGGGAGAATAAACTGCTTGTAATTAACCTCGCCATCCGACTGAGGATACCCAGAGCCACACTCGACCAGAATTTCCTGTATTTCTCTACCCGGAACCGTCCAGGGAGCCAGAGGGGTGGCTGAAAGCGTGATTCCACATTTAAAATATAACAAAATGTTGGTTTTACGTAACTGAGGTGTCTTTTTTCTCCCACCTACCAAATTAACTAAATATGGTAAAAAGAAAAAAAAAAAGATTGATAGAGTTGTTAGGAGTATGGAGAAACAGGGACGCACAAATACACTGCTGTTTATAATTGATCCAGCCTTTCTGGAGGGCTGTAGGCAATATGTATTAAAAGCTTCGAAAAATTTGTGACCCAGCAGTTCCACTTCTAGTACTTCATCCTGAAGAAATAGATATTCTTCACAGACATGTGGGCTCAAAGCTTTAGTAACAAGGAGAAAAATCAACCCAAATGTGAACAAAAGAGAATTGGTTAGTAGTATTGAACGTGCAAACAATGAAATAATATACTTCTGACACAGGAAAGTGACTCCCAACGCTGGGAGCCACTTGAAGTCCTTGGCTTGGTGCAAGAAGGAATTCAGGAGCGAGCTGACAGTATAAAGTGAAAGCAAGATTTATTCAGAAACTATAGAAAGTCTACTCCACAGGCAGAGCAGAGAGGTTAGTTCTCCCTGCAGAAGAGAACTGGCCCCATGGTTCCTGTTGCCCCTCTATTTAAGCAATGGCTTAATTATAGCCTAACAAGAGGAGGAACATTCATGGAGGGGTGGTGTTTTCCTTGAATTAGGGTGACACCCTCCTTTTGACTAAAGTTGGTTTAGCAGGAAGTGTCATGGTGTCAGTGGGACCATGCCTGATGGGAGTGGGAGGTTTTCTTAGAAACTTTTATGGTAATGAAATGTATAATGAAGCTGTAAGGTCAAGAGGTAGTCAATTTCTCCACCATCTTGGTTCTAACCTGCTGGAACTTGCCCTGCCTCCACCCTGTTCTGATCAGAGTAGTTCGAAACTATGTTTTGAGACGTCCTGACTCAGGCAATGCCTTAAGCAATGCCCAAAGCAATACCTGCCAGTTCCCTGTTTCACTTCCATTAAAAATATTGCTGAGGTGGCTCACACCTGTAATCTTAGCACTCTGGGAGGCTGAGGCTGGAAGATCGTTTGAGCCCAGGAGTTGGAAGTTGCAGTGAGCTATGATGAGCAATGATGACAGCCACTACAGTCTAATCCCAACAACAGAGTGAGACTCTGTCTCAAAAAAAAAAAAAAATTGCTGAAATGCATCTATTCATATGCGAAGATAGTCATGATATTTTAAGTAAAAATCTTAAGTTACCAAACAAAATAAATTGGTATGATTGTCTTTAAATATATATCACAGACACATATATACATAAACATACATCTAAAAGGATATTATAAGGGTTTAATGTTTGTTAGGGACTGAACTGTGTCTCCCCAAAATGCATATGCTAAAGGCCTAAGCCCCAACATGGCAGTATTTGGAGACAGGTCCTTTAAGGAGGTAATTAAGGTTAAATGAGGCCAAGTGATGGGGCAATACTCCAACTGCACTGGTGTTTTTATAAGAATAGGAGACACCAGGAACACCAGCACAGAAAAAGGCCATGTGAGAACCTCACTGGAAATCAGCCCTGCCAGCAATTTGATCTTAGACTTCCAGCATCCAGAACTGAGAGAAAATAAATTTCTGTTGTTTAAGCCACTCATTCTGTGGTATTTTATTATGGAAGCCTGAGAAAACTAATACAATGTTCATTTTCTTTTTTTATGGTCTGTTTTTTGCAATGTTTCATTTTTGTCTTTTCTGATTTGCTTTTCTATGTTCTAAAATGTGGATGTTTTAAATTTTTAAATAAAATAAATTTCATTTTGAAAAAAGGTAATTTAATCAGTTTTTAAAAATTAGGAAATACAAAAATGTTTATTAAAGAAAATAAAAATGTGTATTCATAATATATCCAACTTCTGTTCTTGTGGTGTTTTTCAGAAGACCTCCATACCTCCCGACCTCTCCTAACTAGAATTCTTCCTTGCCTTCCAATGTCTCTACCAATTTTATTTGTCTGTAATGGGAATCTAATCCTCATACATGTCTGATAACCCAAAAAACAATTTATTTTACTAAAAGCTATGGATTATACCATATGGAACGATATTAATGATAAAATATCATTAATAAATCAATCTTACCTTTGTGCTGGCTCAGAATTCCACTTCCTAGTCATTGCAGTAGAAAACTTTAACCATGAATATGTTTATTTACCACTATATAAACTATGTATCATCAGAAATTTACTCTCTTCAAATTAATTCACAATATCTTGGTACATTTCACATCAAGAACATTCTGAGTTGCAGATTCTCAAAAGTTAAAAACATTCACACAGAAAACAAAAGAATTATGTAACTTGGATCCTTCCTTTGTTCTTTTATATCCTGCAAAATAACAAAATAGATTACAACAACTGTTCATCAGAGAATATGGCTTTGTGTCTGCTTGTTCTTATATTGGGCCTTGATAAAGGAAAGTTAAGAGAAAGTTTAAAAATATTATTGAAACAGTGTCGCAACATTCAGAAAATCTAACAAACCCTTTGAAAAGTATAGGTAAAATAGTGTTAAATGATAAAAAACAGAACGAAATACAGTATATTAAGAAATCTTTAATTTTTAAAAATGTGAATTAAACAAAAGAGAAGAAAAAATGTCACATTTAACAGATGATTAGAGATTAAGCAAAATAGCTAAAAGTTACATACCTTATAATAATAAAAAAGAACTTAAACCCTAGTGTAGGCACTAATTCATAAGGCTGTTTATATAGTCTAGAGATTTATCAATTCAAATTAGAATGAGCATTGGATCAAATTTCAATAGTCAATTTCTCAGATTATAATTACCATTATAGTTATTTGATAAAAAACCTATTTCTCTCTTCATTGTGTTTTTGTTTTGTTTTAAAACAAACCTCTTTTTAAAATCTTCCATGAAAAACTTCCAAATCAGGAGGTAGAATGTGTTTAAAAAAATACCTTTTTGTTGATGTTCATAATTTGAAGCTTGTATTTAATTTTTAAAATAATGTTAATTTGGGGAAACTATTAACACTACAAATTGGGGCAATAATTCTTCAACTTCTGCCAAGAGCCCCCCAAACCAGTTACGAGCTCAACATCCACTGATCAACCAAAATCAAAGGCTAGTAAATTAATATATTTATCTTTCCCATCAACTGTATGAAAACAAAAGGCAACTACCAAACTAAAACTAAATTATAATCAGGATCAGAACTTTTAACATCTTCCAATTCTACACATCTCAAAAGTTTAGAGTCAAAACTTAGAACTTAATCTAAGGCTGGGAGCAGTGGCTCAAGTCTGTAATCCTAGCACTTTGGGAGGCCAAGGCAGGAGCCTCGCTTGAGGCTTAAGGCTTGAGTCCAGTAGTTTGAGACCAGCCTGAGTGGCATAGTGAGACCCTTCCTCTACAAAAAAATAATTTTTAAAAATTAGCCAGGCATGGTAGTACACACCTATAGTCCCAGCTACATAGGAGGCTGAGGCAGGAAGGATCACTCAAGACCAAGAGTTTGAGGTTGCAGTGAGCTATGATGACACCACTGCATTCTAGAGCTGCGGTCCCCAACACCCTCCACCCCAGCCTGTTAGGAACCAAGCAGCACAGCAGAAGGTGAGCAGGGAGGGGTAGCCAGCAAAGCTTTCATCTGTATTTACAGCCACTCCCAATCACTTTCACCAAAGTGAAAGCTAAGGCACTGATTTTCTTAACATTCAGGTATTTCAGCATATCTTGATCTGCTTTTTTTACAAACTAGATAAATCTCAAGCATTTCTGGATGCAAAATGAGTACCAGAAAGTCTATAGCAAACCACAAAAAAGACATAACATAGTCGAGGCAGGAGGATCGTTTGAGCCCAGGAGCTTGATGTTGCTGTGAGCGAGGCTAATGCCACGGCAAAACAAAACAAACAAAAAAACCACATAACATAGTAGACTTTCTAATCATTCTAGAAATAGAGCTTTCAGGTCTCTGGCTTAAAGATACTCACCTGATTACCACATTAAAATGACTGAGAATTTACTTGTTCATTTTATTTCAATTCAGTAATTTAATCCCCAGTATGGAAATTTGCTTGGACCTTATCTATTACAGGCTATTTCCAAAAAAGTCCCCTTTCAGCTATGAAAATGTTTTAAATCTCACATTGTAAAGATTCTTAGTTGTCCCTAAGGATCTCCAGGGATGAGAGTAGGGGATGAGGCAGACTGGGCTTTTCAAAATAAAAAACTTAATTATTTTAGTTATCGATTCATTTATTTAGCCTTTGTTTACAGAATTCCTAAAAAGCCAGAGTTTGGGGCCCAAAGAATTTGACTAGAATCCTGATTTTAGCATCACCGAGCTGTATGATTTGATTAAAACACTTTAAGCCTGTTTCCTCATTTATAAAATAACGTTGTTCTTTGATCTATGAAATGGTCAACAAAACAGTTTTCTCATCATAATGAATGTCTCCAGGGCATTAGAGTACATCAGACAACAATAAAAAGGTATTTATCCTAACATGCAGCCAGGATAAAAGAGTGAACAGTATTACAGGACTTCATTCATTTGGGGGCTTGAAGAGATACAAGTTGAGCACCTTTAATCAGAATATCACAAAACCAAAATGCTACAAAATCCAAAAACTTTTTGAGCACCCACATGATGCCACAAGTGGAAAATTCCACACCTGATATCTTTGCTTTCTGATTGTTCAAGGTGCACAAACTTTGTTTCATCACAAAATTATTTTAAAATACTGTATTAAATTATCTTCAGGCTATGTGTATAAGGTGTATATGAAACATAAATGAATTTCGTGTTTAGACTTGGGTTCCATCCCTAAGATAGCCCATTATGTATGTGCAAATATTCCAAAATCCGAAAAAATTTGAAATCTCAAACACTCCTGGTCCCAAGCATTTTAAATAAGAGATACTCAAACTGTACCAATAAAAGTTTTGTAATCTTATCATTTTTAACAAGATATGTTAAATTATTGTGTTTCTTTATAATTTTTTTTGAGACAGTCTCAAAAAAAGGGCCTAGAGTGCCTCGCAGCAACCTCAAACTCCTGGGCTCATGCGATTCTCCTGCCTCAGCCTCCCTAGCAGCTGGGACTACAGGCTTGTGCCACCACACCTGGCTGATTTCTTTTTATTTTTAGTAGAGACGGGGGTCTCTCTCTTGCTCAGGTCTGGAACTCCTGAGCTCAAGCGATCCTCCCGCCTCAGCCTCTCAGGGTGCTAAGATTACAGGCGTGAGCCACCACGCCCGGCCTATTCTTGTTATTTTTAACAAGAAATGATAACGGGAAAAGTTATTATAAATTAACACAAAGCTCTACCCTAGTAGAGATAGGCAAACAAGCACTTAATGCTGGAAACCTTACAGCAATCTTATGCTTAGTATAGCAAACATGCAAGGTGTACGCTCGCAAGGAAAAGCGTCTGCAGCACTAGGGGTCTGGAGGGTGGGCAGCTGGCAGAAGAGAGGTATTCAGATTCATTTTATCCACTATTTTGAGGAATGAACGTACCACCCGATGTTTCGGAGACAAAATAATGGAATTAAGGAGCTCGCTTTGTTTTCAGATGACTAATTAGCTAGGCAAATCAGCTTTCACAGGCCAGCCAGTCAGCACCTCAATCCGCCGCCAGGCCCCCTGCGCAAAAGGCCCCCAGCACCTGGGGGCAGCAGGAAGACGCCCCGCAGGCCACCGGCCTGCAGAGGAGCCGGGCGCAGCTCGGGGCAGGGCGACCAGCGCTGCAGCTGCGCAGAGGCCAGCGCGGGGCCCGCCCGGCGGCCCTGCCGGCTGCCGCGGCGCGAGGTGGACGGTCACCTCCACTTTGAGGGGGATTTTCATCACGCCCCTGGGCATCCGGCTGAGGCAGGGATCCTCCGAAGTGGCCGGCGAGAGACTCCACAGGAGCCCCATAGGCTCCACGCCCAGGAAGTCGCCGCCCAGAGCCGGGTCCCGGGCCAGGTCCAGCCTCCCCCGTGGCTGTCCGCCTCGTAGCGGGCGAGCGAGTGGAAGAGGCGGCCTCGGGAGCGGGCGGCTGATGCCTGCAGGCTCAGCCGTTCCCCAGGGGCCTAAGCCTTCCACTTCAAAATCCAGGAGCTCGTCGGCCAGCCCAGTCTTGGGCGTGACAGTCAGGGTCACGGCCTTTTGGGAGAAAAAGGACGATGTGGACATCGACGTCCGGGGCTGGAGGGGAACCCCTGAGGCTCGGAGCGCGGCTAGGGCTGCCCGACACAAGCTGCCGCGATCGTCGCGTCTTTGCCCCGGGCAGACGACTGAGCGGCCCAGGAGGGTCGGCGCTCGCGGTGAGGGCCCGCCGGGCAGGGCGTGATCCGGAGGGGCGTGGCCGCGCGGCGATAGACCCTGCCGGGCCCGCGTTAGGACCTGGGCTGGTCCCTGGGTCGCGGCCTAGCAAAGGGCTGCAAGAAAGGGCGACGCGTTCGTGCTTTTGGAGGTCCTGTGGCGGGGTCGCCTGAAAGAGGCAGGGTCTCACGGTGAGTGTACCCCTCGATGTGTGGAGAAGTTCCTGATTTCTGACAGAAAATGCCAGCCCGTCGTCTTCTCTAAAGTCCCTCACTAGCCACCAGGGGACACTATTCCCTAAACCTGATTGAAAGAGGCCCAGTGTGCGAGGCTCCTGCCCATTCCGTACCTTCCTTGAAACCGTTTTTTGCCCGGGATTAAGAAAGACAGTCAAAGGTAAAGTTTAAACGTTTAAGATGAGACACTGAATTGAACTATAAAATGGTAGGGATTGAGAGTTGAAACTAGAGAAGTCCCCTGACTAGTCCCCTGACTTGAATGCCCACAAAGCCCTAAAACCAGCCTAGTTGTGACCAAGGGGACGAGGGGAGGAGAAAGCACAAATTTCGCCTTTCAGTCAGAAAACTGAACTACAAATGTATATACTCTGAAGAAAGAAGCTCTGTTGTCCTGTGGCCTGGCACAAGTATTAACAATGTATATTTTTGTATGCAGAAAAAAGCTTACAGTATATAACATTTGTTTTTTTAAGAGAAGACATTGAACCCATAAAATAAAACCGTATTTTTTCATTCATCTTCAGATTTGGATGTATATGCATACAAAATGGTTCTGGAAGGTACACCTTAAGTTGATAACAGTAATGATCCTTGGGAGAAGACTGGGATTGAGTAATGAGTCCAGAGGATCTCTTAATTTATTTGTATTTCTTGAATCTTTTACAGTAAAGAATGTATTGATACATGTAATTTTAAATTTCTTTTCTACTATAGAATTCTTAATTAAAATGCATGTGTAAGATGAGGTTAATTAACCCACGTGAGCACATTTCATTAAACCACTTGTCAAGGAAGAAGAGTGTGCATGCAACAGAGGCAACGGCCTGAGAAAGGGTAAAAATGTTTTCTGTCTTTTTAAAACCTCCCTCAGTCTTTTTGGGAATTAAAACCTACATCCTTGCCTCAGGCCTGTGGTTGGGAGGGAGTGTCCTTTGTTCTTCCTACCACAGGAGATGGCTCAACAGAATTTTCTGGGAGGAGTTTCCAGGCAGGAGGAAGTCACAAGAGATTGTCTTCCCTGGAGATGGGACCAGTCAAAATCAACTATAGTTAAACACCAATAGCCTGAAGCTGGAAACCCTCCCTTTAAAAATTCTGTATTCCCGCTTATGAGTAGGACGACAGCATTTTAAGATGGGAGTCTTTATTCTCCTCATTTGCTGGCAAATTAATAAACTCCTCTTTCCTTTTCCTCAACCACTTATCCTGGTTCTTCTGATCCTGCCTCAGGGACAAGTGCTGACCTTTCAGTAACATGTATATAAATCCTAAATTTGAGGGGGAAATCCTATTTTCAAATCTTATTCCACTTACCCATAAATAAAATCATAATTGTCATGTGTCCTATTTCTCGATCTAATATATCTGCCACTGAAAGCATATGGCCATTGGACCAAGAGTTTTTAGTTTAGATCCATCCAACAACCCTGCTCTCTTTGAAAAATACTTATTAAAGTCTTTTTGTCTTTGGTCCTTTAGCTAAATTATACACCCCCCCCCACATATATATATATATGGAGAGAAAGATGAGTAACCCTCCAACTTTAGAAAAATAAGTAATTTTGACTTCTTCCTCCAAATCCATCATTATGCTGGCCATGAATATTGGATTTGATGCATATCTGCATGTTAGCACTTAAAAAAGTACAATGCCTTCCATAAGCTTTTTTTTTTTTTTTTGAGGTCTTGCTCTATTGCCTGGGGCTAGAGTGCAGTGGCATCATCATAACTCACTGCAACCTCAAACTGATCCTGCCTCAGCCTCCCAAGTAGCTGAGACTACAGGCACAGGCCACCATGCCCAGGTAATTTTTCCATTTTTTGTAGAGATGGGATCTTGTTATAGCCCAACCATGTTCATTGCCCACTGCTCAAGAGGGAGCCAATACACTGAGAAAACAGGGTTTGCAGCAGAGAAAGAGTTTAATATTGCAGGCACCATGTGAGGAGATGGGAAGGATTTCTGAAATCCATCTCCCTGAGAACTTGGGAGAAATGGTTTTTAAAGATAGTTTGGTGGGCAAAGGGTTAGGGAATTGGGTCTTCTGATTGGTCGGGCTGATGCCTACAGGGACCTGTAGAGGAGTGACTAATAGCAAAGAGGACAATGTACCTACCAATCTGACCCTAGCTTTTCATCTGCAGCATAACACCACCCACCTCATTGGGATATTACAGAGATTAAATGGTATACATAGTGCAGAACCTGGCGCCAAAATCCTCCATTTTTGTTGAGCGCTATTGACAGCCAATGCCAGCTTTGCTGACCGTGCTCCAGAGCCAAACGTCAGCTAGAGCAGCACGGAGGCCACCAGTGGCCCAGGGCACTGACCCTCACACACTCCCGCCCCCTGGGTCACCTGGCGGCAGGAAGAGCGTGGCGCGCACCCGGCCCGCGCGCACCGGCTCCCGCCGCACCCCCGGCCGCAGAAAGTCGCGCTCGTGCACCGCCCGGCCCAGCAGCCGCCCGGCCTCGGGGTCGTGACCGTCCAGCACCTCCAGCTCCACGGCGAAGGGCGTCCGCACGTCGCGCTTCAGAAAGCGCCAGAAAGGCTTCTCGGGCTCCAGCGCCCAGAGCAGCCCCATGGGCTCGAGCCCCGCGAAGCTGCCGCCCAGCGCGGGCGCGCGCGCCAGGTCCAGCAGGCCGGCGGCGTCGGCGCGGTAGCGCGCGTGGGCGCGGAAGAGCGCGCCCTTCTCGTCGCGCAGGGACGCGCGCAGCGTGACCGGCTGCTTGGGGGCCAGGCCGCGCACGGCGATGCGCACCGGCTCGTCCCAGCAGCAGCGGCCCGCGGGCTCCAGGATCAGCGTCGCCGTCATCGCGGACCCAGAGCAGGGAAGGCAGAGAGCCTGATCCTCAGGCCGGTGGAAGGTCGTGGAGAGCGCGCCAAGAGTCCTGGCGGGATCTGACGTCCCCTGGCGCTGGGACAGGTAGATGGCTGAGCCAGCCGGGGAGGCGTCTGGTCGGGGAGGCGTCTGATCGCTTCAGACCTGTGGAGCAAAAGGCCCCGAGCAAATGGCCTTCACTCTTCTGGGGCCAAAGGAACCAGGCTCCTCTGGCCCAGGGCGGGGCGCACAGGGAAGTTCAGAGGTTCTGGGTGTGGCTTCAACCTGCCCCACACCACTCTCACTTGGACTCAAAGTTACTGCAATCTATTCGTGGTAAAACCAGAAGTAGATGAGATCAAGCCCCTTCACGGGGTCTATGGCAACATTTTTTAAAGCTTTTAATGAAGTATAACTTACTAAAAAAATGCACAAATCCTATGTGTATAGTTAAGTGAATTTTCACAATGCCTACATACATACTTTCTGTGGTCTTAGTTACCTGTGGTCAACTGTGGTCTAAAAATATTAAATGGAAAATTCCAGTAATAAACAATTCATAAGTTTTAAATTTCGTGCTGTTTTGAGTAGCGTGATGAAACCTTGTCCTGCCCTGCCCCGACGTGAATTATCCCTTTTTCCAGAGTATTAACCAGTATAGATAGGTCACTTGCCTGTTAGTCACTTAGTAGCCATCTGGTCTATCAAATCCTCTGTGGAGGTACTGCAGTTCTTGCATTCAGGTAACCCTTATTTTACTTAATAATGACCGCAAAGTGCAGGAATATTGTGCCTAATATGTAAATTAAATTTATATGTCTGTGTGTATGGGAAAAAATATAGTATATGTAGCATTCTGTATTGTCCCGGAGTTTCTGACATCCACTTGGGGGTCTCTCCTGAATGGGAAGTGACTGAATAGGCTCTGCGTAAATCTGTAGGGATGTGAATGTCAGTATCGGGCTTAACTTGTGGTCATTGAGCATGCAGGCTGGCTAGGGACAACCTCCCCCCCATTCCCAAAAAAGAGGACTTTACTACATAATTCTTGAACTGGAGGTATTTAGTACAGACCCCAGGCAGAGCTACATTTCCCTCTTTTCCCCCCTCCCCTCTCTGTGTATTGTGGAGGTTTTAAGTTACTTCAAGATCTGTTCTGTCTGTCTCTAAGCCTTTATGTATTTATAACAAGGATACCCCTCCAGGTAGATTCTTCACTTTTTATAGAGCCCAGTCTCAGGTGTAACCCAGGGCTAAATGCCACAGGGGCCAGAAGCTCAGTATTTGTGTGTTTGCAGAAGAGCCTGATTGGTTCCCAATGCCACACCATTCTGAATGCAGTTTTTATTTTTATTTTATTTTAATTTCAAGAGATTTAGGGGATACAAGTGGTTTTTATATAGTGGTGAAATCAGGGATTTTAGTGTACTTGTTGCTCAAATAGTATCCATTGTACCCGATAGGTCATTTTTGATCCTTTACCTCCACTCTTCTCCTTCCCCCACTTCCTAGTCTCCCATGTGTATCACTGAACTTTGTGTGACCATATATACTCATTGTTTAGCTCCCACTTATAAGTGAGAACACACAGTATTTGTTTTTCTGTTCCTAAGATACTTCACTTAGGATAATGGTCTCCAGTTCCATCCAAGTTACTGGAAAAGACATTATTTCATTCCTTCTTGAGTAGTACTCCATGGTATATGTATACCATGTTTTCTCAGTTGATGGGCACTTAGGGTGATTCCATATCTTTGCAATTGTGAATTGTGCTGCGATTAACATTCAGATGCAGGATATCTTTTTGATACAATGACTTCTTTTCCTTTGGGTAGATACCCAGTAGTGGGAGTGCTGGATCAAATGGTAGGTCTACTTTTAGTTCTTTGAGGAATCGCCATACCGATCTCCATAGAGGTTGTACTAATTTTTATTCCCACGGTGTATAAGGATTCCCTTTTCACTGCATTCATGCCAGCATGTATTGTTTTTTGACTTTTTAATAATGGCCATTTTGACAGGAATAAGGTGGTATCTCATTGTGGTTTTAATTTGCATTTCCCTGATGATTAGTGATGTTGAACATTTTTTTAATATATTTGTTGGCCATTTGTATATCTTTTGAAAAATTCTGTTCTAATCTTTTGCCCACTTTTTAATGAGGTTGTTTGTTTTTTGCTTGTGAATTTATTAAATATTTGAGGTCCTTGTAGACTCTGGATATTAATCCTTTGTCAGATGTGTAGTTTGCAAATATTTTCTCCCATTCTGTAAGTTGTCTATTCTGTTGATTATTTCCTTTGCTGTGCAGAAACTTTTTAGTTTAATTAAGTCCTATTTATTTTTGCTATTGCTGTGTTTGCTTTGGAGGTCTTAGTCATAAATTCTTTGCCTAGGCCAATATCTAGAAGAGTTTTTCCTATGTATTCTTCTACAATTTTTATGATTTCAGATCTTACATTTAAGTCTTTAACCTATCTTGAGTTAATTTTTGCATATGGTGAGAGATATGGGTCCAATTACATTCTTCTACATACATTTTTCCAATTTTCCCAGCACCATTTATTGAATAAGGCACCTTTTCCCCAGAGTCTGTTTTTGAGTGCTTTGTCAAAAATCAGTTGGTTGTAGGTATATGGTTTTATTGTTGGGTTCTCTGTTCTGTTCCATTGATCTATGTGTCTATTTTTATACCAAAACCGTGCTGTTTTGGTTACTATTGCCTTGTGGTATAATTTGAAGTTAGGTCCTGTGATGTCTCCAGATTTACTCTTTTTGCTTAGGATTGCTTTGGTTATTCAGGCTCTTTTTTGATTCCATATGAAATTTAGGATTATTTCATCTAATTCAGAGAAAAATAACATTGTATTTTGATGGGAATTGCATTGAATCTGTAAATCAGTTTGGGCAATATGAACATTTTCACAATACTGATTCTTCCAATCCATGATTGCCACTTGTTTGTGTCATCTATGATTGCTTTCATCAGTGTTTTGTAGTTCTCCTTGTGGAGATCTTTCACCTCCTTGGTTACGTATATTCCTAAATATTTTATTTCCTTTGTAGCTATTGTAAATGGAATTGAGTAGTTGATTTGACACTCAACTTGACTGTTATTAGTGTATAGGAATGCTACTGGATTTGTGTGCATTAATTTTGTAACCTGAGACTTTACTGAATTTATTTATCAATTCTAGGAGTCTTTTGCAGGAGTCTTTAGAGTTTTCTATATATAAGATCATATTATGAGAAAACAAAGATACTTTGATCTCCTCTTTTCTGATTTGGATGTTCTTTATCTCTTTCTCTTGACTGATTGTTCTGGCCAGGACTTCCAGTACTATGTTGAATAAAAGTGGTGACAGTGGACACCTTTGTCTTGTCCCCATTCTTAGGGGGAATGCTTTCAGCTTTTCCCCATTCAGTATGATGTTGGTTGTGGGTTGTCATATATGGCTTTTATTATTTTGAGGTATGTTCTTTCTATGCCTAGTTTGTTGAAGGTTTTTATCATGAAGCAGTGCTGGATTTTATTGAATGCTTTTTCTGCATCTATTGAGAAGATCATATGGTTTTTCTTTTTAATTCTGTTTATGTGGTGAATCACATTTATTGACTTGCATACATTGAACCATTCTTGCATTCCTGGGATGAAACCCACCTGATCATGGTGAGTTATCCTTCTGATGTACTTTTGGATTTGGTTTGCGAGTATTTTGTTGAGGATTTCTGTATCATTGTGCAATGGGGGATATTGGTTTGCACTTTTCATTTTTTGCATGTACTTTCCTGACATTGGTGTCAGGGTGATACTGGCTTCATAGAATCTTTTGGACCAGTTTCAGTAGGTTTGGTACCAGTTCTTCTTTGTATGTCTGATAGGATTCAGCTGTGAACCAATCAGGTCCTGAGCTTTTTCTTGTTGGGATATTTTTTATTACTGATTCAATCTCACTACTCATTATTGGTCTATTTAGGAATTCTATTTTTTTTTTCTGGTTCAATCTCAGAAGGTTGTATGCTTTCAGGAATTCATCCGTTTCCTTTAGTTTTTCTAGTTTGTGAACATTTATTTGTCCATAATAGTCTCTGATGATCTTTTGTATTTTTTAGTACCAGTTGTAATGTCTCCATTTTCATTTGTGATTATGTTTAATTGGCTCTTCTTTCTTTTGTTAGTCTAGCTAGTAGTTTATGAATTTTGTTTATCTTTTCCAAGAACCAACTTTTCATTTCAATTATCCTTTGTATTCATTTGGTTCTGCTCTGATCTTTGTTATTTGTTTTCTTTTTCTAACTTTGGGTTTGGTTTTTACTTATTTTTCTAGTTCTTTGAGACGTAATGTTGGGTTGTTAATATGTGTTCTTTCTACCTTTTTGATTTTGGCATTTAATGCTATAAACTTCCCTCTTAGCACTGATTTTTATGTATCCCACAGGTTTTGGTATGTTGTGTTTTCATTTTCATTCCTTTCAAAAAATGTTTAAATTTCCATTTTTATTTCTTTGTTGACCTAGTGATCATTCAGGAGCATGTTGTTTAATTTCCAACATTTTATTTTCACATTTATCATGGTTTAAATCACTCATGTAATTCATCTAAAAGATGTTTTACCAGCTTTTGAAACAACTAAATCTTAAGGGTCTATATGTATAAAAAGGAACATAAAATTTATTAATACTAAAAGAATCCTTATTCATCCAAGCAGAAGACATCTAAGAACTAAAAATATATTTGTTTTGAAATTTTTTAGTAGTTTTATATCTAATTAGTAATCAGTCTATAGCTAAGATGTTAACTTCCATTTATAAAGGAGACACAAATCTGATATTATATTTTTGATACTATATGCCTTTCCTCCGTAGTAGGTAATCATTGCCTTACTAATTAGTCATTCAGCAATAATTATTGATCTCCCATTATGTACCAGGCACTGTGAATTGGTGTTACACATTTTTCCTTTCAGAGCTAAAGCCTTATCAGTTATGTGTTATGAGACAGCAAGAGGTATGCTTTTTCCACCTCTTGTGTTTTCTGCAGAATCATTCCCCTCCCAGACTAATAAAGTCTAGAGTTTATAACAATCTTAAAAACTCATTCTCACTGGTAACTTCATTTTAACAGTGAAGGGGGAAAAACTCCAAGTAGTTATTGAAAAAAGGAATATACACACCAATTGTGGAAGCTGTTCCTGGGAAAGGTTATCATCAGAGATGCCACACAATCAAATAAAAAGTTTTGCTGGAACTGTCCCCTCTTTACCACCCAAGTGTTTGTGGAAGACAGTCTGGAGTTGCTCCCAAGCATCCACCTGGGCCATGGCATGAGCCCTGGGCTCCTCTCCCCAGATGACAGGACTGCCCAGCAAGGTGTGCAGGGAAGCCCGGCACAAGGGGAAGTAAGGAGGCTCAATACAGTGCCCCGCCGCTGGATAACAGATGATCTGGGGCTTTTCCCTCCCATGGCCCTCTAAGCGTTTAGTGGCCTCATGAGCATAGAACTCACTCTTCCAGTTGCGGTCATCCTGACCTATGAGGAACAGGAAGGTACTCTCAGCCCTTTCCACAGGAATGAAGCTTTTCCGGTCAGGTCCTTCCAAAGGGCTGTTCGGGGCATCCACAATGTCTGCAAAGCCATCTTTGGTCACCTTGATTCGATTTTTGTTACTGCCCACAGGGGACAGGGTCTTGCCCTTGTAGTGTAAGGCTCCCCCGACATTGGCCACAGAGCCGCTGATTATGACAGCAGCCGTGATGCCTTTCAGGAAAGAGGCCATGGAAAGGCAGAGATCACCCCCTTTGGAAATTCCAAGCAGCCCGACTCCTGGACCCTTTACCTGGGAAAGGAACAGGGGCACAAGAAGAAGAATGAAACAATAGACAGTGTAGCATGGTGAGTGGTGTCCACCCTTGGAAGTCAGGTGAACCTGAGCCTGAATCTAGGCTCCACCATTTACCCAGTTTGGAACCTTGGGAAATTTACTTACCCTTTCCCTCTGTGTCCTCCTTTCCACAATTTCTCCATAACCGTTCTTGGCGACAACCATGTGGATGATCTGTCAATTACTTTGGCTGCTCAGCTCCTTGACTTAGTATCTCTAATGATCTTTTTCTGTATCCTATCTCAGCTACCCAGTCCCATTGTCATAACTAAACTGAGTCATCATCAATATCTATATCATCTCCAAAACGTCAGCTTCAAGTATTCTACTCTCAGATCACCATCTTCAATACTTTCAGTTCAGCCATTCTGGTAACACCCGTGTCCATCTCCTTGAGACCCTGGCTACCACTTTTTCACACTCAGTATCTCTCTCATGTTCTCACTTCCCACCTCCTCCAGCTTAGATTGCATGCTTCATTGGTATCATCACTTCATTGCAAACTTTGATCATACAGGCCTAGAAAAATGCTAACTCTGGTTAAATCTATGTATTCACTTCTTCCAGGCCTGCATTTGTGCAAATGAACATTGCTGGAGGAAAAAATACACATTTGTGCTAACAGATCTTCCTTTCATTTCATGACCACAAATTTCAAATGAGCATCCCCAGTGCCCATCAATCCTGCCACACTTCACTGGTATGTTCACTTTTCACTTCTCTAAAAGACTACTTCATGCCTTCTCCTATCTTCTCCCTTTAACTCCCACTTTCCCCTTTACTTTCAGCTCCTTATACTTTATTATTTTATTTTATTTTGGTAGGGATGTGGTCTTGCTCTGTTGCCCAGGCTGCAGTGCAGTGGTGTGATCATCAGTTCTTCCTCTTTTATTGAGATGACAACAGACACTATTTGGTAGGAACTTCTCATTTTCTCACTGGCAAATCTACCCATTTCCAAATGAACTCAAACTCCCTGTCTTCTGTCCTGTTTCCAAAGAAGCATCTGACATAAATTTGTTGAATATAGTTGCTGCCTCAGCATCTATTTTTAAGTCCAACATAAGTTATTGGAAACCCAGTCATACTCTGTCATCTTTGGCCTACTGAAAACTTCCCCTGTGTGTGGTTGTCTGTGATATAGCCCACTTGTTCCTCATCCCACTGACCCAAAACCCAACATACCTCACAGCTGCTGACCATGTTGAAACCTAATGGCCGACACCAGACTCATGTAAATAAATTCCCTACCTTGTGTGTGTTTTCTATAAACTAGCCAATCCCCCCTCCATCCCCCCACCCCCTGCTTGGGTAACACCCTGGGCCCCAATGAAGCACTTGGCCCATAGGTCCTCTTGCTCCCTATCCCCTAGTTGAATGTGCGTGTCCCAGATAGTTCCCCTCTTCCTGGTGGCTCTGTGAAGCACACTGTCCTCTTTTGTCTGGAGCTGTCAGTAATTAACTGCTTCTGTTATTTCATGTGTTTTGTTGTGCTGCTTCCTCTGTGTCTCACCTGACGCACACACCTAACTTCTTTTCAGGTCAGGGCTATCCTACAGAGTGGCTATCTTGGTAGGAACAAACTGGCCACAGGTCAAGTAAGAGTCACAAGAGCATTAAAGAAGTATAAACAAGTTTCCTCTAACGACGTCTGGTCAGATGTCAGACACTTAGGCATTCGGCCATCATCTGCCAGGATAAAAAATATCCCGTGAAAGGCACACTGCAAACAGCCACATCCAAATCTCCTGGAATCCCAACATGGCAGGGCTAGAGTTTACTGCCATTCTCCTGACGGAGACCTCAAGATATAATTAGAAAGAAAAAAATAAACACATTTCTGTTTTTAACAAAGGCCACCCCTCTGTTCATACTTGGGATCTCATTCTCCAGGATTTCACTCCTGTAATTACTGCCCCCCTCTTTCTGCCTTGCTAGCTTTCTTCCCTGCTGGCTCTTTCCCATCAGTGTACTTCCATGCTCTGGCATCTCTTACAGTTTACTGGCAATTATTTAGCCCCATCTACTCTAGTTACAGCCCTAGTTCTCTACTTCCATTCAAAGCAACATCTGTGGGAAAAGTTGTCTGTAGTTGCTCTTTCTTAGCTTCCATTCTCTACCCCATCTCCTCCAGGGTAATTAGGGTTTGCACTATTCCACAAGGACTGCTCTTGTCCCGGTGACCAGTGTCCTCTATGTTATAAACAAATGTCACTTGATCGACTTCTCAAATGAAGTCTTTTTTTTTCTTGTGGCTTCTGCAACAGCGCCCTTGACTGGTTTCAACTATGTATTCCTCACAAAAGTACTAGGAATTAAATGATATTATTATCATCCCCATTTTTCAAAGAGATAGAGGTCCCAAGTCATGAAGGTAGTAAATGGCAAAATCAAAACTCAAATATACTTATTCTCTCTATATAGCTAATGCTGGTTCTACTACAGTACACTCTATCACCCTTTCCTTTCCTTTCCCTCCCCTCCCCTCTCCTCCCCTCCCCTCCCCTCCCCTCCCCTTCCTTCCCTTCCCTTCCCTTCCCTTCCCTTCCCTTCCCTTCCCTTCCCTTTCCTTTCCTTTCTTTTCTTTTCTTTTCATCGAAACAAAGTCCCAGGCTACAGTGCAGTGGCTATTCACAGGCACAATCACAGCTCACCACAACCTTGAACTCCTGGGCTCAAGTGATCCTCCTGCCTCAGTCTCCCATATAGCTGGGACTGCAGGCTCACGCTACTGTACCCAACTCTCCTATCAGCTTTTCTAAGAGCTTCAATGCTTCTATCCACCTTGAGCTCTGACCGAATTATATAATAAGCCAGATTTATCTTCTCATCCCCTGATATTCTGAGTCTAGAACCCTCAAGACATTTCCTAGTATCCAGATTCTCTGGCTGCCATTCCTTCTTTAAAACTTAAAAAAACAAAACAAAACAAACAAACAAAAAAACACCTTAATCCTGTGCAGAGGACAGGAAGTACAGGGGAGAAAGGACTGTTAAACGTTTAAACTGGCACCTTCTACAGACAGTAATACCTTCTTCTTTCCTTTTACTTCCTATGTCAAACCCAGGGTTTTCAAATGTGTTTGGGCTCATTGTGAAATACTGTAACATACTAGAATTTAAAATACCAGAATAACAACTAAGAACATCTTTACTAGCAGGAAGTGTATGACAGTAATACAGAATTGTGCAGAAGATGTCTATGAGAAGTGACTATAAAAGGTAGTGTGTGTTGGGGTAGGGAGTAGCTGTCATGAATGTGCCAACTTCTGTTGGAGGAGGAGACCTGAGAGGTAGCCCATACAACTTAGAGAAGAGCTAACCTGAGGGTGATTGCGCAGGTAGTTGACAGCTTCTTCAAAGTACTCCAGGTGGAGGTTCTCAGTGCCCTTGGGGAGGTCTTCATAGTTGTAATAAGCCAGAGCCATCACAGCAAAACCCTTCCCAGCCAGCAGACTAGCTCGGTACTCCAGGAGGCCACCTCCAACTCCAAAAATGTCCACAATCCCAGGAAAGGGCCCCGGTTCTTGGGAAGAAAAAACAAAACACAAAACTAAACTATTCTTGAGACTTTGCAGCCATATCAAAAACCATTTGTTGCCTACCTGGTGATGACAAAGTTTTCTACTGACAATCAGAAATACTGAAAGACCTTTGGCCTTCAGACATCCAAAGAGAGCAGCACAGGCTAAATCTACATTCCTCTCTACATCCAGAGCCTCGAAGCCCCACAGATTTTCACAAAGAGCATGCATTACTTTTGAGATTAAAAATAATTTACAAACAATGACAACAACAAAAACATTGCACTCTCCCCCCAAAAACTGACAATGCCAAATACTAATGAGGATGCAGAGCAACTGAAACCCTCATACGATGCTGGTAGGAATGCAAAATGGTACAGTCACCTTGGAAAACTGTTGGGCAGTTTCTTATGAGGTTAAACATATACTTACCACAGAAATGAAAACTGTGTTAACACAAAAACTTGTATGGAGGTGTGTATAGTGACTTTATTCATGATCTCCAAATACTGGAAACAACCCAAATGTCCTTCAACTGGTAAGTGAATAAACAAACTGTTGTATATCCATATCATGGAGCACTACTAAGGAACAAAAAGAAGGACTGATACACAGAAGAGCACAAATGAATCTCAAAAGCATTCACTTACCAGAATGCACTTAGCATTCTGCAGTTAGCTAAGTGAATGGAAACAGACTCAAAAGGCTACATACTCATTCTGTATGATTCCACTTAATGGATATTCTCATTTATATAAAAAGTTTCTATTTCACATATAAAATTTAAAGAATGATAAAGCAAATGTTTTATAGCCAACACTAGTTTAAGAAATAGTTCAGTACCTACTTGGATAACTGTGGTAATTCTTAAACGAAAAAACAAAGAAAGAAAGAAAGAAAGAAAGAAAGAAAGAGTTTAGTACTGAGGCCCCCTGAGTATGTGCCCCTTTCCTCCCTCTCCCCTATCCTGGATTTTGTGTTTACCATTCTCTTGATTTTCTTTACAGTATTAGCACTTAAATGTGTACTGTAAACAATATTTTGTTTATTTTGCCTATTTTTTGAATTTTATCTAAAGGGAATGATATTGAATGTGTTCTTCTGGGGTTTGTTTTCACTTAACATTATTTTGGAGATTCATCAATGTTGATGCTTGTAGCTGCAGTTGAATCACCTCGACTGCTGGAAATATACTTCAATTTATTCATCAATTCTATTACTGACATTTGGGCTATTTCTTGTTGTTTTTGCTCTTATAGACAATATGTCTCCTGGCAAACATGTACAAGTAGAATGACACATTCGATTTTCTAAGTAAAGACAAATTGATTCCCAGAGTAGGTGAATATTTTGGCTCCAGGTAGCAGGGCACGTGAGTTACCTCTCCATACTTGTCAACAATTGGTAATGTCAGACTTCTAAATTTTTGCCACTTTTTTTTTTTTTTGAGACAGAGTCTCGCTCTGTTGCCCGGGCTAGAGTGAGTGCCGTGGCGTCAGCCTAGCTCACAGCAACCTCAAACTCCTGGGCTTAAGCGATCCTACTGCCTCAGCCTCCCGAGTAGCTGGGACTACAGGCATGTGCCACCATGCCTGGCTAATTTTTTCTATATATATTTTTAGTTGGGCAGATAATTTCTTTCTATTTTTAGTAGAGACGGGGTCTCACTCTTGCTCAGGCTGGTCTTGAACTCCTGACTCAAACAATCCACCCGCCTCGGCCTCCCAGAGTGCCAGGATTACAGGCGTGAGCCACCGCGCCTGGCCTTAAATTTTGCCACTTTTGAGGGTGTGAAATGTACTCTGTAGTTTTATTTTGCATTCATTGATTACTAATGACAAGCATCTTTTCACTTTATCACTGGCCGACTGCTCTTTGTGTAAAAATATCCAATTATCTCAGATTTCCAGTTGACAGCAAGAGGCCTTCCTCCTTTCCTAAATGCTAATTTACTTAAACAACACGCTGTGAGAGTTGAAAGAAAAGTTGCAAAACTGAAAAACACTAAAAAATCAAAACTAAACTATCAATGGTTTTTATTTTAAATATTACAAGTGTCCTCTAACTTTCCTTATGAGGTCCTGTAACAGCACCCGATTTGAAGGACCTCTCAGTTTTGGAGCAACGGGGCCACCTCCCCTGCCAGCTTTCCTTTTCTTTCCTGTCTCCTTGACACTGACCTCCAGAATGCTGGGAGCTACCTCCTTCCTCCGTGTAAAAGCGCAAGGACCACAGACCAGCAGACCTGCACAATCAGGCCAGCAGTAGCTCACCTGGCGGCAGGAAGAGCGCGGCGCGCACCCGACCCGCGCGCACCGGCTCCCGCCCCACCCCCGGCGGCAGAAAGTCGCGCTCGTGCACTGCCCGGCCTCGGGGTCGTGGCCGTTCAGCACCTCCAGCTCCACGGCGAAGGGCGTCCGCACGTCACGCTTCAGAAAGCGCCAGAAAGGCTTCTCGGGCTCCAGCGCCCAGAGCAGCCCCATGGGCTCGAGCCCCGCGAAGCTGCCGCCCAGCGCGGGCGCGCGCGCCAGGTCCAGCAGGCCCGCGGCATCGGCGCGGTAGCGCGCGTGGGCGCGGAAGAGCGCGCCCTTCTCGTCGCGCAGGGACGCGCGCAGCGTGACCGGCTGCTTGGGGGCCAGGCCGCGCACGGCGATGCGCACCGGCTCGTCCCAGCAGCAGCGGCCCCGCGGGCTCCAGGATCAGCGTCGCCGCCATACGGGCAGGAACCCAAGAGATCCGGCCACGTAGTCTCAGCGGTGGAGCCCCCAGCAACTGCGCCCAACTTTTCAGGCCCCCTCGGCACAGCCCGGACGCTCGCAGGACAGCAAGAGACGAGGCCACAAATCTGCGCCTTGATTTCAGACGTGGGAACAACCGAACACGGATGTGGCTGAGATCCTCCAGGGCTGTCTGTCTGCTGGCTAAGTGCCCACTAGGGCAGAGCAGTTGCTAATCCGAGCTGGAAAAGCCAGAGCCAGAGCCCTGTCCTTCAGCAAGAGCGAATACAGACACACGTGAACTTGCCTAAGGGCTCCTGTATCGAAAACCTCTTTATGTTGCGGAACAACTTCTACTGCTGCTTTTCAGAAGCTCACTGGCCTTCGAAGAGTGTGCTGGCTCTTGAGGAACCTGCCAGGTAGCAAAGTCACCAGTCGCCTAAGAGGAATTCAGGACTGGAATTGAGTTTTATCACGTTATTGAGTAACTCACACTTGTTACGAATTAGAGGCTTTTTTTTTTTTTTTGGTGAGACAGAGTCTCGCTCCATCGCCAGCTAGGGGCTAGAGTGGCCTGGCATCAGTCTAGCTCACAGCAACCTCAAACGCCTGGGCTCAAGCAATCCTCCTGCCTCAGCCTCCCAAGTAGCTGGGACTACAGGTGTGCGCCACCATGCCCGGCTAATTTTTTTCTATATATATAATTTTAGCTGTCCAGATCATTTCTTTCTATTTTTAGTAGAGTTAGTAGAGATGGGGTCTCGTTCTTGCTCAGGCTGGTCTCGAACTCCTGACCTCAAGCAATCCACCCGCCTCGGCCTCCCAGACTGCTAGGATTACAGGCGTGAGCCACCATGCCTGGCCGAGGAGCCTCTTGTGTACCTGGACCTGATACAGATAAGGAGATCTTGGATTTTAAGCCTCAGTGTGATACTATATTGAAATGAGATTTGTAGGGGGTAGAGGAGGCTTAGTGGAAGGATGTGTACATTTGACATGTGAGAGAAATTTGTAGTCAGAAGGCAGATGGTATTTTCCAAAGATGGCTACAATATTTCCCATTCCACATGCTTTTCTAGAACCTGGCCACTCTCCATTCAAGAGGTGGACTCTATGTTCTTCTGGAACTTCAGTGAGCATTTTGACTGCATGACCAATAGATTAAGGCAACAGTGATAGTATGTAGCTTCCAACATGATATCAAACCACGGCCATGCAGTTCAGCCTTGCTGTCTTGGGATGCTCATTCTTAAAACTCAGCCCAAGTAGCCAATGGAAAGGCCCAGATGGAAGGAAATTGAGAACCCCCTAAACCACGTTGGCAGCCCGCACCAGCATCCCTGCCTTGAAAGTAGATCCTCCAGCCTCGCCAACTGCCACAGCCACTGCCACTTGGAACAGGAGTGATCCACTCCCACTGAGTCCTGTCCACTTTGCAGACTCAAGAAGGATACATAGTTATTGTTGTAATCCACTACGTTTTGTGGTGGTTTGTTACACAACAACAGATAACTGAAACACACCTCAACACAGTCACATAAAACAAAAACAATCTCTCTTGCTCACAAATCTGCAATTTGGCAGAGCTTGACTGGACACCTCTTCTCTGCTCTAGGTTATCTGAAGCCTTCACTGGGAAAAGCAAACAGGTAGGGGCTAGAATCATCTAGAGATTTTCTCACTCACTTATCTGGCACCTGAGCTGAGATGACTCAGAGGCTGACCTCAACTGGGATTGTCAGCCAAGTGCCAACAGTTAGCTTCTCCATGTGTTTGGGGCTTCCTCACAGCATCACACAGCCTCCAGGTAGACAAGCTTCTCAAATGGTGGCTCAAGCTCCCAAAGTAGATGTTCCCAGCAAACAAAGTAGAATCTTTATGGCCTTTTATGACCTAGCCTGTGAAGTCACATAGCATGACTTCTGCTCTACTCTGATTGAAGCAGTCAGAAGTCCATCCAGACTTGAAGGAAAGGAACATAGGTCTCCCACCTATGGGAGAAATGTCACAGAACGTATGAGATAGGGTTTTCTCTGTATTTATTCTGCCTGGGGTTTATAGAGCTATTTGAATATGTGGCTTGATGTCTTTGACATCAGTTTTGGAAAATTCTCAGCCATTACCTCTTCAAATATTCTTAATGGTGATTTGTAGCCTGAAGACAAAGTGAGAAATGATTCCTCTAAGATTATCATCCTATGATTTTCCAAGGTCTGTTATTAGAGCCAGGAAATGAGAGGGACATTCATTCGTGGAACAGTCCTTAGACTTAACTCTTCTAGAGACAGATGCCCCCGATTACTCCTCTCAAAGGATTCTTCTCTGACCTCTAGAATGAAAAGGTCAGCTGCCCATCCTTATATCAACACCTCTCTCTATCCTTTTGGTGAAAGACAATTCTACCTTACTACCAGTAGCTTAAAAGCAATCATTAGATGACCATTCTTACAGTGACAGAGAAAGTCAACAGCTTTAAAGCTCATCTATGTCTTAAAACATTACCTAAAAAAAATTGGAAGAAAACACAAATTTTAACAATAGAGATATTTTTGTGTTATTATACATATAGTTGAATCTTCTACAAGTATATGTTACATTAGTAAAATTAATGACAAAATTTATTTAATAAAGTTACCTACAATACACCATTAATGGCAAAGATGTGAATTTAATGTTATCCATGATATATCCGATTCACACAGGGTTATTGAAGACTAGATTCTGACCTTGAGTCTCTCAGGTCAACAGACAAATGCATTACAGTTTGGAGATAGCTCTCTTCTGGGTACCTCCCAGGTGTTTGCAGAAGAAGGATAGAATTTGCTTCCAAGCATCTACCTGGGCCTTGGAATGAGGCCTGGGCTCCCCACCCCAGATCACAGGTTTGTTCAGTAATATGTGAAAGGAAGCTGGGCACATGGGGAAGTAAGGAGGCTCGATGTAATGCCCAGTCCCAGGGTAACAGATGATCTGGGGTTTTTCCTTCCCATGGGCCTGCAACCGTTCAGAGGCTACTTGAGCATATAACTCACTCCTCCAGGTGTGGTCATCCTGACCAACAATGAAGAGGATGGGCCCCTGGGCCTTCTCTATTGGAATCATGCTGGGGTTCTCGTACCCTCTGACGATATCATTCCGTACATCCACAATGTCCAGGAGGCCTGAGAAAGGTACCTTGGTTCTCCTCAGGTCATAGCCCAATGGTGGGATGCTAGTCTGTTTATAATGTATGCCTCTGTTTTCACTGAACACAGATCCATTGATGGAAACCGTGGCTGAGACATTCTTTAAGAATGAGGCCATGGCGAGACAAATATCAGCCCCTAGAGAAATGCCCAAAAGCCCGATGCCTGGGCCCTTGACCTGGAAGAAAAGAAGAGAGAAGACTGAAGAACTCATCTAATACAAAAATATATTTGTAAAACACAACTAGAAATATTGCTAGCTTTAATCTGAGAATTGCCCATAAGAGAATGAACCTGAACCTCAGCTGACCATTTGTGGAGTTTCTTCTCATGTATTAAATATCTAGCTGAACACATGGCAAACAAATCTTAAAGTCATTGGCATATTTGATAATGTTCCAGAGGATCATCCTCTAGAGAATGCTGAGCCTCATGGAGACTATCAAGTTCAGGGCCTCACTTGGGTAGGCCTGATCCAAGTTTTAATGTGGTTGTGTATCCAATGGTGTGGATCTAAAGTTCTATTTCAAGATCTGAATCATTCTTCAGGCCCCATCCATATATATTGGCAAATGATTACAAGACTTAGGAGCCCAAATAAGTAGTTCTTAGCTTCTTAAAGGAGTGGACACAGGTGATAAAAATCTGAGAATCTACTCTGATAACAGAAAATTAAAGATTAAAAAACATACAAAGAAAATAAGTTAGAAGCTAAATCTGCATTACAAAAGGCATCTTCGGCCGAACAGAAAATTAAAGATTAAAAAACATACAAAGAAAATAAGTTAGAAGCTAAATCTGCATTACAAAAGGCATCTTCGGCCGGCGCGGTGGCTCATGCCTATAATCCTAGCACTCTGGGAGGCCGAGGCGGGTGGATCGCTCGAGGTCAGGAGTTCGAGACCAGCCTGACCAAGAGTGAGACCCCATCTCTACTAAAAAATAGAAAGAAATTGTCTGGCCAACTAAAAATATATATAGAAAAAATTAGCCGGGCATGGTGGCGGCATGCCTGTAGTCCCAGCTACTCAGGAGGCTGAGGCAGTAGGATCAGCTTAAGCCCAGGAGTTTGAGGTGGCTGTGAGCTAGGCTGACACCACGGCACGCACTCTAGCCCGGGCAACAGAGCGAGACTCTGTCTCAAAAAAATAAAAATAAATAAATAAATAAAACCAAAAGGCATCTTAATATTACTAAGAAGAATCTCACATGGATTTTACCATTAATTCTACACCATGAATCCATCTGGCAGAGAAAGTGGAAATAATATGTACCTTAAGTTCAAAAAGTCTCCAAAAGAAATCTTTGTGAAAGAAGAACAGAATAGCCTCATTGCACCTGGTAAAGGACACCCTCTGTGGAGATGTTTCTAGAGAGACTGATTAAATAAAAGACATGGGAGAACCTGGGGGTGCTGAAGCATGTAGCACAGGGCTTCTTCAAAGTACTCCAGGTGTATGATGTCCAGTTGCTTGGGGAGATCTTCAAAGTCATAATAAGCTAGAGCCAACGTGGCAAAACCATGGCCAGCCAGAAGGCTGGCTCGATATTCCAACAGGCCCCCTCCGAGACCAAAGATGTCAATGATCCCTGGGAAGGGTCCAGGTCCTAGAGAAGGGAACATTATAGACAAAAGGTATTATACAATTTAAGAATGTGCTTTCCTTTTAGACACCTTTCTAAATTATTTAGTGGGTTCCTATAAATTAAAGGAAAGAGAGCAGATGCCTGAGTCACTACTGAAAAGGGACACAAGTTGCTTGGGGAGAGAAAAATCTAAAACACAGAGTACCTTCTCATTGATGATGTGACCGTCCAGATGATTCTATGATAAATTATTTGCAAAATTCTAAGAATCTTTAAGTTGTCATAAGAGGGAGTAACCAAGTCTTTTGTTCACCACCTAAAAGTAATAAAGCCCCTGTACCTATACACGGCACTTTGGAAACAAAATTTCAACTCATAAATCTGTAATAATTCACTCACCATCAAATGTTAGAATCATTAGATTGAATTGCATACTTGTCCTCATTCTTACCACACATCATGAAGAGCTGAAACATTTTTATTTGCTATTGTCTCTAATGTATTTCTGTTATTGTTTTTAATAATGATATTAAGTGGATTTGGTTTACACACATTCCATGTTAACAATCATACTTTTTAAAGAAGCAATCCATAGCGTTCCAAAATCCAGGAGTCCAAATAAAAGAGCTACTCCACTGTAAAATCTCTACAGAGATAAAAAGAATTCTGCATTTCAGAGTTGGCTTGTTGAACCAGGTGAAGACATTTGGCTATATGCTTCCAAGATTGAAAATGGTTTTCTTTATTGTGCTCTCAATTGTGTTTTTTTAAATCTCTTACAGCAGTCTCTACCTCAGGCACTAAGTGTTATGATAAGGTTAGCATACTGATGCGAAAAAGTTAGCTAGGACTTCTAACTTTTTAAGATAATTTAAATGTAAAATTCAAATGTTATCCAGCAATCTGATGTAATGTGGTGTGCAGTTTGGATACTACATGAATATCTAAGGAATTACCTGTTCCAGTGCCAAAGATCACTCGTTGCTGATTTTGTTCTGTACAGTATATGTAAAACTTTCATGGTGGAGACAGACTTTGTGCTCAAGGTCTTGTCTCTAGGAATATTTTGTCATTTCCAAGCATTTTATCAGTTCCAAATACAGTTTAGCAGATTCAAATAAAAAAAGTCTTTTGTTCATGAAAATATCATGGAAGGAGGGATTTCACATTTTAGATGGTGTTGACTTAGAGTGCTCTGTTGGAGGACTGGACATAGAATTAAGAATTTAAAATAAAGCTTACATTGTGTTGCGTCAACTCTCAGGGTTTCTGTGTACTGATATTTCAGATGTCTACTTAAAAATGAGGAAAGAAAAAGAAATATCCAAAGATGGCTTTAGATGAAAAGGCAGTGAAGTCTGAACTGTGATCTGCAGTTAAGAGGGACATGAAGGAGTGGAAAAGGGGCCCAGTGTGCCCAGGACACTAGAGAAGGGGACATGGCAACAGCCTCCTTGACCGTCAGCATTTTGCCTATGACCAGTCGGGCTGATGCCTACAGGGACCTGTAGAGGAGTGACTAATAGCAAAGAGGACAATGTACCTACCAATCTGACCCTAGCTTTTCATCTGCAGCATAACACCACCCACCTCATTGGGATATTACAGAGATTAAATGGTATACATAGTGCAGAACCTGGCGCCAAAATCCTCCATTTTTGTTGAGCGCTATTGACAGCCAATGCCAGCTTTGCTGCCCGTGCTCCAGAGCCAAACGTCAGCTAGAGCAGCACGGAGGCCACCAGTGGCCCAGGGCACTGACCCTCACACACTCCCGCCCCCTGGGTCACCTGGCGGCAGGAAGAGCGTGGCGCGCACCCGGCCCGCGCGCACCGGCTCCCGCCGCACCCCCGGCCGCAGAAAGTCGCGCTCGTGCACCGCCCGGCCCAGCAGCCGCCCGGCCTCGGGGTCGTGGCCGTCCAGCACCTCCAGCTCCACGGCGAAGGGCGTCCGCACGTCGCGCTTCAGAAAGCGCCAGAAAGGCTTCTCGGGCTCCAGCGCCCAGAGCAGCCCCATGGGCTCGAGCCCCGCGAAGCTGCCGCCCAGCGCGGGCGCGCGCGCCAGGTCCAGCAGGCCGGCGGCGTCGGCGCAGTAGCGCGCGTGGGCGCGGAAGAGCGCGCCCTTCTCGTCGCGCAGGGACGCGCGCAGCGTGACCGGCTGCTCGGGGGCCAGGCCGCGCACGGCGATGCGCACCGGCTCGTCCCAGCAGCAGCGGCCCGCGGGCTCCAGGATCAGCGTGGCCGTCATCGCGGACCCGGAGCGGGTGATCCGGAGGGCGAGGTCTTCAGGCCCGTCGGAGGTCATGGCGAGCGCTGCGAGTCCTGACAGAGTCTGGCTTCCCCAACACCAGGAACGACCGATGGCTGAGCCGCCCTGGGAGACGTCTGGTCACTTCAGACCCGTGGACCCGATGGCCCGGTCTCCTCTGAGGCAATAGAAATAGGACTCTTGAGGTCTGGGGCCGGGCGAGCGGGGCCTCTAGAGGTTTGGGGTGTGGCCCCATCCGCTCCCAGAACGGCTCTCTGCCCCACACCGCTCTCGGAGCGAAAGTTCTTGCGAAATAGATTCGTGCTGAGACCAGAGGTGAGTGAGATCAAGCCAAATTCCAGTCCCTTCGTGGGCTGTATGGCAGCTTTTTTTTTAAAAAAGCTTTTAATAAAGTATAACTTGCATACCCCGGAAATGCACAAATCCTATGTGTACAGTTCAGTGAATTTGCACAAGCCCAATAGACATACTTGCCGTGGTTTTAGTTATCAGTGGTCAACTGGGGTGAACAAATATTAAATGGAAAATTCCAGAAATAAACAATTCATAGGTTTCAAATTTCTTGCTGTTCTGAGTAGCGTGATGAAATCTCGTGCTGTCCTGCTCTATCTGGCCCGAAATATAAATTATCCATTTGTCCAGATTATTCCGGCTGTGTAGGTTGCCCGCCTGTTAGTCACTTAGCAGCCATCTAGGTTATCAGATCCACATGGAGGTATTGCAAGGCTCGGGTTCAAGTGACCCTTATTTTACTTACAAATGACCCCAAAGTGCAAGAATGCTGTTGCTAATTTATAAATTAAACTTTATCATAGGAACGTATGTGTAGGAAAAAACAGTATATGTAGCGTCTGGTACTGTCCACAGTTTCTGGCATCCACTTGGGGGTCTCTCCTGAATGGGAAGTGACTGGATACGCTCTGTGTAAATCTGTACCCCATGTGAATATCCGTATCAGGCTTAACTTCTGGTCATTGAGCTTGCAAGCTGGCTGGGGACAACCTCTCCCCTATTTCCAAAAAAGAGGAGTTTACTACATAACTCTTGAACTGGAGGTATTTATTAATAGTATAGTTGCCCAAGGAAGAGCTGCCTTTCCCTCTCCACCCACCTCCCTCTATTGTGGAGGTTTTAAGTAACTTCAAGATCTGTTCTGTCTCTAAGCCTGTATATATTTATAACTCAGATCCTTCTCCTGGAAGATTCTTCACTTTTTATAGAGCACAGTCTCAGGTATAATCCAAGGTTAAATGCCACAGGGGTCTGCAGTTCAGTATGTGTGTCTTTGCAGAAGAGCCTGATTGGTTCCCAGTGCCCCACCATTCTGAATGCAGTTTTTAAATTCATTGTTACCAGTTCATTTCCTCTTTCCAGGTACTTAGGATGACTATAGTTCCCAGCCTCCTCTGTAGACTTGCTGGGTTTGTATGACTAAGTTCTAATGAGATCAGAACAAAAATGATAACATCCTATTTCTCCACCCGTCATAAATCATGATTCCCTACTCCTTTTTCCATGGCAATTTTGGAAGCCAACCAGTGTGTTCCAGACAATATAGCTACATTTATAGAACATACCTGAACCCGTAAATTAATGCTTGAATAAGAGTTACTGAGGATAGGTACTGTTGTGCAATGTGTTGCATATTGTGAGAAGAGTGACAAATAAAACTGTGTTGTCATAAGCCACTGTGATTTCACAGATTGCACAGCATAGCATAGCATCACTTGGATAACACAATTCCCTTGCCCTAGGCAACTGGCTAGAGATGTCCTTGTGGGGTTTGTTTTATTTTGTTTGCTTTGCTTTGTTTTGTTTTTTGAAACAGGGTCTCACTGTGTCGCCCAGGCTGGAATGCAGTGGCATGATCATAGCTCACTGCAACATCAAACTCCTGGCCTCAACTGATCCTTCTGCCTCGGCCTCCCAAAGTGCTGGGATTGTAGGCATGAGCCACTGTGCCCGGTGGTATTTTTCCATTCTGAGTAGCTTTTTTCTGCACATATTTGGCCTCTGACATCCTCTATTCCTTTGGATCTTGTTTCTTCTGGTTTTATATTCTGGGATACTATATCCTCATACTTTCTGGACATTAAATAGCACTCTTTTTTCATCTTCTAAGACTGTTATGAATTATTCCTTTTTTAAAATTTATCTTTGCTTTCATTTTAAGGGATTTGTGGAAGAAGAGTAATGAATTTAGTCCATCAAGTAGACCCAATATTATTTTCCTATATTTATTATCAACTCATATTTTCCTTCTGAAAGCTGTGTTTTTTAATCTTTTGCCCATATTCTTTATTACTATGTAGAAACCTTTTATATAGCCTTTCATATATTACCTGTTATATGCTATGTTTTCTCCCATTATGTAATTTGTCTATTAATTATCTTGTGCCCTATTTTTGAATTTTATGATATTGAATTTCTTGGTCTTTTCCTTTATGGTTTCTAGGCTGTGTGTCATGTTAAGAAATACCTTCCTCTACCTAGCATTATTAAATTTGTTCTATTTTATTTTCTTCTAGTGTCATATGACTTTATTTTTATCAGTAAAAATTTTATTCCTCTTGAATGAAGTTGGTCTTTTAATGATTCCATGACCATGTCAGTTAAGTTAGTTAGGCTTCTTCTGAGTGCAAGTAACAACAACGTAATTAAAAAATAATTCAGGCTGGGCATGGTAGCTGCCACCTGTAATCCTAGCACTTTGGGAGGCCAAGGCAGGAGGATTGCTTGAGGTCAGGAGTTTGAGACCAGTCTGAGCAAGAGTGAGATGCTAGCTCTACAAAAAAATAGAAAAATTAGCCAGGCATGGTGGTGCGGACCTGTAGTCTCAACTGCTCGGGAGGCTGAGGCAGGAGGATCACTTGAGCCCAGGAGTTTGAGGTTGCAGTGACCTATGAATTTGCCACTGCACTCCAGCCTGGGTGACAGAGTGAGACTCTGTCTCAAACAAACAAAACAAAAATAAAAGAAATTGCCCACCTAATAGAATGGCAAAAATCCATAACACCAACACCCCTAAATGCTAGTGAGGATGTAGAGTGACAGGAACTCTCATTCATTGCTGATGGTAATGCAAAATGGTACAGCCAGTTTAGAAGACAGTTTGGCAGTTTCTCACCTTCTAAACATATTCTTACCAAACAATCCAGCAGTCAGGCTCCTTGGTATTTACCCAAATGAGTTGAAAACTTATGACCACACAAAAACCTGCACACAGATGTTTATAACAGCCTTATTTATAATTGCTAAAAATTGCAAGCAACCAAGATGTCTTTCAATAGGTGAATAGATAATTAAACTGTGGTACATCCAGACAATGGAATATTATTTAGCACTAAAAAGAAATGAGATATTAAGCCGTGGAAAGACAGGGAGAAACCTTAAATGCATATTATTAAGTGAACGAACTCAATCTGAAAAGACTGTGTACTGTATTATTCCAACTATATGACATTCTGGAAAAGGCAAAACTATGGAGACAGTAAAAAGATCAGTGTTTCCAGGGGTTGAGGGGAGGGAGGGATGAATAGTTGGAGCAGAGGCAGTTTTTAGGGCAGTGAAACTATTCTGTATTATACCATAATACCATAATGGTGGACACATGGCATTAGACATTTGTCCAGAGGTATGAAATGCACGACACCAAGAGTGAACCCTAAAGTAAACCTGAGACTTTGAGTGATAATGATGTGTCACCGTAGGTTAATAAGTTGTAACAAATGTACCATTCTGGTGTGAGATGTTGATGGTGGACGGAAGGGAACTGTGCATGGGTTGAGGGAAGGGAGTATATGGGAAATCTCTGTACCTTGTGCTCAATTTTGCTGTGGACCTAAAACTGTTCTAAAAAATAAAACTTTACAGAATAAGTAAATTTATTGGCTGAAAAGTCAGGAGTAGATCTCCCTTCATGTTTGATTGATCCGGTGGCTCAAGGATGACACTAAGAACTGGTTCTTTTTATCTGCTCTGCCATTCACAACGTGATAAGGTGGTTGCCAGAGTAATCAGCGTTTGTGCTTCTTTGTTAATGTTTAGTGGGGGAGAGAACGTCCAGATTTCCAAGTAAGCATTAAGTCACATTCTTTCTCCTATCATAGAATGTTGAGACTGGAGATCACCATCATTTCCCCCTGGATTGGGGTGGAGTACAGCATTCCTTGAAACCCACAGTTGCAAGGGGAAGGGCAATACCTGAATGCAAATCAGGAATGCTTATAAAAGGGAAGGAGATAATGTATGCTGAGTAGGCACCTGATAATATCTATGAGTGTGGTGGAGGAAACTCACTGGTAGTGATAGCTTTTTAAAATTTCAGGCAAGAAAGGAAAATTTTCCACCCACCTCGGCCTCCCAAAGTGCTAGGATTACAGGCGTGAGAGAATATTGACTTTATTTCATTTCCTGCCTATATAGAAAAATTGAATAATTCCCCATCTGGTGTAGAAAAATAGATGATTTCTTCAGCCCCATAACCTGCTGCCAGTCATTCGTGGCATTTTTTTCTCTGCATCAGCTCTTCAGGGTATCAGGACAGAGTGTTCATTGAGCTTACTGACAAGAGTATTTATATACATGTTTGGAGATTCATCAAGAATAGATTCAAGGCCAGGCCAGGTGGCTCACACCTGAAATCCCAGCACTCTGGGAGGCCGAGGTAGGAGGATCGCTTGAGGTCAGAAGTTTGAGACCAGCCTGAGTGACAGTGAGACCCCATCCCTACTAAAAATAGAAAAACTAGCCAGGTGTCATGGTGCACACCTGTAGTCCCAGCTACTCCGGAGGCTGAGGCAGGAGGATAACTTGAGCTCAGAAGTTTGAGGTTGCTGTGAGCTAGGCTGACACCACAGCACTCTAGCTCAGGTGACAGAGGGAGACTCTGTCTCAAAAAAATAAATAAATAAATAAATAAAAACCAACAAAAAAGAATAGAATCTATTATATTTTGACACACTTCTTGCTTCTTTCTCAGTTTTGGCAACATCCACTTGTTTTGCTCTATTTCAATACTTGTTACTATTCCAATGTCAATAAAATTTCTGCTAGGAACACATATGGGTTTACCTTATCTCACCTGACTTGTTTCCACAGGGTATCTCATGCCTACTTGATATTCAGGGTAGAAGATAAACTGAGGAAGAATTTTCATCTTGCAGTGAAATACTGCTATGTGTTTAATTTCTTCTTGTTTTCCACCATATGTTTTCTATGTTCAAATCTAAATACACCACAGTCTTCTGAAAGTCAACCTCCAAGTTCCAGATTTCTTAATTTTCCCCATTAATAGTCATAATTCCTATCAGGCCCATATTTTATTTCTCCCAGCTACTTGGGAGGCTGAGGCAGAAGGATCACTTGAGCCCAGGAGTTTGAGGTTGCTGTGAGCTAGGCTGACGCCATGGCACTCTAGCCCAGGCAACAGAGTGAAACTCTGTCTCAAAAAAATATATATATTCTATGGTAATATCGCCACAAAACTAAGAAAAAACAGAAACAAAGTATTGGACACAGGCTGGGCACGGTGGCTCTAGCACTGGTAATCCTAGCACGGTAATCCTAGCACTCTGGGAGGCCGAGGCAGGCAGATTGTTTGAGCTCAGGAGTTCGAGACCAGCCTGAGCAAGAGCGAGACCCCGTCTCTACTAAACATAAAAAGAAATTATATGGACAGCTTAAAATATATATAGAAAAATCAGCCGGGCATGGTGGTGTATGCCTGTAGTCCCAGCTACTCGGGAGGCTGAGGCAGGAGGATCGTTTGAGCCCAGGAGTTTGAGGTTGCTGTGAGCTAGGCTGATGCCATGGCACTCTAGTTCAGGCAACACAGTGAGACTCTGTCTCAAAAAAATAGTATTGGACACAGTATGGAAGCAAAATATGAAATATTTTCCATGAGTAAAGAAGAAATTACACTGGTTTGGCAGTTGATATGACCTTACAACTCTAATGAGCTGGTTTACCTTTCCCGCTACTTTTCTCTGTAATTCTCAATTAGTGACTACTTTAAATTTTGCTCTTCTACAAATATGAATTTTTAAATTATAAATATAAAGCTTTTAAATTTTATACTGATTATATTAGTACTGTAGTATGTAACTAGCCAAGTTTCTGTAGGCTTTGTTATTCTTAGACTTTGTTGATGTACCAAATATTTGTGGATAGTCTTCTCTCTGTGATTTCCAGCATTCTTCTGCTGAGTGTCTATAGGAATCTTTTAAAAAGAAAATTAGGTATTCAGATTTTTTTTAAAAAAAGGCAAATCCTCAATCCAGTGAGTAGCTGGTGGTCTTGGGTGCTCCTGCTGGTCTGTGTGCTCTGAGGGCGGGTCCAAGCTGTCCGCTGTAAGCATTAATAATGTCTTTCGGGCTGGGTGCAGTGGCTCACGCCTGTAATCCTAGAACTCTGGGAGGCCGAGGAGGGAGGATCGCTCAAGGTTAGGAGTTCGAGACCAGCCTGAGCAAGAGCGAGACCCCCGTCTCCACTAAAAATAGAAAGAAATGATTTGGACAGCTAAAAATACATATATAGAAAAAAATTAGCCGGGCATGGTGGCATATGCCTGTAGTCCCAGCTACTTGGGAGGCTGAGGCAAAAGAATTGCTTAAGCTCAGGAGTTTGAGGTTTCTGTGAGCTAGTCTGATGCCACGACACTCTAGCCAAGGCAAAAGTGCGAGAATCTGTCTCAAAAAAAAAAAAATTAAAAAAAATAATGTCTTTCATTTTTGAGTGGATTTACAATGGCCTCAACAATGTGCTCCAGTTCCCAGGACTCTACGCAAAATCTGGAAAACTTGTATTCTTGGGTTTGGGCAATGCAGGCAAAACCACGTGCTCAAAGATGATAGATTGAGTCAGTATGTTCCAGCACTACCTCTGACAGAAGAGCTGATAGTTGCTGCAATGACATTTACAACATTTGATCTTGATGGGCATGAGCAAGCATGTTGGGTTTGGAAAAATTATCTCCCAGCAATGAATGGGATTGTCTTTCTAATGGACTGTGCAGATCATTCTCACCATAATATGGAATCCAAAGTTGAGCTAATGCTTTAATGACTGATGAAACAATATCTAAGTTGCCAATCCTTAACTTGGGTAACAAAACTGACAGAACAGGTGCAATCAGTGAAGAAAACCTTCATGAGATATTTGGGCATTATGGACAGGCCACTGGAAAGTGGAATGTGACCTTGAAGGAGATGCATGCTGGGCTGGCCCCATGGAAATGTTCATGGAACAAGGAAAGCTCTCCAACTACGTGTGGCTTTGAGAAGCCAAAAGTCTCTGTAAGCTCTGTTATTGCCCAGTGGTGACATGTGCTCTTCTCCACACTGTTGGGAGGTAATGCTGCCCCATGTGCTAGTGCAGGTCAGTATCCCAGGACTTGAAAGGTGGCAGGATTTGCCAGGTAAAGCTCTGTGCTGTCATGGGGCACCTGAAAAGAAAAATGTTTCTCACTACTGTGGTTTATTTCAAAAGAAAGTGATTCAGTTTTTTAAAGAAAGTGCTGTTAATGTAATTGGTATCCCTCCTAATTTTTTAAGTTCGCAATTTATTGGTCTAGAGTTTTCTCTTCTTTTTTTTAAACTAATGAATGGCATTTAGATACTTTATAAAATTATGTACAGATACACATTGGAGGCCAGAGCTCAGTTGGGTGAACTTACTCCTGCTGAGTTAGCAGGTAGGTGAGAGAAGCTACTCTGAGCTCACTTGTCTCTTTAACTAACTGCCTTGTATATAGTAGGTGGCATCAGCTTGTGTACAAAGAACTAGAAAGGGGGCAGAACCCTGGCCTTGCAGCTGCAGTTGCAGTAGGTTTCCACTGTAGTAAGCTGGTGTCATTCTTCATGGAATGTGTGGCAGATTGTCCACTATGGAGGAGTTAATTATACAGTGGGTTATTATTGTTGTTATTTTTACTTAAAAAGTTAAACTTTCAGCCAGTCTTTGCTTTTCTACTGCTATGAAATTTCATTTCTCTCTACAGCACCTTCCTTTTTCATTTTCAATTATAAAACATGACTTTCATCCCAGCACTTTGGGAGACCAAGGTAGGAGGATCTTTTGAGGCCAGGAGTTTGAAACCACCCTGGGAAACAGAGAGACCCTGTCTCTAGAAAAATTAAAAAATTAGCTGGGCATGGTGACACCCGCCTGTAGTTCCAGCTACTTGAGAGGCTGAGGTGAAAGGATCATTTGATCCTGGGAGTTTGAAGCTGCAGTGAGCTGTGATTGCGCTACTCCAGCCTGGGTGATACGTTGAGATCCCCCAATCTTTAAGAAAAAAACAAATGACTTTCATCTCATAAAAGAGCTGAGAACATCTCGTGTTGTCACATCCTGCAGGTGTGTCTTGGTCACTTTTGTACAGATTCTAGGTAGAAATTTTTCTAAATAGGAGGACACAGGACAAAGTTAACAGCTTAAGGACTCTTAATTCTGTGAATTGAGGACTTAAAAATCTGCTATTGTAGGACTTGTTTGGATCTAGGACAGATTTACTCAGTGAGCTTTAAAATTTCCATTTGCAGAATTTGGTCTCTCTCTGTTGGGCTGTTCATGAGGTCTGTCTTTCTCTTACATATTTTCTCCTTATCAGTTATCTATTTCATTGGTGTTTAAAGGTTAACATCTGTAGATTTTCTAGAGTTTTTTGGTTTTTTAGTATGGAATTTCCTTTCCCCATTCCAGAAATAAGCTGGGGAAACACTAACCCAAAAACATTCTGTAGAGCTGTTCCTTTGGAGGCAGCATCACTTACTGTCAGTGAACACCCAGTATGAAAGCATCAGCATATGCACTAGGTGATGAGGATTATTTTTATAGCATTCCATTTTCCTAGTGCCACATGTGAAATTATATTTTCATGATCATAACCTTTATTCATAACCTATATTTCATAACCTGTTTTCATAACCTATATTCTACCCTGTAGTAGAAGACAAAAGGATAGAAGATGGTCTTAAGCTGGGAGGATGTCTTTATTCATTTTTCCTTTAATAAAAGGTTTGAGGTAGTTTCCTCAAAAGTGAAAATTATGGTGGTGATGCTTATTTGCAGAAAATTGAGCTTGTAGGGGCAAGGGGAACTTTCCCCTTGAAGGCCCTCTGAAGGTTTGCTGAAAAGTCAACTCATAAAAGGCAGATTAACTGGGAAAAAAGGCATGCAAATATATTTAACATGTATACATGGGAGCCTTCAGAATGAAGACTCAAAGATAAAGGAAGGAAAATTGTCCATTTTTATGCTTAGGTTCAACTAAGTATGGACAGCCACGTAGAAATATGTTTGGACAAAAAAGGGTATGATCTAATGCTAGTAGACTGAGTGGGGAAACCCAGCAAGGCCTGTCTGTCTAGATTCTTCTCTCTGAGCGTACATTCCTTCCTTCTGGGTATGGGTAGAACCCTCTCTGGAACGGGGGTCTTATGACCTACAGTCAGACAAGGTAGGTCAGATAATTTCTTTACAGCCAGTTTTTACACAGAAAGGCGGAGGGAAAGTTAGAGTAATAGAGTAATATTTTTAGGCTTTATGGCTGGCTTTGGGGAAAAGGGTTTCTGGTTTCTGTGATCTGTCTTGGGAAAGAGGGATTCTAGTTTCTATGTCTAGCCTCAGGGGGAAATGGGACTGAGAGACAGGAGGGCAGGAGAAGGTCAGAGAAAAACTTGCTTCTGAGGTCTTCATTTTGGGGCATTATTTTCTGAGTCCCAACAAACTAAATTCAGTGGATTCCTTCTGGCAATATGAGAGTAGGGAAAGTGTGGATAACATATTACTGAGTGAGAGAGTGTTGTTTAGTTGGATTTTTCATTCTTAGTCTTCAATACTGACCTGTTGGAAAACATGCTTTTTCACTGCCAGGTACCAAATGCAGAGGCTCAGTGAAGTATATGTATGGGAAATGTTTGCATTTCCGTTCTTAGAAGCATAGCTAGGCAGGGCACCGTGGCTCACACCTGTAATCCTAGCACTCTGAGGGCCAAGGCGGGCAGATAGTTTGAGCTCAGGAGTTCGAGACCAGCCTGACCAAGAGTGAGACCCCATCTCTACTAAAAAATAGAAAGAAATTATATGGACAACTAAAAATATATACAGAAAAAAATTAGTCGGGCATGGTGGCGCATGCCTGTAGTCCCAGCTACTCGGGAGACTGAGGCAGGAGGATTGCTTGAGCCCAGGAGTTTGAGGTTGCTGTGAGCTAGGCTGACGCCACGGCACTCTAGCCTGGGCAACAGAGTGAGGCTCTGTCTCAAAAAAAAAGAAGAAATGAGAAGCATGGCTGGATTAAGACAAAATTGTTGGCTTGCAAAGGGATTAAAGCCTTAAGGGAACAAATCTAGCTAATGGTGAATGAACTAGGTAGTTGACTTGCATATTTTTTATTTCCTTTGGTTGAAAGTTACCAATACTTCTATATTCAGAGACATGAGAGTATGATTGCTTCAGTGTTCGTTTTCTTTTTTTTTTTTTTTTTTCTATTTGTCCCTAATCATTTTGTTGCAAGCTAGAAAAATGTGGGTTCTCCATAGGGCGGCTGTTTGTGAAAGTGGTTTATTCCACTGGAGAAAGAGGGGATTGAGAAAAGTCGGTTAGCACCAATCTATTTCCTGCCTCACAGGAACACCATTCCCATAATAAGAAAGCTGACAGAAGCTGCTGTGAGGAGCTCAGCTCCAAACACAGAGTATCAGAGCCTTGTACAGGACCTCCCATGAATTGAGACTTTTCATTCTGCTTTATCAGAGTGCATATGTGTCCTATTTCAGGAAAAGTGAAAGAGTCATCTACAAAAGAAAGTCCATCTGTATCCTAAAATGGTTACAACACAACATTCATCTTAACTTTTTAGGATAAAAAACTAAAACAAAAAACAAAAAAAAGGTGCATTCTCTTCAACACTTGTGTGTGTGTGTGTGTGTGTGTGTGTGTGTGTCTGTTTTTACTTTTTGATAAGAGCCATTGAGAAAAGAAAAATACCTCAAAGCAGTCTGAGCTATGTGAGGTGTCCAAAATTTATCAGGCCCAGAGAGAGATGAATTTGGCCTTCAGTCATGCTCTTGCACCCATGGGGGGCAATCGTTAAAGGCATTTTGTTCCTGACTAACTGCCTCACTCATTATCTTCATGTTCCAGGAATTTGTGATACAAAGAACAACACACCACTACAAAAGCTTATGTTATTTTAATGTAAATTCTTGGGAAGCAACTTAGAAATTGCCTCCTCTTTTCCTTTAAAAATATACCTGTAAGTGTATAATCAAAGTGTATATTCAGGGCAATTTATCTGTGCTCCCTGGTTGCAGTGCTACAACTTGGCCCAAATAAACTCTCTATTTATTAAGTTTGCCTCAGTTTTTTCCTTTAAGTCAACACCATACTAACAGGTGTGAGGTGATATCTCATTATGGTTTTGGTGTTCATTTCCCTGATAATTAGTGATGTTGAACACTTTTTCGTAAGGAATGTGGATGGATATGAAAAAAAAGGAACCTTGTAGACTGTTAGTGGGATTGTAAATTGGTACACCCATTATGGAAAACAGTATGGGTGTTCCTCAAAAAACTAAAAATAGAACTGTCATGTGATCCAGCAATCCCACTTTGGGGTATATATTCAAAGGAAATGAAATTAGTATCTCAAACAGATATCTACACTTTCATATTCATTGAAGTATTATTCACAATAGCCAAGATATAAAAACAACCTAAGTGTCCCTTGACAGATGACTGGATTTAAAAAAAAGTATGATATATAAACACACACACACATACACATACATACAGACACTGGAATAAATTATTGAGCCTTAAAAAAGAAGGAAATCCTGCCATTTGCAACACCACCAATGAACCAACAGGACATTAAGCTAAGTAAAATAAGCTAGACGTAGGCAAACACTGCATGATCTCACTTCAGTGTGGAATCTAAAAATGTCAAACTCACAGAAACAGAGTAGAACAGCAGTTGCCAGAGGCTGAGAGGGAAATGGAGGGATGTGGGTCAAAGGGTACAAACTTTCAGTTATAAGATGAATAAATTCTAGAGATCTAATGTACAGCATGGTGACTATAGTTAATAATGTATACTTGAAATTTCTTAAGAGAGTAGATCTTAAGTGTTGCTATGGCCTGAATTCTAAATTCAAATGTTAGAAATCATCAAAGGACAAAATTACAACAAATTTAATTGAAGATATCAGTTGGCTTTATTGTGATTCTAGGATTGGGCAACAGTTCATTACATAAAATAGAGTAAGTGTTCCTATGAGCTGAGCAGAAGTTGGCGTTATAGACAGAAAGAGCTAAAGAAAGCAGAAGCAAAGCAAAGAGATTATTGGCCATTTAGAAGCTCCTTTTCTTGTAAGCTTGGGACTGGGAGACAGAACAACAAAAAATAACTTATCAGTTAACATCAGTTTACTTCAGACTACTTCTTTTGTGTAAGGATTAAATTAGAGAGAACTTCATTATCATGCCAATTGAAGATAAAAACTGGCCTGTGTGGGAAATCTGTTCTCTCTCCTGATTTCTGGGAAGGTCAGATAACAACTTACTCTGGGTTTGGTAAGGTGGAACTTTAGCATGGGTGACTCCATTTTGATTTTTAGTCTGGTCTGTTGGAACCTAATGTGGAGCTTAGTACAAAACAATGGCCTACTGTACTCCGTATTTAACAAACCTAATACCCAGTATGATAGTATTAAAAGGTGGGGCTTTGGCCGGGTGGGCGTGGTGGCTCATGCTTGTAATCCTAGCACTCTAGGAGGCAGAGGCAGGAGGATTGCTTGAGCTCAGGAGTTCAGCTGGGACTACAGGCTAGCACCATGACGACTGACTAATTTTTCTGTTTTTAGTAGAGACGGGGATCTCACTCTTGCTCAGGCTGGTCTTGAACTCCTGAGCTCCTACTCCCCCGCCTCTGCCTCCCAGAGTGCTAGGATTATAGGTATAAACCACCGTGTCTGGCCCCTTGTAGTGCTTTTGAAGAGAAGATGTCAAAAAAAAAAAAAGACAGGCCGGGCGCGGTGGCTCACACCTGTAATCCTAGCACTCTGGGAGGCCAAGGTGGGCGGATTGTTTGAGCTCAGGAGTTCGAGACCAGCCTGAGCAAGAGCGAGACCCCCGTCTCTACTAAAAATAGAAAGAAATTATCTGGCTAACTAAAAATATATATAGAAAAAATTAGCCGGGCATGGTGGCACATGCCTGTAGTCCCAGCTACTCGTGAGGCTGATGCAGTAGGATCGCTTAAGCCCAGGAGTTTGAGGTTGCTGTGAGCTAGGCTGACGCCACGGCACTCACTCTAGCCTAGGCAACAAAGCGAGACTCTGTCTCAAAAAAAAAAAAAAAAAGACAAAGCTCTAAATTTTAAATGTTTTATTTGTAAAGCAAGAATTACAATTTGAGGCTTATACACAGACTGGGTGATCTTAAGTATGTCTGAAGAACAAAGAGAAGCTTGGAGGTTTTATAAAAAGGAGAAATGTTATATATTGCTCTGAAGGAAAGTTCATTGGCTCTAGTAAAGTTCTGCGGAGTTGGCAAGCTCTGACTGGTGACTGACAGTGGTAGGTAAAACTAGTCTTAGAGTCACAGCAGGTTGTTTAAGCTGCCAGGCTTGCAGAAAATTACATTCTTGGAGCAATGTTATGTGCCCTGTGTGCTTTTTTCCCCTGGCCTCTCGACTCTGTTTTAGTTGGATACAAGAATGACCCCATTCATATGATCAATTTTCATAAGGGGCAAATCACATATACATTGTTAATAATCAAAAGAAGGGGTGTAGGCATTGTGGGGCTGGTTGTCATTCATATTCCTCCTCCAACACCATAGTGCTGAATCAAGGCCAGGGCTTAAGTATGTTCCCAGATCTACTCTTTTATGTATTTTTAATACATGGTGCCTTGAAACATCCCCCACCTCCACCAAATCTAGGAATTCTCAAAAGCTTATATGGGTGAAACAAGAGCCATTTCCTTTCCCTGTAGCTGGGGCTACTGTCTTGCAGAAAGCATGGACAGGCTTTAGGGAATTCATGATGCACCTGAAATCACACAACACTGTGTGACTGTGAAGACCCACAAACATACATTCCACTGGGTCAACTGCGAAGTGGCAGAAATCGATGGACAAATGGCTCTGTGCCCAAGTAAAATGAAGAACCACAGAAATAAAGCAGCTTAGCAAAGGGAGAAGACACTGGACTTGGGGACACTAAGCCCCAGCTGTACATTTACTATCCAAAGAACTTGGCCACTGTGCCCAACTGTAATCATTTGTTTATTAATCAGTCATCCAGCAAATAATTATTGAACTCTCATTATGTACCAGGCACTGTTAAGTGGTATTGCTTACCTTTCCTTTCAGAGCTGAAGCCTTATCAGTTGTGTGCTGTGAGATAGTAAGCGGCATGCTTTTCTGACCTCTTGTGTGTTTTGCAGAATCACTCCTCTCCCAAACTGATAAAGTATACAGTGTATAAAACTTTTTTAAAATTTATAAAAATCTTAAAAACTCATTCTTACTGGTAAATTCATTTTAACAGTGAAGAGGGAAATGCTCTAAGTAGTTACAAAAAGCAAAAAGGAGGCCAGGCGCGGTGGCTCATGCCTGTAATCCTAGCACTCTGGGAGGCTGAGGCGGGTGGATTGTTTGAGTCAGGAGTTCTAGAGACCAGCCTCAGCAAGAGCGAGACCCCGTCTCTACTAAAAATAGAAAGAAATTATCTGGCCAACTAAAATATATATATACAAAAAATTAGCCGGGCATGGTGGCGCATGCCTGTAGTCCCAGCTACTCGGGAGGCTGAGGCAGTAGGATCATTTAAGCCCAGGAGTTTGAGGTTGCTGTGAGCTAGGCTGATGCCATGGTACTCACTCTAGCTCGGGCAACAAAGCGAGACTCTGTCTCAAAAAAAAAAAAAAAAAAAGAAAAGAAAAAAGAAATACACATACACAAACCAATTGTGGCAGCTATTTCTGGGAAAGGTTAGCATCAGAGATGGCACACAATGAAATAAACGTTTGGCTGGGATTGTCCCCTCTTTACCACCCAAGTGTTTGTGGAAGAAAGTCTGGAGTTGCTCCCAAGCATCCACCTGGGCCATGGCATGAGCCCTGGGCTCCCCTCCCCAGATGACAGGACTGCCCAGCAAGGTGTGCAGGGAAGCCCGGTACAAGGGGAAGTAAGGAGGCTCAATATGGTGCCCTGCCGCTGAGTAACATGATCTGGGGCTTTTCCCTCCCCTAGGCCTGTAAGCATTTAGAGGCCTCATTAGCATGGAACTCACTCTTCCAGTTGCGGTCATCCTGACCTACAAGGAACAGGAAGGTACTCTCAGTCCTTTCCACAGGAATGAAGCTCTTCTGGTCAGGTCCTTCCAAAGGGCTGTTCGGGACATCCACAATGTATGCAAAGCCATCTTTGGTCACCTTGATTTGATTTTTGTTGAAGTCCTCAGGGGGCAGGGTCTGGCCCTTGTAGTGTAAGGCTCCCCCGACATTGGCCACAGAGCCGCTGATTATGACAGCAGCCGTGATGCCTTTCAGGAAAGAGGCCATGGAAAGGCAGAGATCACCCCCTTTGGAAATTCCAAGCAGCCCGACTCCTGGACCCTTAGAAAGGGACAGGACAAAAGAAGAATGAGTCTGAGAACAGTGTAGCATGGTGAATAGTGACCACCCTTGGAAGTCACCTGAACCTGAGCCTGAATCTGGGCTCTACCAATATCCTAGCTTTAAAAAAAGTCATTAAGCCTCTATAAAGCTATTTCCTCACCAGTAAAATGAGGCTAATCCCTATGCTACAGAGTCAACGTGAAGATCAAATGAGAAACCAAATGTAAAGCACTTATCACGATGCTTGTCAATAAGAAGCACTCAAACAAATCCAAAAAATGTTTTATATTTAGTCTCTGGTGCCTTTGCACTTCAGTGGGCCCTTCACCCACATAAATTCATGGTAATCTGAGCTTTAAGGTAAACCTAAATAGCACTCTATTTGTGTGTAAGACTCCAAGATGCACATGTAAGTGTTGGGCAAGTACTTCAACAAAAATTTTTCTTCCTGAAATTAATATTTTTTTGGCTAGGCTCAGTGGCTCATGCCTATTATCCTAGCATTTTGGGAGGCTGAGGTGGGAGAATCACTGGAGGCCAGGAATTCGAGACCAGCCTGAGCAATAGTAAGACCCTGTCTCTGCAAAAAATAAAACAATTAGCCAGGTGTGGTGATGTGCCCCTGCAGCCCCAGCTCCTTGTGGGGCTGAGGCAGGAGGATCACTTGACCCCAAGAGTTTGAGGTTGCAGTGAGCTATGATGGTCTCTGGCCTAGGCAACAAAGTGAGACCCTGTCACACGCACACACAAAAGTTATTTTTTCAAAGAAGATTTGAGGTAATTAAATAGTTAATGAGTAGACACAGTATATGTATGTGTATAAAATCATATATGAAAAAAGCCTTACTAACTCTACTGTCCCAAAACAAGAAAAAAAAAAAAAAAGAAAAGAAAAAAGCCTAAGTATCAACATAAGTTTACTTGGCAGCTTTTAAATAATTATTAATTTGCTTATGTATTTATTTTGTTTCTAACATATAAGTGGTACTGCAAAGACGAAAAGATTTAAGAAAATTTAATGGCTAGAATTATCTCAGAGATAACTAATAACACTACTGCTATACTAATAATAGTAGGTAACATTTCAATCTTTTCTAAATGAGGCTCTTCCTAAGCTAGAGCCATCCACTTTCTCGTCTACTTCCACTTCCACTATTCCTTATCAGTGTCCTGTTAATTTCCCTGTTAGACTTTGAATTATAAAATTATTTTGCCTAGTCCTCTCCCCTGGTCACCAGCTGGTACTTTAAGCTCATGTGGATGTGAACCTTGTCTTCCCCGCCTCTGTACCCCTGGGCCTAGATCCTCCAGTGTTTACTGCATGAATGAATGAGTTTACCTTTAAATGTCAGGCCCCATTTCAAGAGCTTTACAAGTGTTATTCATTTAACTCTCACAGCAAACCTGGAGGTTGGAGAGAAGTTCACAACGCCACAAAGCAATGATGTTGCTAAAGTGAACAACCTTCCTGGTTATCCTGGTCTTAGCACAGAAAGACCTGTATCCCAGGAACCTCCTCAGTCCTGGGCAAACCAGAATGTTCATTCACCCTACCTGGGATTCAAACATCAGGCTCTCTGATCAACTCTGCACCCTCTGAGATGCCCAGCTGAGATATTTACTTTTCTCTGTGAATTTGGAAGAGACTAGATTTTTTTTTTTTTTTTTTGAGACACGGTGTCACTATGTTGTCCAAGCTGGTCTTGAACTCCTGGGCACAAGCAACCTTCTCAGCTCAGCCTCCTGAGGACACATCACCATGATCAGCTACTGGGGTAGTTTTTGACTAGTCTTTTTTAATGTATTACTATTTTTTAAAAAAATATATACTGTTCTCTAACCTTTTTTTTAATTTCATGAAAATTTCTTCATTATGTATTCTTCTGCCATCATTTTAAATGGCTATATCTCTTCCATTATATGATATCACAAGTAAGTTGGTTAACCCAAACTTATGTTGCTAGTTTGTTTCTGACTTTTCCTCTATTAAAATATAAGCATCCTTGTAGCCAAATATTTACACACATTCATAACGGTTTACTTAAAAGAAATTACTAGAAGGGGAATTGTGAGAATGCATTTTTTTTTTTTTTTTGGTAGAGATGGGTCTTGCTATGTTGCCTAGGCCAGTCTTTTTTTTTTTTTTTTAGACAGAGTCTCGCTCTGTTGCCTGAACTAGAGTGCCGTGGCGACAGCTTAGCTCACAGCAACCTCAAACTCCTGGGCTCAAGTGATCCTCCTGCCTCAGCCTCCCGAGCAGCTGAGACTACAGGCATGTGCCACGATGCCCGGCTCATTTTTCTATATATATGTTTAGCTGTCCATATAATTTCTTTCTATTTTTAGTAGAGACGGGGTTTCACTCTTGCTCAGGCTGGTCTCGAACTCCTGAACTCAAACAATCCGCCCACCTTGGCCTCCCAGAGTGCTAGGATTACAGGCGTGAGCCACCGCGCCCGGCCTAGGCCAGTCTTGAACTCCTGATCTCAAGCAATCCTCTTGCCTTGGCCTCCCAAAGTGCTGGGATTACAGGTGTGAGCCACCGTGCCCAGCAAGAATGCATCTTTTAAATATTTTTACACAGATTGCCCTGAAAAGCTTATACCAGTTTATGTGTCCACTAAGATATGAGTACCCAGAAGTAGAATTGCTAGATCACATAGTAATTCTATGTTTAATTTTTTGAGGAACCTTCAACAGTGTTTAAATCTTTAATTTTTTTCATCTTTCAGTCTCATACCAGAGAATGTACCCTCTCACCCTTTGCTGGGGGCCCAAGGGTCTGAGCACAGCTGGAGCCAGGCACTAAAGTCAGTTTCCCTATTGGACAGCAATGCCAGTCTCACCTGAAACAACAGATGGTGACCACCTGAATAGCATGACCTGGGTCACTTAGGCAGAGCCTTAGGCACAGAAATATTTCCTACTGTCAGGATAAATTAGTTTGTTTCACAAGGAGACTTCTGAAGATCATTATGTCTGTGGGCCTGAAATTATACTATTATAATAGAAATCCAGGACTTGAAAAATCCCCTTGCAAAAATAGTGTTAATGACTAATAATCTAGCCAGAATTTGGGGATCAGGAAAAATGGAATTAATTGAACTGTGTGGATGAAGGAGATTAAGTAGCAGTGGAGCGGATGAAAGGGGAATGGAAAAGGCCCCAAAGACAGCTTCTACTTTACCATTTGTTCTCCCAGCCTGGTAATCTGAAGCATGTCAGAGCTACGCATTCAAATGTTCCCTGCTTTGCCTTTTTTTTTTTTTTTTTTTTTTTACCCCTTTCTTGCTTCCTCTGGTGCTTTGGCTCTTTCTCAGTAGGATTTACAAACCCCTATAGGGAAAAGATATTGAGCTGCATAGACCTAGAGGTTTATTTTTCAAAGAATTACCAAGAATTCCATTAAACCATCAATCAATGAATATGATGCAATTTCTCAAAGTTCAGTTTATAAGAAGGAAATTTAATAGATAGTTGAAGATATCCCATTTGAACCCACAGATTCTATGAGTAGACTCATGGAATTCTAAAGAGTTGGTTGCTTGGCAACCGATATAAACACCTTTGGACCCTTAGAAACCAAGAAAGGTTTAAGACACAGAACCTTGCTTCTCTTCGAGGACTGTGCTGTAGGAGGCCATTTTGAAGGTAATTTCAAAACACTGCTGCCTTGCCAATATCTGAAAGGTGTTCATTAGCATCAGCGGAAAGATGAGAGGCAGCCTGAGGTAGCTGAAGACTTTAGATTAGGTGTCAAAAGGGTCAGATACTAACCAGTATTGTGTGATCTTAGTCATGTCCCTGCTCTCAGCCCTGGTTTTGGAATCCTTAAGACGAATATATTAAAACAGATTGTTTTTATGGTAGAGTTTCCAGAGTGATCTCTTGGAGATAGCTGTATAGCTGTGTAAGTGCTGGTGAGAAATGGAAATTAGAAAGTAGATTTAAAAAGTGAGGGGAACTTTTTGACGAGGAGGAGGCAGAAAGGAGGATTTGAAACAAGCCAGGTTAAGAAGCTGTGTTCCCTGATCCTACTCTCCCCACTAACCAAGCTTCCTTCATACACCCCACTGATACCCTTTGGCACTGGGGTTTCTCTAAGTTTAATGTGTATAAAAACTCCTGAAAGCTTGTTAAAATACAGATTTCTAGGCCTCATCTGCAGCCTACTGAGTCAACATTCTGGGAGTAGGAAACAGGAATGTGCATTTCTGAGATAGGGTCTTGCTCATTCCCTGGGCTGGTGGCTTTTTTTTTTTTTTGAGACAAGAGTCTCACTCTGTTGCCCTGAGTAGAGTGCCGTGGCCTCATCATAGCTCATAGCAACCTCAAACTCCTGGGCTCAAGTGATCCTCCTGCCTCAGCCCCCCCGAGTAGCTGGGACTACATAGTAGCTGGGATTACAGGCATACCGCAACACCTGGCTAATTTTTCTATTTTTGGTAGAGACAGGGTCTCACTCTTGCTCAGGCTGGTCTTAAACTCCTGGACTCAAGCAATCCTCCCACCTCAGCCTCCCAAGTAGCTAGGACTACAGGTGTGTGCCACCACACCTGGCTAACTTAAAAAAAATTTTTTTTATAGATGGGGTCTCATTATGTTGCCCAGGTTAGTCTCAAACTCCTAGCCTCAAGCAGTCCTCCTGCCTCAGCCTCCTGGGTAGCTGGGATTACAGGTGCAAGCCACCGCACCCAGTCAGGAATCTGCATTTTAACAAGCTCTTCATGTGATCCTTTTTTTCAAGTTAAACTTGTCGTTGACTTGAATCTTCTTGTGATCTTATTTTTAATTTTTTTATTTTACAAAAAAATATGGAATGTTTCACGAATTTGTGTGTCATCCTTACACAGGGGCCATGCTAATCTTGTATTGTTCCAATTTTAGTACATGTGCTGCCAAAGTGAGCACTCATGATGTGATCTTAATGCAGAAAGTTCTTTAACCACATCCAAGAAACACTGCCCCAGAAGGTGACTGTCCCTCTTGGATTCTGCCTCAGAACTTCAGAATCAGAATCTGTGGGTGGAGTTGACAGTGTATTATTTTTTACAAGCTTTCAGAAGATACAGATGTTAAGGCATATTGCTTTGTAGCCTCTTCTTCCAAGGCAGTCTGTTGTAATAAAGGAAGAAAAAAAGCAAGATATTTTTAGCACACGTTACTCAACCTACATCAACCACTTGTGCAGAGCAAAGGTAACAGACCAAGGCTGAAGATAGGGAACTAGGAAGGTGAACAAAAGAGTAGAACTAAATTTGGAATCTCTGATATACTACTCATTTTGAGTTGGGGTCTTACATTCATAAAATATCAGAGGCAGGAAAGGACTTTAGTTCAACTTCCACATTTTACAGTTGGGGATCTAGGAAGTTCATCAGGTTTTACCTGGAGGCATGTGGCCTAACCCCTCCAACCCTACTCCTGCCCTTCTGGCCCACGTTCCTAGAAGTGCAGAGATAATGCTGATGGTTGCTGCTTACCAGATTGCAGGGCCTGGTCCGCACTTACACCAGGGATTGACTTATTCAATTTTTTATACTGTCAGTGTACAAAAGGACCTGGGACCTGCCACTCTGCTTTTGGTTCCAGAGGGTTGTTTATTCAGAGTGAGGGCCCAACCTCACAATGCTTATCTGGTAACATCTAAATTTGAATAATTCAGAGCCTCCAAACTCCATTCATAAATCCTTTCTCCCTTCTCTAAGTACCTTCTCTTTTAAGTGCCTAGTTCCCTAATACCCCTAAATTTTTTCCTAAGTGCCCACCCAGTGCATTTAACTGTGGGATACCAGAGATTTGCCTTTTAAGGACAATAGTGTATCCTCTAAACAAATAATAACAATTCTTCATATTTATATAATACTTTGCAGCTTACAAAGAACTTTCATACATGTTTCCAATTTTGAGCTTCTTATCAACACTAAATTAGAACAGGTATCAGACTCTCAATTTTCCAATTGGCAAACCAGGGATTTTAAATCATTTGCCCAAGGTAACATGGCTGAAAGTACAGAATCTGATTCCAAGACAGACAAGGACAAGCCAGAACAAACCTATTTTGACCAAATCTCACAATATTCTGTCCTATCCCCATTCCTTTTCAACATGGACCTATCATGTTTTTCCTTTCTTCTCAATAGGCCATCATATTAGATGATAATAACTATTCCTCAAGAATTTAGATAATAATTCATAATAATATGGTATTCTTTCTGGGATGTTTATACTGTAACCCAAGATTCTTTATGTCACAGGCCAAAGGGGATATATCTGGGGATACCCTAAATCACTCCCTACATGTAGTCATCTTGGGCTGAAGAAGTCCTCATCTCATTTTTCAAATGTTTAGGATCAAAGTGCGCCCTGCCTTAGGAGCAAAATGCGGACATACTGATGTGTTAGGAACATAAAGTGTTTTATATTCTCCTGCAATACACAAGAGAACATTGACATTGTTTTCTTCTGACTATTCGTTTTCATTGGTGAAGAAATCCCTTTAGCATTTCTTGCAAGACTTGTCTGGTGTTTACAAAATCCCTTACCTTGTTTGTCTGTTTGAAGGCTTTTTTTTTTTTTTTTTTTTTGCTAAACATAATCTATGTTGAAAGTTTTTTTCCTTCAACACTTTGAATATGTCATCTCACTCTCTCCTGGCCTGTAAGGTTTATACTGAGAAGTCTGCTGCCAGATGTATCACAGCTCTCTTACATGTTATTTGCTTCTTTTCTCTTGCTGCTTTTAAGATCCTTTCTTTATCCTTGACCTTTGAGAGTTTCATTATTATATGCCTTGAAGTAGTCTTATTTGGGTTGAATCTGGTTGGTGTTATATGACCTTCTTGTACCTAAATATTCATCTTTCACTAGCTTTGGAAAGTTCTCTGTCATTATTCCTTTGAATAAACTTTCTACCCTGATCTTTCTCCCTATATCCTCTAAATTTAAGGCCAATAACTCTTAGATTTGCCCTTTTGAGGTTATTTTATAGCTCTAGTAGGCATACCTAATTCTTTTCCTATTCTTTTCTCTCCTTTGACTGTATATTTTCCTATAGCCTGTCTTCAAGCTCACTAATTCTTTCTTCTGCTTGTTCAGTTCTGCTGTTGAGAGACTCTGATGCATTTTCAGTTTGTCAACTGAATTTTTCAGCTCTAGAATTTCTGCTTGATTTTTTTTTTTTGAGACAGTGTCTCACTCTGTTGCCCAGGCTAGAGTGCCATGGCGTCATTGTAGCTCACAGCAACCTCAAACTCCTGGGCTCAAATGATCCTTCTGCCTCAGCCTCCCGAGTAGCTGGGACTACAGGCGTGCACCACCATGCCTGGCTATAGTTTTTTTCTATATATTTTTAGTTGTCCAGCTAATTGCTTTCTATTTTTTTTAGTAGAGATGGGGTCTCGCTTTTGCTCAGGCTGGTCTCAAACTCCTGAGCTCAAACAGTCTGCCCGCCTCGGCCTCCCAGAGTGCTAGGATTATAGGCATGAGCCACCACGCCCGGCCTTCTGCTTGATTTTTAAAAATTATTTCCACCTCTTTGCTAAATTTCTCTGATAGAATTCTGAATTCCTTCTCTGTGATATCCCGAAGTTTGTTGAGTTTCCTCAAGGCTGATATTTTGAATTCCCTGTCTGAAAGGTCGTATCTTTGTCATTCCTGGATTGGTTATTTGGTGCCTTATTTAGTCCATTTGGTGAGTGTAAGGTTTTTTGGATTGGCCAGCACCAGAGAAAGAAAGACGAGCAGAGTTGAAAGAGATAAGTAAAGAGAGTTTATTGGCGCGCTCCCGGGTGAGGGTAACAGTGAGGGTAATGAGTCCCAAGAGAGGGGCCCAGGTGAGATTTTCAGGTCCCGGGAAAAAGAGAGAGAGACAGAGAGACCCGAAAAGTGGCATCGCCCAGAAGTCTGAGTGGGTTTATATATGTTTTTAGGGCTGGGGGTAGGTGTTTCTTTGGCAGGAAGATTTACAGTAGGGAGAGCAAGGAATTTTCTGTTGTAGTTTTAGGGCGTGTATTGAGAAATAGGAGGGGCTGGTGGTATGTGTGGACTCCAGGAACCATGACTCTTATCAGGGTAACCATCCAGGTGTAGTCATCCTTTAACTTAGCTGGGCCTTGCAGGCATTGTTTTCGGCAGGTCTCATGGGCTTCTTCTTTATCCATTAGGGAGGGGAGGGGTGACTGCCACCAGCCTTACAGTGAGGTCATGTTTTCCTGGATGCTCTTGATGCTTGTGGACATTCGTCAATGTCTGAGCATCGAAGAGTTAGGTATTTATTCTAATCTTTGCAGTCTGGGCTTGTTTGTACCCACCCTTCTTGAGAAGGCTTTCCACAAATTCAAAGGGGATTGAGTGTCTGTAGCCATATCAGCACTAGGGGGTACCCTAAGTTCATAAATGCTGCGACTCTTGCAGACTCCTAGATACATCCTTCGTGGGCTTGACAATTCCCTGGGTTATCAGGCAAAGCCTCTGGCTCTCTTCCCTCTCTTTTCCCCAATCAGAAGGAGTCTCTCTCCACACTGGTTGCCTAAAGTTGGAGGAGCAGTGAGGCAGGCACTCCTGTGGCCACCACAGCTGGCACTGTGCTGGGTCACATCTAAAGCCTGGCGGACCAGTATAGCACTGGGTCCCACCCAAGGCCTATGGTGACTACTGCCTGGCTGTTGCTGATGTTTATTCAAGGCTTGATGGCACTTTAGTCAGCAGATGATGAATTCTGACAGGACTAGGTCTGTCCCACCAGGGCTGCAGATTCTCTTCTGGCCTGGGGTGGGTCGGGGAACACTGTCTAGGAGCAAAGGCCTAGAATCAGTTGCTTCAGGATTCTGCCTAGTGCTTTATTTTCCTGTGGCTGAGCTGGTACCCAAGTTGCAAGACAAAGTCTTCTGTACTCTTCCCCTCTCCTTTCCAGATGGAAGGAGTCTTTCCCTGAGCTGCACTCCCTGTCAACCACAGCTGGTGTCACACTGGGTCACATGCACCTCAAATGCACTGCTTCTGAGACCAGTGCAGCACCAGGGCTTCCCCAAGGACTGCAGTCCTTGTGACCTGCCTCTCAGATTTATTCTAAAGTGGCCCTAGGCCACTTTAGTCAGTGGTAGAGGCAGCCTGGATGTAGGTTTCTCCCACTGGGCTTAAGAATTCCCCTCTGGCCAGGGCTGGTCTAAATGCCCTGTGTTGTATTCTGCTGTGACAGGGCAGCACTGAGTTTCCAATGCAAAGTCCCACATTCCACTCTCCCTCCCCCAAGCACACAGACTTTTCTTTCTGCACTGTTCCGCCGGGGGATAGGAGAGGGGTGATGTAAGCAATGCAAGACTGTCTTTCCTACCCTCTTCAATGTCTCTTTTCTTGATGTTATATTAAAACCGTGTACTGGGATTACTCACCTGATTCTTTTGGTTCTTATGAAGGTGCTTTTCTTGTGTGGATAGTTGTTCAGTTTGGTGTTCCTGTGGGGAGACAGTTGCTAGAGGGTTCTATTTGGCCATCTTGTTCCAGCCTTTCCATTTTCAACCAGTCAGAGTAGCCACTGTTTCAGGAAAAATATCACCTTGTAACTACATTCTATCTTTGCCCTGATTTTTCTAGTCCAGCTATTTAAATACCAAGCACCCTTGTGGCCACATTGCCTTCATGGTTGTGAATAGATGCAACTATTAAATTTAGTCTTACATGCAAAAAATCCTGGAGGGATAGCATATCAATCATGTGTGACTTAATTTGAGGGATGTTATCCATTCTGGCTTAGTGGCATCTAAATGAAAGCTGATCCGTAACAGAAAGAAACACCATGAGGTCAGGTTTTATACATGGAAGACAGTAGGATAAATCAGGCCCTAAGGAGAGAGAGTATGTGCTGGGTATTAGGGAGGGAAGAGAAACAAGTCAGATCTGGTCTGTGGGGGCACCTTTGACACAGGGCAGGAGTTGGCACTAACAAGATAGGACACAGAATAATGGTCTTGCCTTCATTTTTGTGTGTGAGGAGGCCTACCTGCTACTGGCAGTGGCAAGGCCAACACAGGGAGTGGTGGGGAGCAGAAGGTGAGCCAAGGCCAGTATGGCACCGAGGTTAAGTGCTCCAGAGTTGCAATCTGGCAGACTGGGTTTGAAACTGACTCCTGTACTTATGAGCTATGTGATGTGAAGCATTTACCTACCTCTCTGAGCTACAGCTTCTTCCCATAGGAAATGAAGACCATAATATTTTCTTTATGTAAAACCCTTAGCGGAGTACTCTAAAATTGTCAGCTATCATAATTAGGCCAAGGGAGTGCTTCAGAAGGAAAAAAAAAAAAAAAAACACTAAATCTAAGCATTTGTTATCTACAGTGCTTGCCATGCTACCTAACGTGGGGAAACAACCCACCTGATAATTAAGGAAGACCCAAAGCCGTTTACCTACTTGATAAAATATGCTACAGCTATTAAACATCTTAACAAGGAGTACTATGTAACAATGTGTGTGCTGGGTGATTCTGAAGGACAGAAGAGACAGGAGACATGGTTACTGGGCAGTGCAGTCAGACAGCCAAATGTTTAGCAATGTGAGGTGTCACACGGTTAAGTTAGAGTACCTAGTATGGACCAAGAGGGATTTATAAAATTGGTTATGACATGATGGCCTAGGTTGGTCAAGGAAGAATTATGGACCAGGTAGGATTGAGCTAGGCCTGGAAGGATGGATAGAGCTTGTGTCAAGTATGGAAGGCCATTCCATGTAGAGGGCTCAGAAGGAAGCTCCACTCAATACAGAGACGGAAGGATACTCAGAGAACTGCTAGGAAACTCAACTGGCTTAAGCAGAGCTTACATGTCAGGATGAGTCATAAACTGGGGTTATATTCGTGAAGAACCCTGAATGCCAGGCTGAGTTGCCTGAACTTGATTATGCTATTAGCCTTTTTGAACAGAGAAAAAGCAATGTTTGAAGAAATACTGGAAGCGTGGGATACTGCTGGAAAGCAGTATCCCTCATAGGGGATAAAGTTCTGAGCTATGGGAACAAGTGTGAGAACAGGATGCAAGGGTCTGATACAAGAAACATTTAGAATGTGGCACTATTTCTTTCTTTTGCTCTAATTCACATGGTTTTCCCCTGGCCTCCCTTCCCATCTGTTTTCCAAGTAATTCTCGTTCTGAACTACTGTGGGCTACCAATTGCTGCCGACCTAGAGCTCTCACCAGTTCCTCCCATCCCTTTAACAGGTGTCTGGTCACATCTCCAGGCCTTGCCTCTGGGCCAGTCAGTGTAAAAGAAAGCATTTGCTGGGAAACAATATGACCAGGACCCGAAAGAGAAAGACTTTTCTCTCCCATCGTTTCTATCAGTCACTGCCCCCACAGCTGAGATGGGGCATGACCTACCCAAAACTGAAAAGCAAGGAGGCAGGTGCCACCATCTCCAATGTGCCCCCAGTCTTCCCCTTCAGCCCACAGCATTACGCAGACCTCAGGAGCCAATATCTGAAAAACGCCGCTGCAAACCTTACCTTCTCTGAGGAGGTGGTGTGGCAACGAGGGCTGCCCGGCATTCCTTACAGCCAGTCCCGCTTTGACCACCTCTACAACACAGATGACATCATCCAGCCTCCCCAGGTTAGGAAGGCCCAACCTGAGAAACCTGCCAGCTTCAAGTTCTTGGGTCCCTCAGCAGGGGACACCTCTCAGCCTACGAAGACAAAAAGCTCTGCCAATGCTGAAAAGAAGCTGAAGAAATCAAAGCCAGCAAGGGTAGTCCAAGAAGCATCTCGCCCCCGCATCCCTCGTCCCTGCAGGGATCCAGATATGCTGGGTCTGCCACCTTCTCCAGATGTGAACCTGGAGGAGAGGGAAGCCTGGCTTCCGCCTGCTGAGAAGGAGACTAGAGCCTGGGAGGCCATCGTGCTAGAAAAGCTGGACAAGCGCACGGCCCGATGGATCCAGAACAAGCGTCCTCTAAGGTCTGGGGTATCCCCCAACAAGTGGCAGGCCTTCCTGCGCCAGCAGTATGACTGGAGCCACATCCGGGATGAGCTTACCTCCACCAGCGACCTGGAGCTCCTGAAACAGCTGGAGGCGGAAGAGATAGCAGAGTTTGAGGATCAAATTGTCATCCTGCCCCCTGAGGAAAAAAAGAAGCCAGAGCTGCTGCTTCCTGTTTACTACAGGTAACTGGCCAGGGCTGTTGAGAATAGCTGCTCCCCTTCAAAGGCTCCTAGGTGGGTTCATACTCCGTAATTCAGAATGCACTCACCCATCAACTTCATGTTCTCCACCGCCAACCTGCTCGCTCCGATCTTCTCAAAGTAAGGAATTCTCAACCTCTGAACTGTTGACATTCTGGATTGGATAATTTTTTGTTGTGAGGAGCTGCCCTGTGCATTGTAGGATGCTAGCAGCATCCCTGGCTTCTACCAACCAGATCACAACCTCCTAGTTGTGACAACCAAAGATGTCTCAGACATTGCCAAATGTCTCTAACAGGGACTAGATCACCCCTAGTTGAGAACCGCTACTCTTAAAGGGATCTGCTCTCAGCCTTCCCCAGCAGACTTAGCCATCAAACTGCTGATCCAGTGACAGTCCAGGTGCTCCCAGAAATGTATCCATGGTGGAGTGAGGAAGGCAGAGACCTCATGGCACTGAGGTTTGGTCCTGCCTTACTTTGAATAAGGAGCCAGTCAGTGCAGGACAGAGAACCAAACAACCTACATATTTCTCAGATTGCTTCCTTCTGATTGATTGATTGAGACAGGGTCTGGCTCTGTTGCCCAAGCTAGAATGCCATGGCATCAGCCTACTTCACAGCAACCTCAAACTTCTGGGTTCAAGCAATCCTCCTGCTTCAGCCTCCCAAGTAGCTGGGACTACAGGCTTGTGCCAACAAAAATTTTTTCCAATTTTAGTCACCTGGCTAATTTTTTCTATTTTTAGTAGAGACAGGGTCTCGCTCTTGCTCAGGGTGGTCTTGAACTCCTGACTTCAAGCGATCCTCCTGCCTTGGCCTCCCAGAGTGCTAGGATTACAGGCATGAGCCACCGTGCCCGGCCTTTCCTTCTCATTTATAGCTAGATAGAAGACTGGAGCTATTATACTATCCCTGATTCCCAAGAGTAAAATAAAAATAAGTGGAAATCCATTTATTTATTCATTTATTGGACAAATATAAGCTATAAGAACTAGCAGTAGTTCCTGCTACTTTCAAGGTACTCTGGGAAGTACTAGGAATACAATGTAAAAATGATATATTTGGGCCGGGCTCAGTGGCTCACGCCTGTAATCCTAGCACTCTGGGAGGCCGAGGCAGGTGGATCGTTTGAGCTCAGGAGTTCAACACCAGCCTGAGCAAGAGTGAGACCCTGTCTCTACTAAAAATAGAAAGAAATTATATGGACAGCTAAAAATATATATAGAAAAAATTAGCTGGGCATGGTGGCGCATGGCTGTAGCCCCAGCTACTCAGGAGGCGGAGGCAGAAGGATCGCTTAAGCCCAGGAGTTTGAGGTTACTGTGAGCTAGGCTGACGGCACGGCACTCTAGCCAGGGCAACAGAGCGAGACTTTGTCTCCAAAAAAAAAAAATGATATATTTGTACCTTTAAGGAGCTACATCCTGCCACTGGGTAGACAGACATTAAATAACCACACAACATAACAGAAAGATTGAGGTGATATAGGAGGTGGGTTCCCTTCCCCAAATCCATGCACCCTCTAAGGGTATCAATGTAAAAAGGGTTATGCTGTAAAACATGACTCCAGTTGTCTAAAAAGAAAAAAAAAGGGTTATGCTGTTAGCACTTTGAAAAGTTAAGCAGGAAAAAAAAGGGTTATGCTGGGAACACAGCTGCTCTGTCTTGCTGTCCAGTGGCTACAGAAGGTGTGGCTCTGTCTGTGGAGGGGAAAGGTGGCTATAGATGGGCCCTTCTGGCAGCTCCATATTGAACTGACACCTTGGGGACAAGGCTAATAATTAAACATCGGTGTTCTTTAGATATTCACATGTGTACGAGCTGAGCTTAAAGAGGAAAGGGAGTGAGCTGTGGATCTAATGGAAAGGAGGGCCCATCTCCTGCCCTTTCCCCTTCTTCCCCCTTTCTCACCCCTGTCAAGATTGCCCAGTTACTTCTCACGAGCTGAGACAGCTGAAATCATGCCTGGCGACAATAAGACCACTGAGAGTATCAATGAAAAGAAGAGAATCTTTCAGGCCCCAAACCAGAGCTTCTTCCGACAGGTGAATCCCCAAGCTGGACAGTTTGCTTACTCCACAGACAACACCTTTGAACAGGAGATTTACTTTGGTAATAAAGTTGGGCCCTGTGGAGGGGGCAGAGGTGGACATGGGCCAGGGAGTGGAAGGTTGCTGGGGGCTGGAAACAGTTGTGGGTGTGGATGGGAGGCCCTGGATGACCCAGGTTTTCATGGTCACTAGCACAGCAGGGAGGGGGAGTGACAGCTGGTGGGGAGGGAACTATTCTCTATCTTCCTCCTTTTTCTATCCCCATGTCTTACTAAGGGGGCAGTGGAGGATGGACTGTAAAGTAGGCAAGATTTTGAAAACAACTCACCTCTTCTCTGTCTACCCTTCTCCCTTCTCTCATTTTGAGATATTCTCCCAGTGAGGTGCTATGTTGGAAAAAGAAAATCACAGGCTTTGGAGTCAGGTAGATTTGGGTTTAAATCCTTCTGAGCCTTAAGCACCTTCTTTGTAAAACAAGGTTAAGAAAACTGCACTTCAAGTGGAGTAGATGAGAAAGCATCTATAAGGCATGCTTCTTACCCAATGCCCATCACATAGAAGGTGCTCAATAAATGCCCACTACCCTCCTCTTCCATCTTGGCATCCTTTAGATTTCTGGGCTTCCAGGATACCTGATCTGCATGTTCCAAGCTGTTTCTTCCCAACCCCCATCTGTTCCTAAACTGCTGTCAGCTGAAAGTCTTCCTAAAGTGTTTACCAAATTATTCTAAGGCATTCATGACTGATGGGATTAATTTGGCACCCCTTCTTTAGTGTCTAGCTTTTCATAGGGGACAATGCCTGTAAGTTAGATAGGCTCTGCCTTACTAAAGGAAAAATGCCATCCTTGGCTCCCAGGCCTCTAAAGGACTTCTCTGTGAGGCCACCAGCTGTGACTGTTTTTTTCCCACAGACACTATGGTGACTTATAGCTGTGACAATTCTAAGCAACAGTCACCTTCAAGGAATGCTCCACAATATGGCAGTCCTGGGTCCTATGGGCTTAGATTAGAGTAAAGGAAAGGGTCTGATCCTGGTGACTGGAAACCCAGGATGAAAAGAAAGAGGGAGGTACTGGGGGACTCACTGTTTCTTTGTTCACAGATGAAGTCCAGATCATCCACCCAATTGGTGCAAAGCGAGACCAGATTTTCCTGGAAAACCTCAATCAGTACAGCAAGCAGTTATCTGAGGTCTTCCCTGAAGGTCCAGAAAAGTGGTGTTCCCAGGCAATTCCTGAAGCACGTAAGCAGGAAGCTGATAATGGGGGCGGGGGAGAGGAAAATGTGGCTATTTCTTTAAGGGCCCTACTTCATGGGCTGGGGCACCACCAGCATCCAGGCAACTACCTTCCTACCAATCAAAAATCACCTCATACCATTATAAAATACTGGCTGGGCACAGTGGCTCATGCCTGTAATCCTAGCACTCTGGGAGGCCAAGGCAGGAGGATTGCTTGAGGTCAGGAGTTCCAGACCAGCCTGAGCAAGAGCATGACCCCATCTCTACTAAAAACAGAAAAATTAGCTGGTCATTGTGGTGCGCACCCATAGCTATCATCTACTACTGAGTCCCAGCTACTCATGAGGTTGAGGCAAAGGGATCGCTTGAGCCCGGGAGTTTGAGGTTGAGGTGAGCTATGCCACTGCACTCTACCCGGAGTGACAGAGTGAGACTCTCTCTCAAAAAATAATAATAAAATAAAACAAAACAAAATACTAACTCTAACTAGGAAGAGCCTCAGTGGAACATGGATTCAGTTGAAATCAGACATAACTTAGGTGTAACCAAGTCAGTTAGGGCCAATAATTACTACTAAGGCAGATGTCATCTTAATGCTTACAGAGGAAGTACATCAAGTTTATGACATTCTGCCCTTTTCCCTTGGGCTGGCTGTACCCTCCACACTCAGGCCTATGCTTGCCTCAGGCCCTAGGGTTTTCATCTGTCATAAGTTTCTGTTTCATAAGTACACCATTCTTGTTCTGTAAGCCAAATAGGGAAGAGGGAACGGAGGTGGCTAAGAAATGAGCTTAATGAAACAAAACATGCATATTCTCTAAGAGACTCCATTTTCCATGTTTCCATTTCCCACCACTCTTTCGTTGCAGTATCCCTGTTCAGGTGGCCGCCCTGGTGTGCAGGAACTAACAGCAGTGGTTATCCATTCTTTTTCCCACCAGCCCCAAACCTCTGTCTCTAGTGCTGCCTGGATAGGCAATAGCTGGGTAGGCAATGCCAGGGTAAAGGAGGTGCTAATGATGGCAGCTATGGGCAGCTTCTGTAAACTCTCACACCAGAGTTAGAGAAAGGACCCCAGAGAAGCTCTGGAGTGGGTCTTGACAGGTCGTTTTCCGAAGCCCAGTTGCTTCATTATAATGAAGGCACTAATCATTCATGCAGCAAGGCACTTTGGCAATACTTGGATGAGGTGGTTTGTAAACGGTTAAATGCTGTAACAAACTCAAGACATTATTATTAATATTACTATACTACCTTCTGCATAAGCCAACTCCATTCTGAGAATAAGCAAATCCACAGAGTCAAAAAGTACATTAATGGTTGCTAGGGGTTGGAGCAAGGGAGGGAAGGATGATGATGAAGTTTCTATTTGGGGTGAGGAAACATTGTACAATTAGACAGTGGTAATAGTTGTACAACTCTGTGAATATACTAAAAACCACCAAATTATACACTTTAACAGAATGAATTTTACAGAATGTGAATTCTACTTCAATAAAATTGTTGTTAAAAGAAACTGCTCTGAGGATCCTGCTGCATTGCATTCATGGAGGCTTCCACTGCCCACTTCTTGCCAGGGGCTGGGAGGAGGGAGAACAGCACACGGGCTCACAGGCACTCTCTTCACCAGTGGTGCAGGGCCTCTGCCCTCCTTTTCCTAGGACAGGTCATTTAATGAGCTGATGTTGCAGGAATACTCATATCAAAATCTTAAAAATAGCATTTGAGATTGGTCTGGGGGAATTAAAGTCAGAATAGTAATACATACACACCTTTTAATAACCATTCTTTATCATCTCATCTCAGGAAATAGAGTTAGGTATGAAAGAACCTAGACAAAAATAGGAAAATTCCTGGGGTTAGATGTGGTAGTAAATTTTTTTCCCTCTCCATTTTGACTGAATTAAAAAACTTATGAGATGATTTCCTGAAAGTGATGAAATTTCTCAAGAAGTGTACCCATTAGTAGACAGCCTTTCGTTCCCCCAAAATTGGATCATAAAACTGTCTAGTGTGCCCACATCATTAATGTTCCTAAATACCTAGCATGGGTTTCACTGTACAAGTCACAGATACAAAGGCACCATTTGTTTCTGCCAACAAAGTACATAGCCCCTTTTGTCCCGTAGAAAATGAAAGAGTCCTTTCTTTGTATACTTCCTTTACATGACTTTTGATGAGGAAATTGGCTGGTGGATGTGTTTCTATCTGCCTAGAACTCAAAGAACTGGAAGGAAAGTAAATGGTGGCAGTTGTATTTGTTTATTCCCATACGGGTTAAATATTAGAGATCTTAGACTTTCTCACCACAAATCCATTTCATCTCCTTGAGCAGGGAGATAGAGGAGAAATGGGGTTAATTCAGCTATTTTTCACCTCTTCAGGAGGGATTTCAAGTGGGCTGAAAGAAGTGGGGGAAGGTCAGGTGGAGAGGTGTCTAACCACCAGGAGCTGACCTGTCCCAGGTGTCCTACAGCTCCTGGCTGCACACACCCTCTGGGAGGACCATTTGGAAGAGATGCACTGTGTGCACATCTTTGCTCAATTTCCCTGGGGTCTCAAAGGACTCTTTTTATGTTAGAAGAAATGTTATGGCCGGGCGCGGTGGCTCACACCTGTAATCCTAGCACTCTGGGAGGCCGAGGCGGGTGGATCGCTTGAGGCCAGGAGTTTGAGACCAGCCTGAGTAAGAGCAAGACCCCGTCTCTACTAAAAAATAGAAACAAATTATCTGGCCAACTAAAAATACATATAGAAAAAATTAGCTGGGCATGGTGGCGCATGCCTGTAGTTCCAGCTACTCGGGAGGCTGAGGCAGTAGGATCGCTTAAGCCCAGGAGATTGACGTTGCTGTGAGCGAAGCTGACGCCACGGCACTCACTCTAGCCCGGGCAACAGAGCGAGACTCTGTCTCAAAAAAGAAAGAAAGAAATGTTATTGCCCTCCTTGCTCAAAGGAAATAATTGATTCTGAGCAAATCTAAAGGTGTTAGAGTTGGGAAGAAATCTTGGAAGAAACAGAAATGGCTGGTAGTGACTGATTAGAACATGAGATGATAGCAATGTGGCAAATAATGAAGTTAGTAAGTTTGGCAATGTTCTTATCTGTCTTCCCTTCCCCTTCCCCACACAGCTGCTCTTCTGAGAAAGAGGGTTTCTGAATCTGTTTGGCACCATGAAGGACATTAAGTCCAGAAAACATAACAACAACTATAACTTTTTAAATATAACAATTATATTTAGGTAATATTTATTTATGGTTTCTTTTGTCCTCAAGTTTCTGTTATTTGTCATACTAGGAAAAATTCAGAGATGCCAAAATCTTTAAAATTTTAAAGCTTATATAGCACCATTCCTCTCCCCAAATTAAAAACATTAAAAAGAAAACTTAATAAATTGGGAATTAATGGCCAATTACACTCTAAGTTGCAGCATATCAAATATTAAATTTTATGAGCAAACCTTGTTACATATAAACATATTTATGTTCCTAAAGATTTGTTAAATTTAAAGGTTTATGTATGTATCTCAATTCCCCCTTCCCCAAATCTCTCACCCCATCATCCTCAGGGCTTACCATGTCTGTAGTCAGGACTTTTCATAATTCCCTGTGGGACTTATACTCAGTTCCCTATAGAATCATGGGAAAGTTTCATTTTGTCCTGGTGTTAGTCACAAATAGAATGGGATGCAAGCTGGGACCACTATGTGGCAGGGCCTCAGGCAGTGGGGTGAGAAGGCCTCACACTGCCACACTACACAGCCTGTAGGCCCGTGAAAGGAGCCCCTCGCTGGACTGCCCTGCCCATCCCAGCCAAGGATCGGCTGCTGCAGGGGTGTGAGGAGGATGAGTCTCTTAAAGCCAGGAAATTGAAGAAGCTGGCAAAATCACGGCAGGAGGATGTGACTTGGGACCTGGCGATGCTGCAGAAGATGCTTCAGGAATGGAAGACAGCATGGGCTCTAAGTGAGTGAAGGGATGTCCTGAGATATTGGTATGCATTTGTGAGCAGGTGATTGTCACCTCAGACTAGTGTTTCTCAATCTTCGAAAATCCATCCCTCTCTTATGAAATGTAAAAATCTCTTTGCCTCATTAAGACTAGTCTAAATAAGAGCCTTTCACACAGTGGGTGTTAGACGAACATTAGCTGATTTATATATTTGGGTGCTTTTTACATGGGTGGGTATTACTTCAGTAATTTGTGGAAACTCACTAAACTGAGAACTCTCTATAGGCAGGGACCCTGTCTTATTGATTTCTCAACATAGTATCCTTAACCACTTTGTTTTATTGCCCCTTTTATTTTTTAGATGGTTACAATGAAAAAGTTACTTTAGCAAAGACAGATAGAATGTAGGATGGGATTGGGGGGGAGTTCTGTCTGGGAACTACCTGAGAGGGTACATGGATCATTAGAGAAGTAACTTCCCTAAAGACCCCACCTCCAGGCCCTTTATTCTTATGAGCTAATGTTTTGCTTGAATTGTCTTGGGAGAGGGCAGACTTATTGTCACCTGCCTGCAGCACAACATCTAACTGTAACCAGATGGTTTTCTTCTCACTTCCCTCACTGTGGCATAGTCATCGAGTGGCACCATGAGACAGTGGAGAACCTGCTGCGGAGCTTGACAGGCATGCATGATGACATTCGGATCCAAGCCATCGTCACATGTGCCACAGCTGCTTTGGAACGGCCCCGGACTGTCACCAGCGAGAGGAAATCAGGTGAGAGCCAGGACTGAACTGCTTGAGAACATAAACAACTCATAAAGCCACAGAATATTTGAATTAGTGGGGACCTTAGAGTTTGAGATCATTTTGCAAACGTGGAAACCAAATACATACAGCTTATCAGCAACAGAGATGAGACTGAAATTCCTGACTTCCAGTCCAGTATTTTTGGCACTACACTTCATCACCTCTTGTTTGCTCAGTGGCTTGCAGGGAAGTTCACATTTTCCCACTTAGAGATCCCGTTCATAAAAATGTGTCTGTGTGTACACACACACACACACACACACACACGTACACTTTTCTCCCAATTCCATCTTAATCTTTCTTTGGACAGAACATCTCTCTCTCTCTCTTTTTTTTATGTCCCCTACACCCCTGGACAGCACATCTCAAACTCTCAAACTCAATACGTCCAAAACTGAACTCATCACCCTTGACAAAGACCCCCTTCCTTACATTCCATCTCTCTCTTCACCTGATTAACTTCTATACTTGCCCTTCAATTTTCAGCTAAGGTGTCACCTCCTCTGAGGAGCCTTCCCTGCCTCACCATGCAGACTGGGTTCAGGCTCCCTGCTATATGCTTCCACACAGAAACATTTTTTATTGCATCTGCTTATTTCCTTGGATGTCAAATGAGATGATGTATTTTCAGTGTGTGGCATATAGAGAAAGCCTTCAATAAGCAGCAATAGATATTATTATAATCATATCCCCAAATCTTCCACATACATAAAAAGAACACTTTTGTTTTACTCAGAATTTTGTCTTTCATGTGATCCCTTTCAAATGTCCTGAGTGTCTAGTTTTTTTTTTTTTTTTTTTTTTTTTGAGACAGAGTCTCACTCTGTTGCCCAGGTTAGAGTGCCATGGCGTTAGCCCAGCTCACAGCAACCTCAGACTCCTGGGCTCAAGCAATCCTACTGCCTCAGTCAGCCTCCCAAGTAGCTGGGACTACAGGCATGTGCCATCAAGCCTGGCTAATTTTTTCTATATATTTTTAGTTGTCCAGCTAATTTCTTTCTATTTTTTTGGTAGAGACGCGGTCTCGCTCTTGCTCAGGCTGGTTTTGAACTCCTGAGCTCAAAGGATCCAGCCACCTCGGCCTCCCACAGTGCTAGGATTACAGGCACGAGCCACTGTGCCCAGCCTCTGGTCCATTCTTAACAGATGGCATATTGGCCCACAGCATTAGTAAAAAGAACAGATGATTAGATATCCTAAAATCTGAGTCACAGGCTCAGTTCTGCTACTTCTCGGAAAATCAGCTAACCTCTCTAAGCTTCAACTTCCTTATCTGTAAAAAGAGAATAGTTGTGGAAGAATAAAACCTTTCCCTCTTCTGCTTGAGAATTTGAAACTTCAGTTAAATGTCCACCTGTTCCCCTGATAAGGATAGGAACTGTCTGTATAGGCAACATTGCTTATGATAAAAATGAACGCTGACTGATAAATGACATTAGGAGTAGGAAGAACTGTAAGTAAAATATAAATACCTGATAGGGACACCATACTTTGGGCTTCCCTGAATGCTATAACTTATAACAGGCATGCCCTTTGTGGATCCTAGAATTATATCTATGGAGTTGTTAAAAGAGATATTAAGGCCGGGCGCGGTGGCTCACGCCTGTAATCCTAGCACTCTGGGAGGCCGAGGCGGGCGGATCGTTGGAGCTCCGGAGTTCGAGACCAGCCTGAGCAAGAGCGAGACCCCGTCTCTACTAAAAATAGAAAGAAATTATATGGACAGCTAAAAATATATATAGAAAAAATTAGCTGGGCATGGTGGCACATGCCTGTAGTCCCAGCTACTCGGGAGGCTGAGGCAGAAGGATCACTTGAGCCCAGGAGTTTGAGGTTGCTGTGAGCTAGGCTGATGCCACGGCACTCATTCTAGCCTGGGCAACAGAGTGAGACTCTGTCTCAAAAAAAAAAAAAGAGAGATATTAATACTAATTCCTGTAAAGCACAATTTCACCCAAAGTGAACTCCATGCTTCTGAGCTGTCCCTAGAAGGTTCTATGGAATGCTACACAAATAGCCTCAAGAACTCAAGCCAAAAGGAATGCTTGATGCTGCTGCCCTGTTGACAAACTGTGCTTCTGTCCCATATCCTTCTGGTGCCATGTATGACCTATGACAGTCTTGTGAACCTGAATGTTTAGTTAAACCTAAAGACTACCTGCTGAGCTCTAAAGTGATACCTGCCTTGCCTAATTCAACCAGGGTTAGAAGATTGAATGAGAAAATGAATGTGAAGACACTATAAATAAATGCCAAAGCACTACCTAAATATATTTGCTATTATCACTAAAAATATAAAGCCTCATGGGGCAAATAGGTTGATTTTCATCACTAAAACTAATGATGAAGGTCACCATAGCCTAGCTGGAAACATTGTTCAGCTTAAATACAGCTCTTTAGAGCCAGATGATGAAAGATTGGGAACTGACATACCAGCACAGAAGTGAGCACTAACCCCCTTCACATAAAATCCTGCCCATTGCAGGGGCTCAGCCAAGCTCTAGTTATATTACATGGCAGTAAGCACCTGCAACTGAGACTGAGGTTGGCCACCACATGGCTGTGGGAAGGAAGCTGTGGGGGGGGAGAAAAACAAAGGGGCTAGTACTCTTCCCTGGCTCTTTTGACACAGACAAGGAGACGGTAAAAGCCTCATCTATCCAGGACTTGCCAGAGGTTCTACAGCCAGCCCTGGAGGCTGCTCTTTGTGACAAGAATCCCAGTGTACAGATGGCAGCAGCAATATGCCAATATGCCATTCAGTCACATAATCCCCTTGCCCAGGACATCATGCAGACTGCCCTTCTGAAGGGTGAGTAACTCCCCACTACTTTTCACTGGGAAATACAGGATAAAGGGACATTTATTATTAGCTTTCCCAGTGCTTTCCTCTCCACTACCATGCTCTGTGACGTCTGCTATATTGGGTTTGGGTTTTTATTAGCACATTCAAAAATTAGTTCTTCCTAGGCACTTTAACGAAATAGGTACACTGCCACCAAGTGGTACCTGGACTAAGCTTTTCATAGATGCATTTGATTAGAAACCATGCCTTTTTCCACACTTGATTTAATCAAAAAGATGATGTAACAATATTAAATACTTTTTGAAAATTAAAAAATCACCAGCTGAACACATCATGCTTTTATTTTTTGCGTATTAACTTCCAGGCATTGTCCACATGCATTGTTGGAGTTACATAATCAAATAGGCTGTCGGGTGAAAGGCCCAAGGTGCCTAACTGCTGTCTCTAAGATGGGTTGTTGCTTGCCTTGATGAGGGGAACAACTGGCCGACTGGTTTGGCCTTCTGCATATAGACATTCAACAGCTTAATTCCTCTGTGTTAGGAAAACCTCCCACCCCAGCCTTCTTAATCTCCAGGGGAGAAAACAACTGCATCCCTCAGCTAGGTCAGAAGTGCCTTATGGCTGTTGCCTAACAAGAGCCTTTAGGATTTAACTTTTCAGGTTGAGGTTTATATTTAAAACCTTGATATGATCCATTTAAGTATGGTTTAAATAAGGGACTGGATTTCTAGACTAAGTGAGGCACAGGGAAGTGAGATAACAGGCTGGTAGCAGCCTTGGGTACCAACCCAAAGACTGTTCTCTTTTGGGGAAAACAGATCACCATTCTGAACTTCTTTTTTCACCCCACTGAGACAGGTAACAGTGTGGATAGCTGGGCTGCAGCTCAGTGCCTGGCTCTGGAAGGTGATGCCACTTACCCTGTGATTAAGAGGATCCTCCATCAGCTGTTTCACAAGAAGAATGAGGACACCGAGGACCGGGCTTGTGTGCTCCTGAGTCGTCTCAGTGGGAAGACAGTATGTGTACATTACAACCAAGTTTTGGGAAACAATTGGGTCTTTGAGGTCTGTGCATGCAAGGAATACAAAGTGCAGATGGTTGGGTAGGATGATCTCAGCATAGGTAAAAGTGAACTAAATGTGGGTGAACCTGGGTATAGAGGTATATATAGGAAGTGGCAACAGCTAGCTGAGCGAAAAGTAAAGAAAGTAGGTTGCAAAGGGTCTCTATATATGCAAGAAGATTTGTGACATGTAGAATTTGCTTTTGCTAGAAGTTTACCATTAAAAACTGCACAGACTTACAATTGTATTTAGTTACTTTCAGTAGAAATGTGAAACTCACAAAGATTCAGGCACATACAAATCATTTTAGGGGTAAAAATAGTTAAAGTCAGGAAGGGTAGGTCCCAGGAGTTTTCTGTTCAGATTATTAAATCTGTATTTTGCTCCCTGATTTATGATCCCAGAGTCAGTTGGCTTAAATGGCAGAGTGCCCTATCTCTTGTAAACTCATTCTTTCCTTTGCTAGGGATGGGCATCTCATGTGCTGTGACATTAATTATGCAGGAAGCCATGTTTGAATGTAACTTTAAGGTTCCAGCAGCTCTAAAAGTGATGGTGAATATTCACACAAGTCTTCTCTCCTCAGACCCTGATACACACCATGCTTGCCGTGGAGCTGAACAGTCATCAATGGGAGGACCGGATAATGGCCTGCCGGGCTTTGTGCCGGATCAGTGGAGATATCTGCTTAGTAAACCTTCTCTTTCTTTGCTTCCAGGAGACAAAAAGCCTAAGCAAGGCTGGGCTTGGGGGCTCTTCCACTTTTTGCTGCTATCAAGTATCCTGTTCTTACCGAATACATCTCTGTCCCCACATTGTTACTTCTTAGTTCTAGCCCACAATTATCTTCAAATGCCAACACGTCTTTCTGTGACTTAAACCAGTGCTTCTCAGTGTGGTGGCAGTCCACAAACTATTACTGATCCACAATGAAATAGCACAAAAACTGAGAGGAGTTTAAAGAACTTTTTAGTAATTTTACCCTGCCTCAGTATCAATGGACTTTACAAAAGTACCTGCCAATGACATATTTTCCCCTTCAAAACTGGTCCTTCATTACAGATAGTTTGAGAAGCACTGACTTAAACTACCCAACAAGTCAACTATACAGGGGTCTGTGCTGGCTCTCTTGAGTGTTCAGCACACACATATAAAACAAAGTTCCCTTCAACAACTCAGGAGGCTAAGGCAGGAGGATCGCTTGGGGCCAGGAGTTCAAGACCAGCCTGGAAAACATAGGGAGACCCTGTCTATAAAAAAATAAGAAAAATTATCTGGGTGTGGTAGCCCATGCCTGTAGTCTCAGCTACTTGGGAGGCTGAGGCAGGAGGATTGCTTGAGCCAGGAGTTAAAGGTTGCAGTGAGCTATGATTGCACGCCACTGTACTCCACCCTGGGTGACAGAGTGAGACCCAATCTCTTAAAAAAAAAAAAAGCAAAAAGCCCCCACAGTCCCTACTTTCAAAAAACTGACATGGCAGTTAGAACAACAAGACTAACATACACAAACGATTTAAGAACAAGCAATAAATGTAAGGTACTCTCTTAAAACTTTTCAGAGAGACAGAGATTAGTGTAGGTTGAACTTACTGGTTAGAGTTCTATGAAGGAGTGTGGAACTGGGCTAGAACTAAAGAGAGAATTCCAGGCTAGGGAAACCCTGACCACCATTTAGGTTTTCACCTGACCTTTTTGTCATTGTTTCCCAATCATCTTCAGCTGTCCAAATGGGACCTTTCCCTTCTATGTGCTATTATATCTTTTCCTTAGAACATTGGGTATCTCCAGAATGGCCCAGAACACTGCCATTCCCATGAGATGTGAACACCCTCCACTCCTTAACCCTCACATTTTAATATGGGAAGCACAAAATCTGGCCATTTAGTAATCACCTGAAGAGGTTTCAGGTTGGGTTAATTCTGTCTCAAGTGCTGTAGGACCCTGATGCTAACGTCCTGGACCAGCAGCACAGGCAACACCTAGGAGCTTGTTAGAACTGCAAAATCTCACCTTAGGCCAACTCAGAATCTGTATTTTAACAGTATCATTTTAACATCCGATTCATTTGCACCTTCACCTCCTTGGCACTTGGCACTCAGATTGCCAACTTAAAATAAAAAGACACGCATTCATTCTAAGTACATACGAGAAAAAAAAAAGACATACAGAGCTAGCAGGGGACGAGGTAAAGATGAGGAGGACTTCGTGTCAGACTGCTGGAATTAAGAAAGATGCTATGTCTGAATCCTTTCACTCATTCAGTAAGCAAGCAGTTTCTGACCACATCTGACATGCTAGGCATTATGCTAGCACTAGGGATGCAAAGGTTATTTCTTCTCTTGGTAAATGTTATAAATGGCTATAACAGAAGCAGCTATAAGGTATTATGGGGGTTTCCTATGCTTACAGGGGGCAGAGAAGACTTCACTAAGGAGATGCTTTTTGGGCTAAATTGTAAAGGAAGAGTAGGAAAATATCAGGTACCAGGTAGGGGTGAAGAAGGGAGATGTTTCCAGCAGGGAGAACTTGCTTGGGCACATGTACACAATCATCATGTAGTAATCCTTGTCCCCTCCCCTCTGAGAAGTACACTTATAGGGTGACCAACTATTCTGGTTTCTCTAGGACATGGGACTTTCAGTACTAAAATGAGGAAAGTCCCAGGCAAACTGGGATGAGTTTAAGCATCACTTTCAAATTTTGTCTCTTGGGTACAGATTATGTTGGCACTGACACTATATAGTAGATGAAAGGATGAGCTTGGGAAAGAAACACAGGTTTGAGCCCTGGTTCCAGCTCTCATCAGGTTAACCTTGGGCAAGTTAATCAAAGCCTCCATTTTATCCTCTGTGAAAGGTAATAGTATCTGCCCCATTGGATTGTTTGGGAGATTAAGGGATGGGTAAAAACACTTAGCACAATGCCAAGTACAAAATTAATATTCAATAAGCACTGGCTAATTATTATACCTTTTTATAGGATATAAAACATAAATTGATCCAACTGATGTGGAATGACTGGAATAAGAAAGTAAAGCATGCAGCAGCACAAGCATTGGGGCAAATGGGCCTTGGGAAAGAGTTGCACGACACAATCAAGTAAGACTGAGTCAACATGAGGAAAGATACTCTTCTATTCCTAGAAGTGTTTAGGAGGCCGGGGATCCGGCCAGCCAGCATTTGTTGAACTCCTCTCAGCACTGTACCAGATCCCACTGTAAAAAGTTAACAGTCCCTCCAGAAACTAAATGTGGCTAGGGAAAGCAGCATTGAGTGCTCACTAGGTATGAAGCAATGTTTTGGGCGTTTAAGGGAATTCGAAAGTATGACACAATTCTGATGACCACATGCAGGATATATAAATACCTAATTAAAAATACCAAATCAAACCTGAGCAACATAACAAGACCGCATCTCTACAAAGAAATTTAAAAGTTAGCCTAGCAGGGTGGCAAGTGTTCGTAGTCCCAGCTACTTGGGAAGCTGAAGTGGGAGGACTACTTGAGCCTCCCAATGTAAGGGTACAGTGAGTTATGACTATACTACTGCACTCCAGCCGGGGCGATAGAGCGAGACCTTGTCTCTGAAAAATAAAATAATAAGAATACCAAATACTATTAAAAACTAGAACAAATGGCATATACCATAACTGCTATTGCAGAAAAATGGAATACTCAATGTGGGCTCGAGGAGTAAGGACAAGATTCATGAAGCATGGATAAGACTGCCTAGGCATTCCAGGATGGGAGCCAAATGCAGAAATGAGGATGGCACATGTGAGGGCAGTGGAGAAGAGAATGTGAATGTGACAAAGGGTGCAAGTTGACACTTTCCTTTATTCAGTCATTCAATGTACCTGAGTGCCTAACATATGCTAGGTAATAGAGCTTCAAGTAAATAAGACAGTCAAGGTCTGTACCCAGCGAAACTTATCTAATGGGCGCAAGGCTAAACAGGAAAGGGTGGGGCTTGATACTGTAGAGCCCACAGAGCTTGGATTTTATCCTGAAGGAATTAGTGGGGAGGGGGCGGGGGTAGGCACTGAAAGTTTAAGGAGGGAAATAAAGGCACCTTGTGCCTTACAGGATCAAGCTGTGTCAAGGAAATTCCCAGGAGCGTGTGGAAGCCCTCTCCCTGATAGGTGAGCTCAAGCTCATGACCGCCAAGCTCCTTCCAAGCTTCCTGCGCTGTTTCTCTGATGACTTCACAGCAGTTCGGCGGGCAGCCTGTTTGGCAGCTGGTGCCCTGCAGATCCGCGACAAGATGGTGAGTCAGGGAAACGTGTTCTCATCTTACCTTATTGACCTAATGAGAGCATTACCTTCCCTTGTTGTGCATAGCACACTCACCATTCTGTAAGGACACAAAATGAGAGATCAGGAAAGTGAGGGGGTATATAGGCCACATCTGTCAGTTAGGACCATTTAGCTCCCAGCCAGCCCACACTTCACTCTAGAGCACAGCCCTGAACCCTGTTCTCACTTCAGTTAACTAATTTCTCATTACCTAGGTGCTGATGGGCTTTAGCATCAACTCCAGTGAATGGAGTTATACTTCCTAGTTACTAGGGGGAAATCTGATTGAGGTGTTCAAAAGAAGCTATATGGCCACAGACCTGTGGGCTGAGAAAATCAATCTACAGATACCAGATAATTCAGCTAATATACTATATGTACAGGTTGGTACTTCAGACTCCAACTCATTTGTCGCTGAAATTGATAGATCATTTTTCAGTTATAGCACCTTTTAGAGATAAGTGGGGTCCCTGTTTCTGGGTCATTCTCGTTCTTGTTCTTCTCACCCAACACTGCGTTTTATCCATCCCAGGTGCTTGAATGCCTCCTGAATCTGATAGAGAGAGATCCTTACTGGAAAATCAAGGCCTTTGCCATTCGAGGTATTACAGAAGTAGTGGCCCCAATTCTTCAATGAAATACCTTCCCCTATGCTGGTATAGATGATTCCCCAAAACTCTCTAATAACGGGGTGAAGTGTAGGAGAGGGAATAATCTTAGCTTCTCAGAAGTTCCTTGCCTGAGAAGGAAAAGAATATTTTCTCCTTTTAAATTTTCAGTTAAGGATCCTGAGTCTAGGTCCGTGTCAAACTTGTTAAGGTGAAGAGCTGACAAGACAATCCCTGCCAACAGAATTAAGGATAAGTTCCAAGTAGGTATCCGCTGTTGGATACGTCTTGTTTTCCCTGGAGGTTTTATCTACTGTACTCTGTCAAAGTCAGACCATATTCAAGACTGCTAGAGAACTAAAACCCTGCCCCTAATTTTCCTAATTTCTTTTTAGGGTCTTGGGCATTGCTTCTCTCTTTGATGTAGTCTATGGCAGGTCCCTAGGAGAATCAGCCCTAGGTAAACCTGTGAAGTAATCGTGCCTTGTGCCTCCCTTCCCCATCACCATGCCTTGACTAGGCTGGTCTCCCAAGTTATCTGTCCCATATCTCATCCCTAAATAGGGAAAATAGTCTATGTTCTCATCCTAATGGGCAAGGATGAGATGGAACGTTCCCCTTCAAGGAATCCTTTGGAGGTAATGTCCCACTCTAACCTATTCCTAAAATTCCAGTGGTGACTAATTGCCATCCAAAAGGGAAGATATTGTTTGCAATACTCAACTTATTTCTGGATGCTAGGATTTAGCCAATTCTGTCTTCAGGGACAGTGGAACATGCTGCCCCTTAATCTCTGCAGCTTTGGGACAGATTGGGGAAGTAAGTCCCCAGTTGACAGATCTCCTGCTCTGGGCCATCCACTATGAACAGTCACCAGGCGTACGACTGGAAGCTTGCCGTAGCATCCTAGCCCTCAAACTTCAAGGGGACCAGGTCAGGGACACCTTCCTAGATGTGCTGCTCCTGGAGAACCATGACGCTGTTCTAAAGTAAGTACTAAACTTCTGGTTCTTGCCATGACCTCTTGCTCTGCTGGCTCTCCCATCCTTGCTCACTGAGTATGTCCTTGTCTTTCCAGGCTGCCTAATGGCAGTAAAAGCACAGGTTCACCTGTGGCATTCACCTACCTACCCAAGAAATTAACAGAAAAACTGGCTTAAATTGGATTGAAAGTGAAGTTCATGTAGTTCATGTACCTTTTCTCCCCGCTACAGGTGGTTTTAAGTTATTCATATATTCAGCTAAAATTTATCAAGCGCCTATTGTGACAATAGGCTTTAGAGTCAAAAAGATCATGGTCTGAATTCCAGCTGACATGCAATAGCCATGTGAGCCTGGGCAAGGCACTTACTTAAACACTCTGAGACCATTCTTTCATGTGTCAAATGCAGGTGACAGTCTACAGTATAAGGTTGTGGAGATAATGAGATGACACTTTTAGTGCCCCTGTCATAAAGCTCCTCAGTAAATGGTAACTATTAGTACTTTCAAATATATCATCTCAAAAACTGCACATCATCCCTATAAACTAAGCATCAGACCATTTTTGTGGATAAGGCTCAGCAAAACCACAGTTAGGATCAGAATTTAGGATTCTTGCTTGATTCCAAGTTCTATATTTTCTACTCCCATGCTCTTTTATTTATTATTATTATTTAAGACAGTGCCTCATTCTGTCACCCAGGCTGGAGTGCAGTGGTACTGCAGCCTTGAACTCCTGGGCTCAAGGGATCCTCCTGCCTCAGCTTCTCATGTAGCTGGGACTACAGGCATGTGCCACCATGCCTAGCTAATTTTTAAATATTTCTGTGGAGACAAGGTGTCGCCATGTTGCCCAGGCTGGTCTCAAACTCCTGGCCTCAAGCAATCCTCCCTGCCTCAGCCTCTGAAACTGCTGGGATCACAGGTGTAAGCCACTACACCTGGCCCCCCTATGCTTTTTTAAAGGATGAGGTAGAACAATCTAAGAAGTGCTTCTTACCTTTCAGGGAAATTTACCAGGCAATGAAGACACTCAACTTAGAAAATGAAGGAAACCAAGACATGCTTCAGAAGATCAAGAAAAAGGTAAATAAGTGCAAGTCAGTTTTCAAGAGAAAATGTGGGGCTCTCAAGAGTTCCTCAGACCCTTTTTTCCTCCAAGCATGTACATACCCTCTTCCCCACCACAGAAATACTTTCTACAAATTCAGATACCATATTGTTTGAAGATATAAAACATCCATGCAAGAATAGGTTATAAAATCCTATTAGTAAAGATAAAAACAAAACAAAATCCTATTAGTCCTATCAAGTAGCCCTCAAAATCAGGGTTTATTGTTGTGGTTTCTAAAATACTATGTCCCTCGCCATTTTCTCACCACTATCTCCTAAACTCAACTAGTTCTTCTTTCTTATTTTTGCAGATAGGCATAGAAAAGAAATAAGGGACTGGAGCTGGCCCCCTAGATTTTCTTCTTAATTTTCCTTAATTCCAAATCTGGGTTCTTCACCAAAGGAACTCTCCAGCTGAAAGAGTTGTTCTAATTTCTCAAAGCTATTAGATGAAAGAATAGAGGGAAAAGAATTTTAAAAAGGTAATTCACGAAACCAACTTCAGATTAAGCAAGAATTTCTTAGCAGGTTCCTTTCATCATGCCCAAAAAACTAAGGTAAAATTTTCATTAACAGTGTAAAAAATTTCCAACCAATATCACAAGAGAACAATGTTCTTAGGCATTTCTGTACCACCTAATACTAATAAAGCATGAGGCAATCAGTTACTTTATTAATGCCTTTTGATTTGCTGCCTAGTACAGTTTTTTTTTTTTTTCAGCATATTAGGGTAGTACAGTTGTTTTTTTAACATCATTTGCTCTAATCTAGATTAGCACACTAAACCAAAAGGACTTGCTGACACAGAAAATATTCAAGCTTGAGAAGGTCATGGGAAAACTGAGGGAAGAAGCAAAACGTGTTTACTCTCAACCCAAAGAAGATCAAGAACCACTGGCACTCCATACTTTACTCCAAGCAACTTTTCAGGGTAGGTTTCCTAGGGGTGAGTCCTATCCCTTGACTCCTTTATTTTTTTTATTTTTTTTCCCAAGAGAATTAAATCATTTATTGATTACACATGATAATGGTCCTTGACTCCTTTAATAAACCTTTTCCAGGATTTGGATGTTTTGGGACTTAGTAATGAGCCCTCTAGGATGAAAGAGTCAGGAAAGGCTACTTTCCTTTCCTTCTTGACCATCATCCACTCAGTTTTTGTTATTTTTTTCCCCGTCTCCCAGGTTTTTATTCATTTGTTGTTTTATCCCTTAAAAAAAGAATGAGGTAGCTCTATTTGAACTGATTTAGAAGTTAGGTCATAAAAGGACATATTAGACAAACACGAGTCTTTATAAAACAAGAGCTGTGTATGTTTGAGCACAAAAAAAAAAAAAAAGCCTTATAAGCTTCCTTTAATAGTGGTTGCCTCTGGAAAGTGGGGTTGGAGAGAGCTATCATTTTTACATAGATGTACATCTATGCTTTTGTAACATTTTAAAAAAGACTTTATAAAGTTCTCAACCTTAAATAACTGAACCTATCACTTATGGTGATAGGATCCCAGACACGACTTAAATGATGAGGGTGCAGAAATCAAGCTGTACCAAAATATACTTACAAAATCTGTGTGCCCAAGCGTAGCAGCAGCCTCAGGTCACTCAGCCAGCTGCCTACCAGCTACCACCCCAAACCCAGGTCTTCTGGTTCCAAGTCCAGTGCTCTTTCTGGTACAACAGGCACTTTTCCAGCAACCATGAGAATATTCACTTGCCAGATTTGGGGAAGTTTCTTCCAACTGCCAGAAAAAAATGAAAGTGGAAAGTAACTTGAACACCAGCCTTTCCTCATGGCCAGCTTGCTAAAAGTTGGTTTACTAAGGCCTATGACAGCACAACTAGGTGACATGCTTCGCCTGTGGAAGCATTGCCAGCCACTGATAAAGCAAGCACTGAGCAAAAACAATATAAAGCTGACCTTGCTAGTGGAAAATAACTTTTCTACTAGGATTGGGCTGTTTGGGGTTCAAGTAGCATAATTAAAATGAATAAATTACCCCCAAAGTTAGAGAACTGGCCCCAATCAGAAGTTTCTCTTCTTTAAATGGTTAACCTTCTCCATTTACATCCTACAACCATCCCAAGTTGCTTTTCATCTCAGACATTATAGCTTTTCTCTATCTACCACCTCCTCCCACATTTCTTCAAACCATCCCACATAATACTCTAGCCTTAGAAAAGGGAAACAGTCTTTGGCACTTTAATAACTTTTCTAACATCCATACAAAGTTAATAACAAACAGGATTGACTCCAACCCTCCCCCCAAACTGGTGAAAGAGAACTCAAATGAAAGATGCAAATTCCAAATAAAAACTTCTAAGTCTCAAGCAGAATGACATGGCCAGTGCTACACAGTACACTGAAGCCTAAGGGTGATGAAGCTGGTACTCTGAAGTGATCAGGGATCAAGGTTACTTTTCCACCTCCAATGTCTGCTTTTATGTTTGTACCTAGATGAGGTGGTTCTTCCTAGAAGACCGTCTGAGGTTTGTGACAATGAAGCAGTCATAAAGGTAAATGTGAGCACACTGATGATTATCAAGGTAAGAACATGAATTTTAAAAAAAAGTGGCAGTGGTAGAGGAGAATCACTACTGCCTTGCTTCCAGCAATTAACAAGAAAGTAGTTTAGGTTAGAGGCATCTTGGTTAGCAGCAGCCCTTTATCATACAACATGGTTGCCAAGGAAAGTTGGTCCTCCACACTGTCACAGGGCAGGTCCCCTACTCTCACAAACTCTGGGTAGGAGCGAAGCAAGAGTTCCATGGCATCAGCTTGCTGAGGGTATATTTCCAAGCACTTGGGCTCTTCCAGATGATAAACACGGGAGTTTTCCACTGTGTAATAGAGAAACAAACGGCCTCCCTCACCCACCAGACGAGCTATCCCATCCTGAAGCATGTGGACTTCTGTTTCTGTTGTCAACTGGGCCCCCACATTTACGGGTTCTCCAGCCTCCCAGCGAATTGGGAGCCCGTAAACACTTAGTGCCCTCTCCCTATCAGTCAAAACAGGGGGCAGAGAATCATGGATGAAGTCTTTGGCTCGTTGGTCAGCCACAGCATCCACAGGAGCAAAGTGTCCCAGCCGGGCAACCAAGACCCGGACCTTCTCCATGAAAGCGGTTCTTCGTGGATCCTTAGAATCGGAATGCTGGGCCCCCATGTAATCCATAAAGTCTCGGGGAAGACCCCTCCGAAACTCCACATTTTCTTCCATTGCAGCCTGCACAGCTAGAGGCAATACAGCCTCTAGGAAGTCACCCCAGGTATTGCGCTGGTAAGTGGACAAGGTGAGGTGCAGAGAGTGGACTCCATCCTGGCATTCAGCTTGGTGAATGAAGCCCCGAGGAAAATAGAGCAAATCTCCAGGTTCCAGCACGGTCTGCAGCACCGGCTCACCGAGGTCGTCCTGACTGAAGTTGGGGCTAGATGTCAGGGCCAGTTCCTCAGTTGGGACCCGGGGTCGGTAGACACGCCAGAGTTTCCTACCTTCCAGCTGCAACACGAAAGCTTCGATGTCGTCGTAGTGGGGGGCAAAGCCCTGCGAGTTGGGGGGCGTGAGGTAAACGTTGGAGCCTGCCATGCTTCCAAACTGCTCCTGGAGCACAGCCAAAAACTGCCACACGGTGGTCGAGAAAGCCTGCGGACAGAGGAGGCGCAGGGAGCAGCCAGCCTGGTACAGGGACCACGCAGCGGCCGGCAGTGCGCGGCCCGGCGGGTTCAGGGTCTCGCGCCGTCCGTTGATGTAGCGTGCGGCGTCCAAGTGCTGCCCGAACTGCACCTCCTCGCTGCGCAGCATCGAGTCCAGGTCGGCGGTAGAGAAAAGGCCCTGGTAGTAGGTGCGGTCCTGCCGCCGCACCAGCACCGCCTCCCGCTCCCATAGGCGCCGGTAGAAATGGTCCGGCGGCATCGGCGCGATGAGCCACTCAAAGAGGCGTGCCGCTCGCCGCCGGCTGCTGGGGATGCGGTTCAGCTCGGCCAAGACGCGCTGCAGGGGGGAGTCGCAGGACAGCTCCCCACCGGTGCTATCCACCTCCGGCCCCGACAGCGTCGCAGGGGCTCCGGAATGTGGGGCGGCCGCCAAGTGCTGGGCTGTGCACAGCAAAGCCGAGTTCTCCACCACGCGGGCCGGCGCAGCGGGCACCTCCGCCAGGCGCACGGGCGGCGCCGAAGGGGGCACCAGGCGCGCCGGCGGGGTCTGCAGTGAGCGCGTGGCGGGCGCGGCCTCCAGCAGCTCTGCAGGCCCCAGGGGGCCGTAAGGCTCTCGCCGGGCCGCGTCCGGGACGGCGACCGCCGCCGCTGCCCCGCCAGGCAAGGAATCCCCCAGATCGTCGGCCGTGGACTCCACCCTCGAGTCCTCCGAGTCTTCGCTCGGCAGCGTCTGGGCCCTCAGCGCTGCCATGCGGGACGCAACACTTCTTCTCAGCTGCCTCCGTATCTTCCTGGGCCTCGAGGGTAGGGCCAGGACCGACCCGCTGTGCGGCTGCGGCTGGCGCCGGCGCCTCGGCCGCCCGCGCCTCAACAGCCCTGCACTAGCCCGGAGCCCCTCCATGGCCGGACAGCCCTCCGGACCCGGCCGGAGCCGACGGGGAAAGCGCTCACGCTGGCAGCGGCTGCGGTGCACTCTGGGAAGGAGGCGCGGCCTCCAGCTGCTCCGGGCTGGCCACGCCCACCATTCTTCAACTCGGCTCCTCCCGCTCGCCGTGTTAGCAAACGTTATCTTTAAATGCATGGGTTCACGTCAGAGCGGAGAATCCCTGCCAAACTAACAAGGGTTCCATGTTCAGAAGGCAATTTAATAAGCAGGTTGCTAGGGACTTCAGGAGAAAGACATTTGGCTACTTAACTCTTTTTTCCTGCTAGTCTCTGCATATTGCAGTGTTCCTCGGACGTCCTCATTTCTGAACTGGATGCTCCTCAGCAGCTTCCCACGAGGAAGTGCACAATTCTTGTTTTCAAGGAATGCCCTCGGGCAAAGTTCGGGATTCGGAATGCCTCGGGCAAAGTTTGGGATTCTACCGGAAATCGCCCTTCCACTAGGTTCTCTGCAATGCAGATGCTTCATTGATGGAAGCCCTAAGAGTTTGTCTCCCGCCTTTGTCCATTAGAAATCCTGGCAGTCATTGTCCTGTCTCTGAAAAAGAAGTAATTAACTTCTTTACTTGCCTTCTTGATACTTGCCCTTCCCAATCCTCTGGGCCGTCGTTTCATTAGCTACCATTTCTCTCCTCTACCTCCTGTGAATCGTAAATCTATGTCTCATTTAACAGGCAATGTAGTAGGCATGAAGGTGTGTAATTGTTGAGAACATGGTCACAGTCTTCATGCAACTAGGTGCTTTGTACATAAAGATTACTTATTGTGGCAGAAGAATCGCTTGAGCCCAGGAGTTTGAGGTGCTGGGTTAAAGGGCAAGATACTTTTTGTGATTATTAATAGGTTTTTATCAAACTGCCCTCCAAAAAGGTTTACAGTGTTACAGTTATTAACGTAAGCATATTAGACTACAGTGCATGGCCTCTAGGACCTTTTCCGTGCTTCTATTTGAGCTTCCAATTGCCCTCTCTTTCTTAGTTGCACTGCTATCCAAACACTTGCCAAAGTTTTTAGATTTTATCTCTACCCATGTCTGATATGCACTCTTTTATTTCTCACATGGTCTATTACACTATTCTCAACTGGGGGTAATTTTGCCTTCCCAGGGACATTTGGCTATGTCATATGGGGAGGGGGTGGTTCTAACATCTGGTGAGTGGTTGCTGCTAAACATCCCACAATGCAAAGGACAACCCCCCACAACAAATAGTTTTCCTGCCCAAAATGTCAACAGTGTAGTACTGAGGCTGAGAAACCTTGGTCTATTACAAATAACCTCCCAACTAGTCTCTTTACCTTTATGCTCTCCCGTGGCAATTTATACCACAGATAGCTTAATTTTCTCAAGCTGTGGCCTCAAACCTGTCCTCTCCCTACTCAGAACCTATCCATTTGCCCCATTGACCAATCTAAGCTCTTCAGCTAGGTACGGAAGTCACATAATGTTATAGCCTTATCAGCCACAACTCCCCTAAACTCTACTTCTACAAGCTAGACTGTTTGCTGTTCCTTGCCTATGTCATCTGTATGTTTTCTCATGCCGTTCCCTCTAAATGATGTCTCCCAATCATCTTTTGTCAAACTCTAATTAAAGCCCATTTCACATTCCATTTCTCTTCAAAAGCTCTACCATCTCTCTCTCTAATCACAAGAGAACATTGACCCTTTCACATGAATTTAACACATTGTGGAGCCAGTGTGTTGGCATGAGCCAATAGTCCCAGCTACTTGGGATGCTGAGTTGAGAGGATCACTTGAAGCTAGCCTGGGCAATATAGTGAGATTCTGTCTCTAAAAACAAACAAACCAACAAAGGAAAACACACACTGTGCCTTGTATTGGTGATTTATGTATTTGTATTCCTTCCTAACTTCAGGGAAAGGACTTCCTTATGCCTTTTTCCACCCTTTCTTCCATTTAGCACAATGCTTTTCACACAGAAGGTACACAGAAAATGTTTGTGGAAAGCAGACCAACAAGAATTGAGTCTCTCCCACTCATTATTTGTGACAGTAGCTCAGGCAAGTTACTCTTTCAGGTCACAGTTATCACGTCTATAAAATGGAGATAATAATTGAACCCACTTCTTTATAGGGTTGTTGTAAGGATAAAATAATGCGTGTAAGGCACTTAGCATAGGGCATGGTACAGAGCTAAACACTTCAAAATGGTAGCTGTAATAATAATCTATTATTATGGAGCAAAGCCCTATAGAATGGCTTGTGTGCCACTGGCCTAGTTGGGAGGAATGGGTATGTGTGTGTTTTGGGGGTGGGGAAGGCACAGAGAAGTTCTTAAATTGGGCAAGGTGGCAGTAGAGAATAGAGTGTTTACAATTATTTTTGTATATGTCAAAGGAAGCTTGAGTAGATCAGTAGGGGCCATATCAGACAAGGCCATTGTGCGAGGTCATGCAGGTACTGCTCTTCACAAAGGTACCTGGTCAAGGGCCAGAGTAGGGGCCTAAACCAACCAGTGTTCTCCTCGCAAGTCCTGTGCACTTTTTGGAGGATGCAGTATTTGGAGGAAGGAGCAGCAGGAGGGTGTCCCCCTCTTGCCAGTTCACACAAAGCCTATATGTGTTGGCAGGGCCCTGATAGCAGATCCCCTTGGGAATTGTTGAAGAAGAAGGCAGGTCACATTTGTCACTGGGAGCTTTAATTGCCCTTTCAAAAGAGAGTTGTTTTCAGTAAACAAAGGACACATCCTACAGTGACCTGGAGGGACCATATTTCTCTGCCTGCAAAGCTGTGCTCAGTTATAGGCGCGCCATCATTTTGTAGTTACCACATCCTATACCAGCAGTCCCCAACCTTTTTGGCACAAGGGACTGGTTTCATGGAAGACAATTTTTCCATGGACTGGGCCAGGGAGTGGGGGGGATGGTTTGAGGATGATTCAAGTGCATTACATTTATTGTGCACTTTATTTCTATTATTATTCATTGTCACTTTCAAACCCACTGATAGGGTTTTGATATGAGTCTGCAAGCAGTTGATTTATTATGGTCTCTGTGCAGTCAAACCTCTCTGCTAATAATAATCTATATTTGCAGCTGCTCCCCAGTGCTAGCATCACTGCCTCAGCTCCACCTCAGATCATCAGGCATTAGATTCTCATAAGGAGCACACAACCTAGCTCCCTTGCATGCGCAGTTTATAGTAGGGTTCGTGCTCCTATGAGAATCTCATGCCACTGCTGATCTGACAGGAGGCGGAGCTCAGGCAGTGATGCGAGTGATGGGGAGTGGCTGCAAATACAGATGAAGCTTCGCTCACCCGCTGCTCACCTCCTGCGCAGCTCAGTTCCTAACAGACCATGAACTGGTTCCAGTCTGAGGCCTGGGGGTTGGGGACTGCAGTCTTATACAAATGTCTCCTCCCAATCTTTCCTGTGACCTCATCCTTTTCTTTTTTCAATGTCTTGTGATTTTTGCAAATAAAGGGTCTTGTTGAAATGTCTGTACTCTAGTTTCCCCTGTGACTGGGCTATGCCTTTTGGAACCTGACTTATCTTTATTTATTTATTTATTTTTTAAGACAGAGTCCTGCTTCTGTCACCCTGGCTACAGTGCCGTGGCATCAGCCTGGCTCACAGTGACCTCAAACTCCTGGGCTTAAGCAATCCTACCACCTCAGCCTCCCAAGTAGCTGGGACTACAGGCATGCACCACCATGGCTGGCTAATTTTTTCTATACATTTTTAGTTGTCCAGCTAATTTCTTTGTATTTTTAGTAGAGATGGGGTCTCACTCTTGCTCAGGCTGGTTTCGAACTCCTGAGCTCAAATGATCTCCCCGCCTCAGCCTCCCAGAGTGCTAGGATTACAGGCATGAGCCACCGGGCCTGGCATCTGACTTATCTTTAATTTCATCATTTTTACTGTGGTTTTATTTAGTTCTCACTACAAAAGTAGCTATTAATAATTATTTTCACATGTATAACTTCATGACATGGAATAATGTTTTTGGTATATTGTTGAATGGGGAAAAGAAGCAGACAAAATAAGTGTTAGAGTAGGATTCCACTTGGGAAATATGTTGTATGTGTCAGTGTGTATGTATATATATATATCTCTACCTATCCATACACACATTCATACATACTACTGAAAAAAGTTAGAAAGTCCTTACACCACAACATCTAATAGTGATGATCTTTATGTGGTGGAATTCCAGGTGATTTTTATTTTCTCCTCCTTTGCTTATTTGTATTTTCTGAATTTTATACATTGAACATATGTCACTTGTACAATTAAAAATGTAGTTTGTTTTTGTTTTTGCTCACTCTGTCACCCAGGCTGGAGTGCAGTGGTGCAGTCACAGCTCACTGCAACCTTCAACTCTTGGATTCAAGTGATCCTCCTGCCTCAGCCTCTTGAGTAGATGCATATTTTTTTTTTTTTTTTTTAGGGACAGTGTCTCATTATGTTGCCCAGGCCAGTCTCAAACTCCTGTGCTCAAACCAGGCTGGGCAACATAGTGAGACCCCATCTCTACAAAAAAATTTAAAAATCACCTGGGTGCGGTGGTGCATGCCTGTAGTCCCAGCTACTTGGGAACCTAAGCCAGGAGGATTGCTTGAGCCTGGGAGTTGGAGGTTGCAGTGAGCTATGATCACGCCATTACACTCCAGTATGGGCAACAGAGCAAGACCTTGTCTCACAATACAAAAACAAAACTATACACACCTAAAACAAAACAAAAATAAATAAATAAATATATTTATTTATTTATTTTTGTTTTGTTTATATATATATATATATTTTCACACATAGCCAGGCACAGTGGCTGGAGTCTGTAATGCAGGCTACTGGGGAGGCTGAGGCAAGCGGATCACTTGGGCTCAGGGGTTTGAGACCAACCTGGGTAACATAGAAAGACCCTGTACCTAAAAAGGTGAAAAAAAAATTAGCCAGTCATGGTGCTATGTGCCTATAGTCCCAGCTACTCAGGAGGCTGAGGCAGGAGGATCACTTGAGCCCAGGAGTTCAAAGCTGCAGTGAGCTATTATTGAGCCACTGCACTCCAACTTAGACTACAGAGGGAGAACCTATCTCTAAAATATAAAAATAATTCACCCATGTGTACAAATATATACAGAGATGCTTATTGCTTCTAATTTCAAAACTGGAAATGACTCAAACATCTATTAATAGAGAGTTACTAAAAAGAATGACAAGGGTGGGAGGCTGAGGTGGGAGGATTACTTGAGGTCAGGAGTTTGAAACCAGCCTGAGCAAAAGCGAGACCCCATCTTTATTAAAAATAGAAAAACTTAGCCAGGGATGGTGGCACATGCCTGTAGTCCCAGCTACTCAGGAGGCTGAGGAAGGAGGATCACTTGAGGCCAGCAGTTGGAGGTTGCTGTGAACTGTGATGATTCTTCAGCACTCTAGCCCAGGTGACAAAGTGAGACTCTGTCTCAAAAAAAAAAGGAAAAATAAAATAAAATAAAATAAAAATAAAAAGAATGACAAGGAAAGATGTCCAAATGTCTTGTAAATTGGAAAATCAAATTGTAGAACAATATATTGCCCATTTTTTGTTTAAAAATAAAATGCAGTTCAGGCCGGGTGGGTGCTGTAATCCTAGCACTCTGGGAGGCCAAGGCAGGTGGATCACTTGAGTTCAGGAGTTTGAGACTAGCCTGAGCAACATAACAAGACCCCATCACTACTAAAAATAGAAACATTAGCCAGGCATCATGGCGCATACCTGTAGTCCCAGCTACTTGGGAGGGTGAGACAGGAGTATCACTTGAGCCCAGGAGTTTGAGGTTGCAGTGAACTATGAATACACTGCACTCTAGCCCAGGCAACAGATCAAGACCCTGTCTCAAAAAAACAGAAACAAAAAAACAATAAAAAAGAATAATCAAGTATAAAAACCAGAAATAAGCCTATTAAATTCATTAGACATCATAAGAAAAATTTTCCTATTTATTTAATGCAAGAGGAAGATATATATTCACAAAGATAAACTCACTATTTGTAGTACCACTACAGATTTGTTCCCAGTAAACACACAAATTCTGATAAAATATATTTTGCTTGATTCCTTTCAAAAAAAGAAAATGTGGCCGGGCGTGGTGGCTCACACCTGCAATCCTAGCACTCTGGGAGGCCGAGGTGGGAGGATCGCTTGAGGTCAGGAGTTCGAGACCAGCCTGAGTGAGAAGACCCCCCATCTCTACGAAAAATAGAAAAAATTAACCGGAAGCAGTGGCACATGCCTGTAATCCCAGCTACTTGGGAGGCTGAGGCAGGAGGATTGCTTGAGCCCAGGAGTTTGAGGTTGCTGTGAGCTAGGCTAATGCCACGGCACTCTAGCCTGGGCAACAGGGTCTCCTGTCCTTGTGTGTGATTGTGAGGTCCTCAGAGTGTGGGATGGGGCTGGGAATGGAAAGAGATGGGTGAGCTGAGGGTCAGATTTCCTGCGCCACCATGTTCTGGTAAGGAACTCCAAAGAACATGAGAACTCCAAATTCAGACCTGGTCTCCCTGTCAAGGTTGGTGATAGAATGTATTTTAGTGAAAGTTTTGCTAGCTTGATTTGTAATATTTAAATATTTAGACATTATGATAAATAGACTTCCATTTGTACTTTTGCCCCAGGCTGAGAGAATTTATTTGAGGGTGAGGAGGATATCCCTCTATTTATTCCATGGAGTTATATATACACCTTGATTGATATTAGAACTATTTAGACTCCTGGGGTGCTTTAACCTGGGTGCAACCCTGGCCATCACTACATTGGCTTATGGGGTTGACACAGAGCAGTGGGCGGTTAACTCTGAATGACTCCCTCTCCTCAGCACATCCCAAGAATAAGGGTCTTTACTCACAGCCACAAGAGTGTCCCATGGTTACGGCTACTTCTGCGTAATAATGAAGATATAGAAAACACTGGCTAACCCCAAAGATAACTGATGCCCAAACTTTCTTAGGTGGGCAATTCAGGCCTATTCTCCATATTAGGCTAGGGTTGAGGAAGGCAGGTCTTCAACTTATAGGTTCTATTTTCTAATCTAATATAGTAGTTAAGAGAGCTATTCTGATAAAGCATGGTCAAAAAGGCCTTCACTTTGGGTCTGTCTCTCATATGAGACACATGTTTGGCATATACACTCATATGTTAATATTTCTCTGCAGCCTGTGAAGCCCCGCACACCAAATCCCTGGTTACAAAGTCCAGTTCCAGGCTTAACCAGAGGAAGCAGAGGTCACTCACTACTTGTCAAAGATCTACGCACCTCCCGGGAAAAAAGAATTGCTATGGGGCCATTTGGATCTGACAACTCAGCTCTCTAGCTGGGTAAATGTTCGGAGAGAAGATTTTTTCCAGCATCATATCTTCTCCCTCTGAAAGGAAAGGTGCTCATTTCTAGTCTGAGCGCTTTTATTTCACAACACAGGTAGCAGAGGACCTGGTCCCATTTTGTCTCTTTAATTGATATTGTTCAATCTTGTCACTATATTTATAAAGAAACATTATTTAACAGTAGACTTGATATCTTAATGTGCACCATTTACACAAAGGGGTAAAGAAAATTGACATCACATTAGGTGATAGAGCATATTTTTCCATACCCCAGAAAGATCATATGCTAAATATGGGTCAGAGCTCCAAATCTTGCTAGAGTAAAATATCAAGACCCAGCATCGGCCGGGCACAGTGGTTCATGCCTGTAATCCTAGCACTCTGGGAGGCCGAGGCAGGAGGATCGCTTGAAGTCAGGAGTTCGAGACCAGCCTGAGCAAGAGCGAGACCCCGTCTCTACTAAAAATAGAAAGAAATGATCTGGACAGCTAAAAATATATATAGAAAAAAAAGTAGCTGGGCATGGGGGTGGATGTCTGTAGTCCCAGCTACTCAGGAGGCTGAGGCTGAAGGATTGCTTAAGCCTAGGAGTTTGAGGTTGCTGTGAGCTTGACGCCACCACACTCTAGCCCGGGCAATAGAGCGAGACTCTGTCTCAAAAAAAAATTAAAAAATTATAAAAAAAAAAAAGAAGACCCAGCATCTTTTGCAAGCTGTAGAAATCACCCTCTGAAACCCACACTAGAATCCCATTTGTCTAGGAAAGAAATAGCTCAGGTGACTTTTTTTAGTTCACAAGTCTAGTCTTGTACTGGAGCAGGTTCTTTAACTGCAGCCCACAGGGCAACGTGAAAGCCATGTCACAGAATTGTTACAAAAAAACCAAGCCAGGACATCATTTCCCTCTTTGTACTGCTTGGGTGGGGATGAACACATTTAGATGGGAAACAATTCCACAGTTTCACAAGGCCAATTAGCAATTCTCATGAATCTCGGTGTACTTAATACTTAAAAGATTTAGGCATCATGGAACAGCTGCAAACCGAATCTGTACCATAAGATGGGATTCTGTAAGAGCACATGATACCCCAAAAATTGCCATAGAAAAGGAGATGCCCAGAATCCCAAGCAGTGTGAATCCAGCTTCCTTTCCTAAAAACTGTTTGCTGTTTATAGCCTAAAAAGCTTTGAAACATTCAATAATGAAAATAATGGCAGTGTGAACTTCTCTCCTTTTTTCTTCCTTTAATCACATCCTCTCTTCCGGTGGCACTGTTATTGTCAGAAATAGAAAAGGCAATATTTTCTACTACGAACTCCTAGCAGCTATGAAAAAGAGGGGGGAAACTTTGGGTATATGGGTTAACTGCATTATCAGAAACTCTTCCCTTTCCTTGACTCATGTAACCCACATTTGTGTTTATTACTTTACACATTCCATCTAGGTGCAATACTAATCTGAAAAGCACTATCACATAGATCAAAGTTATTTCCACATCTAACCTGAGGATTCTGGGATCTGGCAACCATGAGGCATTCGAGACAATGAATAATTCTGTTTGAGTACTTTTCTGGCCCCTCTGTCTTTGAATTTGTCATTTCATAGTGAAAGGACTTTATTGTGCACTCTTTACTTTGCTGGCAAGAGCAAGAGAGCTGAACTGAACTCTTTAGTCAGCCAGCCAGCAAGGCCAGACAGAGGGTCTATTAGGCCATCAGCACTGTGGGAGATGGAGCAGTAGCAGAAGAAATGGCCCTTGTCCTCGAAGAGTTTACAAGGGGTTTTATAAGACATACACACAGGAACCTTTCAAAGACAATATGCTTAATCTAGTGGGAATTGTGTGGCACGCAGCAGATGTGTTGTAGGAGTTCAGAGGGTTGGGGGGCAGGAGTCGTCATGGAGACATGGGAATTTTCACTGGATCTGAGAGGGCACAAGACTTAGACAGGCAGAGGAGCGGGGAGGATCTTCCAGGTAAGGGGAAGCACAGGAGAAAAGGCTGGAGAAAGGAAAGAGCTTGGCAGGGTTCCATGACAGCTCCTTTTTCCTCTCCTGTTTCCACAGTAGTTCACTTGTTTCTTCACAACAGAGAAGCAGGCATTCATTCTCCTTACCCTCATGTTTTTGCTAATCTATTCATAATAACAAAATATTATAATGTCAAAATACTCCAGAAGTTCAACAGATCCTTTATAAAAGCCCTACCTGTCCTTTCTGACTGAGGCATTGGTAGGTGATTCTCTTTTCTCACAATGAATGTCTCAGGTGTCTCCTTTTCATTGCTCCTCTTGTCCTGTTTTCTATCCCTTGCTTCTACTACATTCATTAACTCCACTGGCTGATTAGACATGTGACTGATCCCTATCCTGCCATAAAAGGAAGCTTCTATTTGGCCCAGCATGTGGGAGAAACACCACATGACTTTCTCTTAGTCAGCATCTGGAGAAATTTTCCATTTTTCAACCAAACTTCATGTTTCTATTAGTTTACGCATTCCATCTAAGTTAGCATCCCTTTGTGAACCATGTCAACAGAACTGACCAACAGCAAACTAGGGGTTGTGGGGCAGAAGGAAGGCAACTGTTTTGGAATTTACTCCCTTTCTCTCACAAATTCCTATAGGTTATTACTTGATCCTCCCACCCTGCCCCACTATTTCTTGATAATCAGCAAATGTTTACCAAATACACATACTAGCAGTCATTATGGATATACCAGAAAATATAAGACAGCTTTTGTGACTTTGGGGTTTTGTTTTCCAGTTGGATAAAATGGACTTGTTTTGTTGCAGGCAGCAACAGAACCTTTCAGAGGCCAAGAGCAAACTAGTCACTCTTTTTTGAGACTCCAGTTATATTTTATAAAATGAAGTGCCAAAACTGAATTTTAAAATACTATGGTAGGCTGGGCATGATGGCTCAGCTTGTAACCCTAGCATTCTGGGAAGCCAAGGCAGGAGGATCACTTGAGGTCAGGAGTTCAAGACCAGCCTGAACAAGAGCCAGACCCTGTCTCTACCAAAAAAATAGAAAAAATTAGCCTCTACCAAAAATACAAAAAAAATTATCCAGGCATGGTGGCATGTGCCTGTAGTTCCAGCTACTTGGAAGACTGAGGCAGGAGGATCGCTTGAGCCCAGGAGTTTGAGGTTGTGATTAGCTGTGGTGACACCACTGTACTCTACCCAGGGTGACAAAGTGAGACTCTGTCTCAAAGAAAAAAGGTGTATATTTTTAATATATACACTTAAGTTATTGTTTTTAACACAAAAATTATAATGACTAACTTTCTTTTGAAATAATATCAAAAATCTGAATTAACACGAATGTTCATAGTAGCATTATTCATAATAGCCAAGAGGTAGAAAAAGCCAAAATGTCCATCAACTGATGAAGGGTTAAATAAAATTTGGTATATTCATGAAATAGAAAATTATTTGGCAATAAAAAGTAATGAACTACTGACACACGATACAACATGGATGAACTTTAAAAAGATTATGCTAAGTGAAAGTAGCCATATGAAAAAAGGATGCATATATAATTCTATTTATGTGAATGTCCAGAAAAGGCAAATCTACAGAGACAGAAAGTAGATTAGTTGTTTCTCAGGACTGGAAGAGGTAGGTGGGGAAGGGGAATGGGAATTGACACTAAAAGAGCTTCTTTTGGGGAGAGGTGTGAATATGTACTAAAATTAGATTGTGGTGATGGTTTCACAATCCTGTGAATATACTGAAATACATTGAGTTGTACACTTTAAATGGGTGAATTGTATGCTATGTTCACCATATCTCAATAAAGCTGTTTTTAAAAGTCTATATTTAAATCCTTTCATGAATATGAAAGGCCCACCAGAGTTAGATGCTGGCAATGGCAGAACATTGGTTTGGACACACCTGAGTTAAAATATTCTGCTGCCTATCAGCTATGAGACCTTAGGTGAATTGCTTTTCTGAGATTTTTTTTCCTCCACTATAAAATGAAGATAATAATTCATACTTCATGGGACTGTTTTTTGAAAAACAGTAATTCAAAAAATATTTGCTGAACAGGTATTATGTTCCAGGCACTGTTCTAGGCTCTGGGGATATGGCAGTGGCCAGGACAGTTAAGGTTCTCTGCATTATATCTCATGCCAAAAGTATGGATTTTTATGTGAAATCTCCCCAATTTTAAATGCTATTAATTGAAAAATATTAAAAACATTGTAGGCTAACATAGTGCCAAAAACATTCTCAGCCTGCTCCTGTATGCTGCTTAGCATCCAACCAAAGAAACATTCCCCATGAAATTCAGAGAAATCATCTTAGCAAGTAATTGAGCCAGGCATTGGCCTGGATCCCATTCATCTGTGTAAGATGCTGCAGCCTTCCTCACTGTCCCAGTGAGGACCTGCTCATTTTCCATTCCTAGACGAAGGAAGCAGTTTCTACACAATGGGTTTGGAAGAGATTTGTGCTTCTCACACCTTTCAAGATCATCATCCGGACCTGTGTGGGAAGCCAACTTAGGAAATAGTCTTCAGATACTAGAAATTGGACCCTTTCATTTTCCTTAATCTGCCAATATCTATCACCTCATTTGTTTTTGGCCAAACATGTAAGTGTGTAGTAGCAGTATGGTCACGCTTCCCTGGAACTCATTAATGGATGATTAATCTGTTTTAATTCTCTAATATATCTATAATGTCACTAGAGCAAAAAAAAAAAGTTGTTTTTTTTTTTTTTTTTTTTGAGACAGAGTCTTGCTGTGTTGCCCGGGCTAGAGTGAGTGCCGTGGCATCAGCCTAGCTCACAGCAACCTCAAACTCCTGGGCTTAAGCGATCCTACTGCCTCAGCCTCCTCAGTAGCTGGGACTACAGGCATGTGCCACCATGCCCGGCTAATTTTTTCTCTATATATATTTTAGTTGGCCAGATAATTTCCTTCTATTTTTAGTAGAGATGGGGGTCTCGCTCTTGCTGAGGCTGGTCTCGAACTCTTGACCTTGAGCTATCCACCCGCCTCGGCCTCCCAGAGTGCTAGGATTACAAGCATGAGCCACCTCGCCCGGCCAAAAAAAAAAGTTTTAAATTTATCTTGTAGCAATTCAATTCAGTCAAACACCCTCATACTGCTATAATTTTCCATCAACAGAAGTAGAGTTTAAAGTTCTGGAAAGAGAGGATCAGGCAGTTAGTGTCTTCATTGGACCACACTACCCTATCAACACCAAATTGTTGTTTGGAGTGCTTCAGCTCACAGGGTCATGCAACTCCCCAATGCCTCTGAGTTTGAGATGTTCACAGGCAGAAGCTAAGTGGAGCACATCAGACCTCCATTGTCTTTGCAGAGGCAAAGACAATGTGATGTAGTGGGAAAACAGTAGACTCGAGTTCAAATTCCCTTCTGCTAATAATAACTATGTGAGTTTGTATAAATTACTTTATCCTTCTGAGTTTTACTTTCATCATCTGTAACATGGGAAGAATTATCTCATGGGTCTGTTGCAGTGGTTCTCAACCCGGTTGCAGGTGAAAATTGCTTTTTTAAAATGTCACCACCTGAGCCACACTTCCAGCAAGTTAAATCTGAATCTCTCAGGGTAAGAACCAGACATCAGGAGATTTTAAAAGCCGCACAGGTCATTCTAATATGCCTCTAGGGTTGGAAATCACTTGTGAGGATTAAATAATGTTACTGAACTTATGTAAAGCAGGTGCTCTGTTAGTTCTAGTTATTCCTCAATTTAGGTTTCAGACCAGCAATTAACTAGACTTTTGGCATGCATTCTAAAATTGCACCACTAGGTGTCACTTTGATCATACAAGTAGGTTCCTGCAAGCTTCTGGTTATGGACGTACCATCACCACAACCATTTGAGTACCAGCTGTATGCCAGACACAGTACTAATGACTCTGAAAACACATAATTTCTAGTCATATAACAAGTAGGTAAGGTAGTTATTGTCCCAATCATAAGGAAAGTGAGGGTCAGAAAGATTCTGTGACTTGTGCATAGATACACAGTAAGTGGCAGAACTGGTATGCAGGCTTCATCCATTCATTAACTCATTCAAAAACACTGAACACTTACTATGCACAGCACAAGGTATCTGGTAGAGAGAATCCAGAGATGAATGATGAATAAGGTATAGTTCTCATCCTCTGGAAGTTCTTTCTTTTTCTTTTTTTTTCTTCTTCTTCCTTTTTTTTTTTTTTTTTGTTGTTGTTATTGTTGTTATTGAGACAGGGTCTCACTCTGTTGCCCAGGCTGGAATACAGTGGCACAGTCACAGCTCACTGCAGCCTTGAACTCCTGGGCTTAAGTGATCCTCCTGCCTTAAGCCTCCCAAAGTGCTGGGATTACAGGTGTGAGCCAGTTCTCCCTGCCAAAAGTTAATTTTTATCCTTCACTTCTAGATACATTTGAGAAGAAAAGGTGGACACCCCGTTTACAGTTGTTCTTGGCCTCAGGTTAGCTATATCTTCTGAAGAACTTAAATGCTGTGTTCCTAAGAGGGTAGAATGATCCTTAGGTAGAATTTCCCGGGATGGCTGTTTCACTGTCTCCAGCCACTATGATAAAATGGTAAATATTTTTTAAGAGCCCATTAGGTAACTAAGAGGCTGCGGACCACACCTCTGTTTTACCACTGTCTTATTATTTCTATCCTTAGCAACAAACTATTGGCATTGAATATGTACCTAATTTTTAATCAATAAATATTTACTGAATAAATGAATACCTAGTAACTATGTTAAACACTGTGCAAAAAGAGCCATGAGAGAAATGTGTAAAGAAGTCTGCATCTTATCCTGATAAGTAAATCTAAATATTTCCTTCCAAATGTAGTACCTTGTTCTAAAAGCCCCAGCTGATTCACCCCGGAGGTGGGAAAGACTTACAGATCTTGGAGAAGGCTGTAAATGAGCCTGGGACCAGAGGATTGTTATACTACTTGATTTTATCTGTGGATTCAGAGGCTAATGGCTGCCCTGGAGTTTGTTCCTATGTTGCAAACACCTGTATCCGTCCCTGAGTTGTCATTTGCCAACCAAGCAGTTTGACAATTAGGACCACAGGCTGAGTCAGACCTATGGTCCACTCAACCGTCTCTTACCTTGGAGAAAATGGTATCCAGCAGTGGATAACACTGGTTATCAAACCTGGTTATGAATCAGAATCACTCAGGTGAGCATTGCAAAATATAATACAGATCACTGGAACCTAATCAACCTACTGAATTGGGATCCTAGAACTAAGAGAGAGACCTGGGATTCTCACAGAGGACCAGGGTTGAAAAATGGCTAGTTGAAGATCCGTGCAGCTTCACTCTGCAATTCATGAATTTGCTCCGATCTTTTCTGTATTCTGATTATATTCTTTCTCTCCCTGGATAATGCGTTCCATGCATTTATTACCTATGGTTTGAAGTAGTATTCCTTTTGATCATTCCTAAGCTTAACTCTACTGGAAGTTTGTAAGTGACATTGAAACCCTAGGATTTTAGGGATTTGAGAGATTAATCCATGTTTATCCTACCCATGCCATTTGAGATACTATAGACTTGGCTCTTCCCCCAGAGCTTGCCTGGCAGTCACATGCCCATTGAGATTTTTCTTGGTTTACAGGCAGCTCTGGCTTTATCAAGTGATCCATTCTGCATCAGCTAGACAACCTTTGTCCACTGTGTACAATAGCAGAAAAATCATATCTGTTCCTATGATGATTGTGACCCAGGATGACTGCTGCTTAGGTCATTCTGGACAGGTAAGCACTTGTTGCAGGCTTAAAGTCCTGTTCTGAATCTAGCCAGCCTGTTAGCTTTGGAGCAACCAGGAAGGAGAATATATTTTCACTTAAAAGCTCAATGACAAGCATGTTCCTTTGGAATAACAATCTGGATGGTTCGTAGACCAGAGACCAGAGGAGAAAGTTGAATGGGAGTTTTTATGGTAAAGTATACAGGGCGGTGAATAGAGGAGACTACCAGGGTCATGTACCTGCTGCATAGAAAGAAAAAGAATCTGGCTGGGTTTGGTGGCTCATGCCTGTAATCCTAGCACTTTGGCAGGCTAAGTGGGAGGATCACTTGAACTCCTGGCCAAGAATTCAAGACCAGCGAGACTCTGTCTCTACAAAATATTTAAAAATTAGCCAGAAGTGGTGGTGAGTGCCTGTAATTCCAGCTACTTGGGAGGCTGAGGCAAGAGGATCACTTAAGTCTAGGAGTTTGACTTTGCAGTGAACTATGATGATGCCACTAAACTCTAGCCCGGGCAATAGAGTGAGACCCTGCCTGTCTCCAAACCTCCCCCCCCCCAACACACACATAAACAAACAAACAAAACCTGAAAGGGCCAGTTATGGTGGCTCACACTTAGAAGTCTAGCTCCTAGCACTTTGGGAGGCTGAGAGTTCAAAACTAGCCTGAGCAACATAGCAAGACTTTGTCTCTACAGAAAAAAAAAAAAAGTATCTGGTTTAAGCGCATCATGGTCCTTTTTTTATATAAAGGCTAAGTGGTTGGAGATGGAGAGCTATAATTGTGGTGATCATTTTGGAATTTCCAAGTGTTCTTTGGTGAGTCAAAGTTTCTAAGTAGCCTTATCACATGTAAAAGAAAGAGAGGAGAGAGAGGAAGAGTGTTATCAGGTCACAACCTGTACATCATCCCCCTAGGCTAATTAGGCCCGGGCAGAATCGGTCTGCCCAAAAAACTTGTGGAAGCTTTGTTGAAAATTTCTATATTCCAGTGATGAGATTTTTGCTTGTATTCCTTAGGGACCTTACCATTGACCCTGTTCTCAATTGGTGTTATCAGAAAACAGGTCTCCAGGAACTGGTCCACCTAAGATGAAAATACTGCAGTCTCTGATTCCAATACAAGAGCTCAAAGATGCTCTATGATCAGCACTCAAAGTAATGATAGCTTTTCCTGGCATTTCCTTTCATCCAGAGATTTCAAAGCATTTCACAAACATTTGCCCATCCCATAGGCAGCTGATTAAGCCACATCTCTGACATTCATCTTTTACTTGGGTCCTCCCCATAAATTGGTGACTGAGCTAGAAATAGAGTGTGGGCCTCCTCATTCAAGGGCTCACACTGAACTCCCACTCTCCCTCTTTGCTACCCATTTTTAAGCAGTTTGTGGTGCACCCACAGGGCATAGCTCTTTTGCAGGGGCCTGTGTATCAGATCTGCCTGCTTCTTTACTGTCACCACCTCCCACTGATTGCATTTCTGTGTTCCCTGGTGTCCTGGCAACTGGGCTGTGCCTTAGCTGTCCTGGATGTGAGAATCATTGAAGAATCTCCAAGTATTCTTTGTGTCTTATCATCCTTCATCCCAATTCATGCCCCCCTACCTGTGTGACCCACCTTCCCCAAACCAACAAAGTATTAATACAGTACTGTGCCCTCTGGTTTATTTTTCCTGCTCTATCTTCATCCTTTTCTCCCCTCAGCGGAAGAAAGAGGAAACCACAGACCCTGAGCTTGTGAGGGAGGGAGAAATGGGAAGGAAGTGTCTTGTGTTTTCTTGAAGCTAGGCCCAGGGAGGGGGCCACGGCCTTGAACCTTGGCCTCCGTGGGAGGAGGAGATTAGCAGCATGAGTCTTTACTTCCATCACCCACCCTGAGGGAGGTGACTTGGTTTGCTAGGAGAAGGATGACTCAACACAGACCCTTGATGGAGATATCTGTCTCAGAGCCTGAAGGAAAAGCAGCAGACGGCCACCTTGCCTTGTTATTTAATGTAATTTTCAGATCAGAAAGATTTTACTGAGTCAGAGGAAACTGAGCTTAACCCTCTCTGGTCCCAATGTTGGCAACTTGGAACAGAATTTCCCAAAGGAATGACCCTGTCCACAAGAGTCCAAGAGACAGGCAGCGGGATTCCAAATTCAGAGTGCAGGGATGGCCCCGCACACACTGGTGGAGAACTTTATTTAGTCATACTCCACCACTGTGCTTTTACCTACTAATTACTATAACCACTAGTGATCATTATATGATAATTAGCACATGCCTTTTTTATAACTCCCAGAGTACCACCCCAAAATAAATGATTGTGTTGAGTGGCCAGGCTGCTCCTAGAGACAATTCCTGACTCACTCATTCATTTAGTGAACCACAATGGGGCAGTCCCTATGCTAGGCAGCTATGAGCAAGAAGGATATTGTCCCTGGTGTGGCAATGCTGACATGTTGCAGGATGGATAGGCACTAAGCAAGTTTACCCATGGGATGGGTGTATCCAAAGTGGAAGCACAGTGTGTATAAAAGGGGCACCCAACCCAATGGTGGGGAGAGAGGGGATATCAGGAAATGCCCTCGCTCAACATAATAGTAACTTTGAAGATGAGCTCTGTACTATGAGTAGGAGCTAGCAAATGGAATCCAACAGGGTAAACCTATACTATTGGTATGATTTCCCCAAAACATAAAGTTAAACCCAAAGTTGCCTCTTCATATTAACCCTCCAAAGTGACCACCAGGCTATGCCAACTATGGTGCCTCCAACTCTGCTTCTGTACAATGTGACGCTATTTTGGAAACGTGTGACATTCTACTCAAGTGGAAGGTGTAATTATTTTATCCCACTGTAGAGAGTATTTCAGGGAGGAAGATGGCACCAGGGAAATAGGTGTGAAAATCAGGTTCTTCTGCTATTTCCACAACCAGGTCTAATTCTCCATGCCCTTGGGATGGTCTGCGGCTGTGATGGGAAATGTTTGTCTGTCTCCACTTGAGCAGCAACATCCTTCTTATCAGCTGCTGCACTGAGGGAGACATTGATGTCCTTTTGCAGGAAACTAACAGGAAAAGAAAGAAAGCCTACCACTAAATACACTTCCTGAGGGTGAAATAAAATGTCCACTGCTCTGACTGCAGTATAGGAAAGGGCTGAATAAATAAATACATCATTCCTATTGTGCAGTCAAACTTCCTGGGGGCAAGTCCTCGTCTCCTAACCCCTTTTTCTCTTCTAAAAGCAGCCAACCTGCCAAGGGACAGACCAAGGTCTTCTCTGGCTATTAAGAGATTTTGAAATGTGCAAGTCTCCTCTGTCTCAAACACAGAGGAAATACAGAATTGGAAGGAGAGAAAACAAGAGTCACAGGAAGAGGAACTTGATATTGGTACACACCTCCCTTTAAACCTACAGAACTTTGAGCTTTTCTGTGCACAGATCTGATAATGTCTGGGAACATGCAGGAGAAGGGGCCAGGGCTAGTACAGCTTAGAAAATCAGTGGGCCTCTTGAAATCACAGCTGCACAGGTACCTTGATTTGGAGGCAGAGGTGTAAATTGTTATTATCTTTGAATATTCACTGACTCCAATTCTATAGCACTGAAGTAGAAATTGCAAGAGAAAATAACTGGATCCGGAAACAGTTCCAGCCTAAAGGATCCTAAGGCATTTTCTTGTGAGGATAGTTTTCTTCTGTGTGCAACATAGAGGGAAAGAACTTGTGCAAATATGGGTGAGAGAGAAAGAGACAGAGAGAGAATGAATTTAAATGCATATCCTTTGCCTGAAAAGATAAGATAAGTTGTAAAGACTTGGATCTTTGTCTTTCTACAGTGTTTTTGGTTTAAGGATCATTTACACTTTAGTTTTTCCCCATCTTTCTTATGTAATAATCATGGGTGAGCCCTGAGAAATGACTCAAAGCCAAAATAATGGGGTTTCCTTGCTTATAGTTCCTCATTTTCCCCGGCCACAGGCCAACCCTCATCACGCTCCTCCCTTATAAGGAAGTCAGTTTTGACCCAGCCCTGCTGGGTCACTCCAACTTTAGCCATCTTTCTTTTATGTTGCAAACCGGACTCTCTTCTTCCAACTTTCTAATTGCAAAATTGCTCCTTTATTCAGTCTTTTGGTTCTTTTTTTATTTTTTTTTAAAGTAGGAGCCAGAGCAGTGCCAAGCACCCTCTCAGCTCTAGTCAGTCTCTTCGTTCTTACTGCTTCCAACCCAGGTGTGGAAACCTCCTCTAGGGTTCCCTTATTTCATCTGTAGAGCCTGGGTAGGATCCCTTTCTCTCATTCTCAGTTGAGGACTGACTCAGCAGACTACACAGTGACCAACTTATTTTGAAAGGGACAAAGGTCACATGGCCAAGTCCCTGCTTATTCTTCCAGGCAAACTCTTCTCTCTGGAACCTGGATGGAGTCAGGCTAAGACTTTTCTGCATATAGGAGGTGCTGCCATAATTAGCCCGTCTTACTGGTTTTGAGCATACCCTTCTTGGTACAGGGCAGGAAGGAAATTAGACTGGGGCATGGCTTTGTTGGTCATATTTTATGAACCCCAAATCTGGAATTGTGCTCTGGCAAGTATAGGGTGCTCATGGAAAAAGGGAACAAAATATATGGAAATAAGACCATCCTGGAAAAGTTATTAGAGTTCATAGCATTTTCTTCTGGCAGCTTGAAGAGAAAGTCAGGTATCCCACATTCATTAATAATGTTCATAATAAGGAATGGTTATTGAGCATTTACTATGTGTCAGGTCCTGAATTATGTATATTATCTCATTATGCCTCATAAAAGGTTTCTTTCTAGAAGCTAGGAGGGAAAACCAGCCATTTATATACTCAATAATAGCATTAATAGTAATCATAGTTATTATATGTACCATTAGCATATTATATAATATATGCTGACCGTGCATTGGACATATTCTCTCATTTATTTTATTTTATTTTTTAGAGACAAGGTCTTGCTATATTGCCCAGGCAGGACTGGAGCTCCTGGGCTCAAGCTTCCCAAGTAGCTGGGACATATGCCCAGCTTCATTTAATTTTTAAAGGAATTCTACAAGTAGGTATTATTATTATTCTTAACCTAAAGTAGGTTGCTTCTAAAATGGCTCCAGTGATCCTCCTGCTGGTATATATATTCTTGCATAATCCCCTGGAATGTGGGCTGGACCTAATGACTTACTTCTGACAGAATGTGGCAAAAGTGATGAGATGTCACTTCTGTGACTGGGATACAAAAGACTGTGCCTTCCGTCTTGCTAGCACTCTCTCTTGCCCTCTTGCTTGCGCACTCTGATGAAGTATGCTGCCATGTTGTGAGATGCCATGTTGTGAGATGACAAGACCCACAAAACAATGCATTGAGGGAGGTCCCTGGCCAACAGTTCCTAAGGAACCAAGGCCTTAGTCTAAAGCCTGTGCGGAAGTAAATCCTGCCAACAACCATGCGAGTGAGTTAGAAAGCAAAACTTTCCCAACTGTGCTTGAGATGACTGTGTGGTCTTGTGAGAATCTCAGAGCTGGAGGACCCAGCTGAGCTGCACCAAGATTTCTGACCCACAGAAACTGTGAGATGATAAATGTTGTTTTAAGCTATTAAGTTTTGGGGTGATTTGTTATGCAGCACACAATAGCTAATACCTATCCCATTTTGTAGATGAAGAAACTGAAGCTTAGGGAGATGAATAAAGTTTCCCAAAGGTCACAGAGTTAGTAAATGGCAGAACCAGAATTTTTGGAACACATTAGGTTTAAGCACCTGAGTTCAAGTATACTTCCTTATAAGGTTCCAAGTGATTGGGACACTGGAATTTCTAGAAGGCATTCTACTCTCTGAAATCTTTGGAGTATAGCCATGTTTCCAGGAAACTCTTTGTGTGCACATAAAACAGGGATGGACAAAAGTTTACATGGCTAAGTGCTTTGAGCAGGCCCACTCCCTGCTGTAGAAGAATGGCTGGTCCACCCATAGATCTGGTGATAGTAACCAGGAGCTCCATTAATAGCACAATGACAGAGCTGAGAGCTATAACTCATCCCGTTTACAAATACTCAAGGCATCTTACCTATAATATGAAGGTGGGTGGAAGGAGTCATACACGTTTCTTGAGGATGAAAATGAATGCATTTAATAATGGGAAGGCATAGTGTGGTATTTAAAAATTACATGAGCCCTGGAATTAGAAAGCAAATGGTTCTGCCCCAGAGAACACCCCCTTCCATTGATTTTTGTTTCTTCTTCCTATGCATAAAACAGAGCCTTGAACTTTGAAACCATACTGCCTTGTTCCAGCATGGAAAGCAGCTTAACACTGTCCTATAAAGAAAGCCCCCCAGGTTGAGACTGGAAAAAAATCTTCCAGAGTCTCCCTTTGTTCAGCTAGAGCTTTTGCCAGTGGTCACCTTTACGATATCCAATGAGGATATTCTCCTTGGCTGGGTGCATGAAATCTGTTCTTCCTTGTCAGCTTTGCCCCTCTGCCAGAGCAGCAGGCTATGAGCTCAGGGAGGACTTCCAGGTGGCCGTAGAACAGTCCCATAGGCTGGAACCCTGGCAAACTTTCCCTTTTAACCAGTGGCAGAGGCTGCACTTTACTGGTGCAATTATGCAACCTGGTGTAAAGTCCACATAGGGTGGGGGGTGAGGGGTGAGGCATAGCTCTAAGCTTGGCTGGGCACTCTGATTGGGCTTATTGACTCCAGGTTTCCTTACTTTTTCTCTGTCCCCTCCCTTCTCTCCTCTCCTCCACCCCTTCTCTCCTGATTCTCCCCTTCCCTCTTCCCTCCCTAATCCCTTCATCCCTGCCACCCTCCACCCTCAGGGATCCCTAACACAGGAAACCACCTCTTATCAAGTATTTTGGCTTGCCTCCAACTGCTAGTGGCAGGCAGCTCTGGCCCTTGTCTGCTATTTGAGCAATTTTCTTCTCCACCAGTTGTTTGTTTCTCTAATCCTGTTGGAATTGGAATTGTGTGTAGAATCCAAGGGGGGAAAAAATGCAAAAACAAAAAATAGAGTCTTTCCCTCATGCGATTGCCCCTCTAGACTAAAAGGGAAATGAAAGGAGACTTGGATTCTGCTCCCTTGAAAAGTGACATTATGAAAAGAGAGCAGGAGAAACAGTAGCATTAGTATACAGGAAAGCCCAAGGCATACCATATCACTCCTCAGGTATTGGGACATCACACTGAGTCCTCCATCTTCTACTTAATTGGGATTTATAAGTGCTATTTTTGCCCTTAATATACCTGCCATCCTAGTCTTGCTCAAGTGGCTCTGAACAGATACCATCTACACCACTTCCACAGCCAGCCATGCAACACAAAGCTACAGACTTCCCGACTCCAGCTTTCTTGCTTTCTAAGAGGGAGCCCTGAGAATGGTGGAGAGACACAAAATGCAAGAAAGAAAAGAGAAGCTGGATGGAGTAATTACATTATAGGGTTACCTTGTGCACATAAAAGCAAAATGTAGGGTACAAGCAATAACCCCTCCAGTACTGCACAATCTTTGATAACACAATAGCCTTCTGTTAGTTCAAAGTATGTTCTTTAAAGCCTTCCTTCGTTAAGGTTCTCCCTCTTCTTACTGGGTTGTACATGTTTATTTTACATTTCCTTTCTTAACTGATTTTTCACAAAGAATAGGAGTGATAGAAGTGTGTATGCATGTATGATCTTAAGCATTTATGAATACATTTCTTTTTAGTGTACGAAATAAAATGAATAGCTGACCTTTGTGACAATTTTCCACCTAGTTTTGTGGTAGTAATTTCATTGCATTCCTAAACTTAGATAGCAAGTCCTCTTAGTGAGGCTGGCCTAATTCTATGTTCTCTATGGCACCTAGTCACTATGGCTGTGCAAAAGCCATTATTACACAAAGTACCATAATAATGGTCATGCCCTCCTATGACATTATTGTTTCCTATCTGCCAGGACATTAATTGTCTTCTAACTTGCTCTAAAATTGGTGGTACAGCACACTGCCAAGGCTAAAGAGAAGAAAGCTGCTGGTGGTATATTAAAAGACTGTGTAATAGGACATACTGATGTTTCCTTCTCATTGGGGCACCTTCACATTTGCATGTTACTTCATTTGTTATGGGATATTAACTTGGGCTTGCCTTATGTCTTGGCTTCCATCTTATCATGGTCAATGTCTGATCTTTCCATCAACTGAATGATTCAGACATCTCTGAAGTTATTTTGGTTTTTCCACTTTCCTTTTACAGGCTTTTTGTGAGTCATTGAATTGAATGGGAGGTTATTTCTAAATTGGAAGGTGAGGATGAGAAGAGGGGGAGGAAAGTTCCGGAAAATAACTAGGAAAAGACACTTTATTGTTATGTATAGTTACTGGAGGAATAATTTCTGCTTAGTTTGGTGATGGAAGTATGTAGTTTATTTAAATTTGACTAAAAATATAGTCTAGAAAATAGACAATATTTTTCTGGATAATAAACCATACAGTTTTTAAACTCCTTGCAACTTGCTCTGCAAAGAACAGGAGGTTTGTAAGTAGAAGAGATATGGGACAAAGAGTAGAAAGAAGTAACGGGCAAAATACAAAATTTCCAAAGCTTAGGTTCTTGGTCTCATAGGAAGTTTCCAACCATAAAGTAGTGCTTATAAGGGGGAATGCCTCCTTGACCTGTCTTAACCAATGCCTAAGTGTTATATTTCATGGTCCATGGGTTTGTATATTATAAGTGGAGTTGTGAGGAAGGTACATTTAAATCGGATTTAGAAATTGAAGGAGTAATCAGGCCAACATTTTGTTATTTAGGATTAGGGAAAGTGGGTAGAAAGAGAAAAGAAAAGCAAAAAGCTAATGACGAATATATTTCTAGGAGCACAAGAGTTTTTATAGCAACACCAGATTTCTCAAAAATGCCTACTGTGATTTGTACCCAAATGAATAAAAAATGCAATCATTTATTCTTGTGCATTGTGCCAAGTGAGAAAAAACCCGGCACTTCATTCAATGGCCCTAATTTAGACTGCTAGGAAGAGGAGAGGTTGGGGGGAGCGGGGGGGGGGGGGGGGGGGGGGGGAAGAAGCTTTTAAAGCATCTGACACACAGCTAGTAGGGCTATTTAAGAATTGCCGAACATAAAAACTAAGTGGGGGGAGGGGGGCGGATTCTCATTTCCAGGGTATCACAAGGGTAAAATGTGGCCTACTTCGTCCAAACTTGCTAATGGCTGCCTGGTCACTTGACAGGAGCCAGCCAGGAGTGGGTCTGCAAGCTGGAGAACTCTCAACATGCCACTTCAGTATTTTTGACAATGTTTATAATTGCAACTGAAGTTGACTGATTTCTGTTAAATCAACGGTTGCGCTTTGCTTTTTAGCATGGTAACTTCCTGGAAAGAAATTCAAGGAAATTGGGTGCATTGGGACTTCAAGAAAAGAAGGGGAAATTTTTATCTGTATGATACTTTTCTCCCCAGGGGTTAGAAACACTACTTAAACACAATCTCTGATGTTGGTGTTTTGCAACTACTATCTCTATGAGTAAGCTAGCGATGATAAGTTTCTCCTTGTAGGGAGCTGCAGAAGTGGAAAAGTTTACAGACTGAACTCTACAACAAAGAGTTAACCCTTCTCCGGTAAGCTCGGATGTGAGAGTCTCTCGGCTCCTCCTTTTCTTTCTACTGCGCAACCAAACTGTGCACAAGCTTGAACCAACCCTGGCCGTCATATCCCTTGCCAGTTAAATTAACAGACACTTTCGGCAGCCTATCATAACTTCGAACTGCCCAACCACCAACCAATTGGAACTAAAGCTTCGTCTAGGGCGCTCCAGGTCCGGGCGGGGGTGCATACTGGGTCCAAGAAAAGGGGCGGTAAAGACGCGATGACGGGCGGGTAAACTAAGCCAATCATAGCAGACAGATGCCGCCCCACTAGCCAATGGATAGGTTAGAAGTATGAAACGGGGTGGGCCTGTTGTCATGGGGGAGGTGGTGGCGCCTGGTGGCCACTGGCGGCCGAAGGTAGAGGCAGTGGCGGTGGAGTTGGTCGGGGGCAGCGGCAGGTGAGTGCCGGTAACACGAGCCTGAGATCTGAGGGCCGTCGCGGGCCGGAAACTCCAGCTCAGCACTCCGGAGGCGGAGGCCAGAGGAAGGGGGCCTGGACTGCGGGCCGGGTCGGGGCCGGGGCCGGGGCGGGGGCGGCGGCGGCGGCGGCGAGTTCGCTCTGGCTGGGCTGGTGGGAGAATGGCCCCGCTTGTGGTGGCGGAGTTCGCGCGGGGAAGCTAAGCTGGGGCCGGACCCACGCGGGTCAGGCCGGGTGGTCCCTTGGGACGTCCAGCTGCTCAGGTCTGGGGCACTGACTGGCGGCCGGGGCGTGAGGGGATAGGTCCCTGAGGAGACGGAAGCGGCCGGGGTACCAGAGAGGGGCTGACCTGGAGCGACCTGGTCGGAGGGCAGGGTGACTCGGGACTACCCAGGCTAGCTTGGGTGCCAGGGAGAAGGGGAACCCGGGAAGCTCGGAAGCGGCCGGTGTGGAGAGAGCGGGCTGGCGGGGGAAACTGGGAGTGGCCCTGGTCCGAGAGAGGAGGGAGGTGGGAAGACCGAGGGCGGCCGGGGTCCAGGGTGACAGGGAGCAGCCTTGGCTCGAGTAGGGGCGTCTGAGGAAAGGCTTGGAAGGGGGTGGGGACACTCCTGAGAAGGGCGGTTGTCCACGGGAGGAGGGCTCCTAGGGAGACGAGGAGCGGCTGGTGTTTGGAGGGTCGGACCGGTGGAGACCTTGGCTTGGGGGGGGGGAACCTGAGCGCCCTGCCCCCCTTAGCTGATCTGGTCTGAGGATCCCCGGGGGACCAGGAAAAAAGTCCTCAAGGAGTAGCTCGGGTTTGAGAGTGGGGTGAGGGTCCCGCAGGCAGTGGAAGTTCCCTTAGTTGGAGAGGAGTCGAGCAAAATGGGACGGAGGTGGGCAAGGGTGAGAGGGGAGACATAACCCTTTTAGGAAGGGAATCGTAGATACGGTGAGGGAACGAGAAAGTTTCTGGGGAGAGAGGATTGGTCCTGTGGAAACTGGCAAGGACGGTAGTTATGAGAAATTAACGACGGAGCCACTAATTGCTTCAGAGGTCTTCAGAAATAGAAGAAACTTCAGCTTTGTAATTAATACTAAGATGCCATCTAGGACCAGCGATAAGGTCCTAAAAGCAAGGTAAAGTGACTTGTATTCCAGTGTTTTAGAAAAGAAATTTGTTTGAAGATGATGGCAATAATATTAGGAAATAAGTTCATTGACAGAGTGGGCAATTAGGGTAAAGGGGAGGAGTAGCTGAACTAAACGAGTAGAACTGGGAACTTGATCAGAAAAAATAGTCATGAAGAGGAGATAGGCTTTCCCTGCTGAATTGAAAATAAGTTTGAATTCTCTTATACTTTAAGCTGGGTTTAAGATTCTAAAAAAAGAAGAGAAAAAAATGAAAAAGAATAGAAGTTTGAATTCCACTTAGCTTGGACAACCTCTCTGTGCAGTTTCCTCATCTGTATAATAGGGATAGTAATCGTTCCTACTTTCATAGGTTTTTTTTTTTTCCTAATGAGCTAATATTTGTAGAGCTTTTAGAATAGTGACTGTGACATAGTAATCACTGTGTACTGGATTGTAAAATAGAGGATAAAGACCTGAGTTCTTTAATGCGATGGTTCTCAAACATTATCTTGCATCAGAATCACCTGGAGGGCTTGGTAAAGTATAGATTGTTAGGCCCCACCTGGGGGTTTCTGTTTCAGTAGGCCTGAGGTGGGACCCTAGAATTTGTATTTGTCTCAAGTGATGGTTATGTTGGTCAGGGACCATATTTGGGTTAATGAAAACAGTAATAATGTAGCAACTTTAAAATACCTGTCCATCCTGCTAATGAGACAGGTAGAGGCAAATTGCAAAGATTCTATTGTAGAGGAGACCCCTTTTTAAAGCCTATGTTTTTCCAAGTATGGATCATGATTTATTACTGATTTATAAAATTAATGTTATGGGTTACCGCCAGCATTGAAAATAAAATATAGAACAGAATTAACTAGCTTTGCACTTGGTAAAGAAAAGTATTATTTTGGGAAATTTTTCTCATACATGTATATAGTAGGTCACAATGTAAAATGGATTTTTACAGTCAAAAAAGTTTGAAAAACTGTTTTCAGCCATTCATTGCAACAGAAGCAACCCCTCCAGTATCTAAGGATTGATTTTATTATTTATTTATTTTTCTTCTTTTTATGGTGATACATTCCAGTAAATTAATTCAGGTGGTGATTAAATTCCAATTAAAATTCCATTAAATTTCTTCAGTTTCTGATTTGTCTTCCCCTGTGTTTGTCTTGTCAAGTATTGTGTTATGCATCTGACACTGTGGAACTTTTTTGGATATTGAGAATCTTTGGCATGGGGACTTATGGGAATTTGAGACAGAGAAATTGAGTGGTGTTTTTCAGATGTGGTCCACTTTTGTTTCACTTGTGTCCTCTTGTTCACTTTTCTTTCTTTTCTTCTTAACCACTGTAAAAAACCTAAGTATACGCAGATATATTGACAGTAAACAACTAACACTGAAACAGACTGGCTTGAAAACATTTGATGTATAGAAAATGAGCAAAAACAAAATAAGAAACCTTTCAAAAAAGAAAAGTGAAAAGGTATTTCCTTTTTAGACAGCAAAAGTATTTCTTGGTCTTATATTAATATAAAACATATAAATACATTTTTAAGGGAACTGGATCTACAATTTCTAGGTAGAGAAAAGAAATAGTGATAATACTTGACAACAAAATGCACCTGGGATAAGGCTTAACTACGAAGTAAATCATTTATTAAGCAGGAACTTTTGTTTTGATGATTTTCTCCCGTGAGAATAAACTGGATGTGGTATATGTTGTAAATTGTTGTTTGAGGAACCTAAATGTAATCTACAATACTTATTTAAAGCTACATTAAGAGACAGAGAGAGAGAGTGTGTGTGTGTGTGTGTGTGTGTGTATACGTATGTTTTGTGCTGCTGTTGGTTTGATTTTTCTTCTATTGAAAGCTAGATGGTTTGGGAGGAATTGATTTAGATCTGTTTATGGATATAAGAACAGAGAAAGCAGTATTGAAAACTGAGAGATCATTGCTCTCTTTAAAATCTTTAATCCAGGGGATTATGTAACCCTTTCATTAATGTTTTATGAAATTGTGAAGAAACTGTTGGTGTAGCTTTGCACCAGGATGTTTGGATTATTTTTTCTCTCTCAAAAATAATTTTTAGTTTTATTTCAGATTTTTTAAATTTCTTTTAAATTTTTGTTTGGAAGACTGCAAAACATATGATCATTGCATATTTGGGTTCAAAAGCAGAAGCAGTCTTTTCACAAAGCGAATTTATTAATTTTTTCTGGTACAAAAAGTTTCAAGGATGAAAGCTTTTTTTTTTTTTTTTTTTTGAGACAGAGTCTCACTCTGTTCCCGGGGCTAGAGTGCCCTGTTGTCAGCCTAGCTCACAGGAACCTCAAACTCCTGGGCTCAGGTGATCCTTCTGCCTTAGCCTCCTGAATAGCTGGGACTCCAGGCATGTGCCACCATGCCCAGCTAATTTTTCTATATATATTTTAGTTGTTTGGCTTATTTCTTTCTATTTTTAGTAGAGACAGGGTCTCGCTCTTGCTCAGGCTGGGCTAGAACTCCTGAGCTCAAATGATCCACCCACCTCTGCCTCTGAGAGTGCTAGGATCACAGGCATGAGCCACTGCACCCAGCCAGGATGAAAGCTTTTTGATTCCTTGTTTTTTCTTTTTTCTTTTCTTTTTTTTTTAAGAGACAGGGTCTCTGTTGCCCAGGCTACAGTGCAGTGGCATGATAATAGCTTACTACCTTCCCACCTCAGCCCCCCAGTAGCTAGGACTACAGGAACGGACTACCACACCCAGCTAATTTTTAAATTTTTTTGTAGAGACAGGGTCTCACTATATTGTCCAGGCTGGTCTCCAATTTCTGGCCTCAAGTGATCCTCCCACCTTGGCTTCCCAAAGTGCTGGGACAATGGTGGTTCTTTAAGTCATTATACATTCATGAAGATCATTCAGTTCTACACAAAATGAAGGAAGAATGTAAAATCTTAATTGAGTGTAGGAAAATATAAAAGTTCATTCTTCATAACTGAACAGTGAGCAGTTTGATTACTTACTTGCTTTTAATAAATGGACTTTATTCAGTTGATTTATTAATCATACTTATCTATGAATAGCTTTGATTGCCCAGATCATTTTACAGTGGGATTTGTTAATCTGTAGTTGAATAAATGGCGGTTTTTAAATACCAAAGAAACTGAGTGCTGTGCTAGTGAGACTCAATTTTACATATCAAAGTTTATTCAGGTAAGTGATTTTAAAAAGTGGAAGTTCAATTAACACTAGTTAATTAAGTTTATTTTCTATTTCAGGGAAGTCTTCTTTTTTATAATAGCTTCTGATCTGCTTTTTCTGCTTCCTGCCCTCCAACTACCTGTACAATAAATCCTAATGGAAATGTTAGGTAAAAGTACAACATTTCTGTATCTGGTTTTTAGTTTTTTTTTAAGAATTCCTTTATCAGAAAAGGTCCCTTAGTAAACTTATCACCTTTAAGAAAAGTACTTTAAAATATACTTGAAAAGCTACATTTTGTTTTGAACATGCCAAAACACATTTACCATGTTTAATAGGTTTTGATTTCTGCAGAATAGATCTTGAATTCTGCCAACTTCTTTCTTTCTTTCCCTTTCTTCCTTCCTGCTTCCTCTGTCTCTTTCTTTCTCCCCCTCCTCTCTCCTGTCCTATTCCCCCCACCTTCCCTTGCCCTTGGAGTGCAGTGGTGCCATCATAGCTTACTGCAGCCTTGAACTCCTAAGCTCAAGCAATCCTTCTTCCTTAGCCTCTCAAAGCACTGAGATTACAGGAATGAGCCACTGTGTCCAGCCCAGAATTCTGCCAATTTATGAATTCTGACTTATGTTTCCTTGATAGGGCTAGGGAGAAATGAAACAAGGTACTTCTTAAATTAAAAAAAAATTTCTTCCTATCTTATTTTTTAATGTTTTTTTTTCCTTTTGGTGCAGTATTATTTTTTAATCTTGACATTATGATAAATCCTCTAGTTGCAAAGAAAATTTTTTTAGTAATATAACAGGTGGAAATATTATATAAGACTTTAGAATGACTATTCAGATATGAGACACAGGTAATGATGAATAGTATGTCATTAAATACTAGGTACAATATTGCCATGTATTTTGAAGAATATAAAATATGCACTTGGAAATCTTGAGGCAAAAGAAGGATAACAACTAAGGGAGAATGAGGAGATTACTGACATGTGCTTAAGGAGGAGTCTGGAGGATCTGTAGGGAGTATGTCTAGAGGAGTGAGTGGTTCTTGGCAGTTTTCCAGGAGTGACATATGTAAAGGAGGATGATTCTATTTGCAACATTCTCTCATGGAGAAAGACTTCTTTTTCTGCAATTCCTGCTGCTTGTTTTAACTCTTCCTTTGTTTTCTTCCACTCAAGAAAGTATGTCAGAATGCAAGTAAACAGACTGAGAATTGCTAGTCCTAGAGGATGAGAGCCTGGGAAAGACCATGTGGATTTAGAAGAAGGCTTGATACTTACTTCTTGGGAATAGGTCCCCAGCAACCTTAACTAGACCAACCCTTTCCACTTGTCCTCTCCAGTGGAGTATGGGATTAGGAGGAGACCCCCTAGTCATCTTAACCAAGGGGCTGCTGTATTAGTAAGTAATGTTCAATGACTTCCCCTTCTACTCATCAAAACCCTTATTTCTCCCCACTTGTTTGCTGATACTTTACATTCTTTTAACCAGGATCAAAGTCTTGAATTCTGATTAGATAGCAAAATCTTGATTATGGTAACTTGGTTATATTAAGTTATATATAATTAATTCTGAAAATGATTATTATCAGATTTTTCCAGTTTAATTAGGGAAGAAGAGGGAAAAGCTATAGAACACTGCTTGTCTCTGAATAAAGGTAGAGTTGAGGAAGCCAGGAACACAGAAATCGGCTAAATTCATGACTTTTTTTTTTTTTTTTGTATTTTTGAGATGGGAATCTCTCTATGTTGCCTAGGCTGGCCTCATACTCTTGGGCTCAAGAGATCCTCCTGCCTCAGCCTCCTGAGTAGCTGGGACTACAGGTACTTGCCACAGGGCCTGGCTTAAGTTTATAACTTTAAGATTGATTTACCTTTGGCCTTGGAAAAGTAAAAGTTGGTTACTTTCATTCTGGTCAGCTATACCTATGTACATCCCAGGTACATTTCAATTGTATCATATGGATAATTTATGAAGGTTTATATATTTAATTCCTCTTTTTTCTTTTTCTTTTTTTTTTTTTTTTTTAGAGAGAGACAAGGTCTTGCTCTGTTGCCCATGCTAGAGTGCAGTGGCGTCATCATAGCTCACTCCTGGGCTCAAGTGATCCTCCTGCCTCAGCCTCCTGAGTAGCTGGGACTACAGGCATAGGCCACCATGTCTGGCTAATTTTTCTAATTTTTGTAGAGATAGGGTCTCACTGTATTGCTAAGGCTGGTCTCGAACTCCTGGCCTCAAATGATCTTCTGGTCTCAGCCTCTCACACCTTGTAGCCACTGCACCCAGTGGCTACACCAGTGAGCCACTGTACCCAGGTTAATTTCTTTTAATATAACCAATTTGTTATAAGGAATTTTAGCTCCCTGTATTCTTTAATCAAAATAAACATTTTTGCCAGACGTGGTGGTACGTGCCTGTTATCCCAGCTACTTGAGAGGCTGAGGCAGGAGGATCATTTGAACCCAGGAGTTCGAGACCAGCCTGGACAACATAGTGAGATACCATCTCATTTTAAAATTAAAAAAGAAAAAAAGATAAAATATTTTTCAAACTAGGATCACAGAACCATAGAGTAGCCTGCTGACGACAGAAGTATACTTATAACTGCTATATTATGAAATTGGAAAAGGCATCATTTGTGTCCAGAGGAGGCATGATAAAATGGGACAAAATCCTATTTGTTTATTTGTTTGGCTTTTCATCAGTCAACTTGATATTTGTTTATTTTTCTTGAGACAGGGTCTTGTTCTGTTGCCCAGACTGGGGTACAATGGCCTGATCATAGCTCACTGCAACCTCAAACTCTTCCACTCAAGCTATCCTCCTGCCTCAGCCTCCCAAGTATCTAGAACTACAGGTGTGGGCCACCACGGTTGGCTGATTTTTTAATTATTTTGTAGAAACAGACTCTCACTATGTTGCTCAGGCTGGGCTCAAACTCCTGGCCTCAAGCAGTTGTCCTGCCTCAGCCTCCCAAAGTGCTAAGATTACGGACATGCACCATGCTCAGCTCTAAGTTATATAGTTATATGACCATGTATTTGAATCTTGACTCTATTGTTAATTTACTAATTGGGCAGTTTATTAAATGTTTCTTATGTTCAGTTTTGTCATCCATAACATGGAGCTTATGCTATCCTCCTCATCAGGGTAATGGTGAGAAATACATGAAAAGCATTTTGGGCCGGGCGCGGTGGCTCACGCCTGTAATCCTAGCTCTGGGAGGCCGAGGCGGGTGGATCGCTCGAGGTCAGGAGTTCGAGACCAGCCTGAGCAAGAGTGAGACCCCGTCTCTACCAAAAATAGAAAGAAATTATCTGGCCAACTAAAAATATATATACAAAAAAATTAGCCGGGCATGGTGGCTCATGCCTGTAGTCCCAGCTACTTGGGAGGCTGAGGCAGTAGGATCGCTTAAGCCCAGGAGTCTGAGGTTGCTGTGAGCTAGGCTGATGCCACGGCACTCACTCTAGCCCGGGCAACAAAGTGAGACTCTGTCTCAAAAAAAAAAAAAAAAAAAAAAAAAAAAAAAAAAAAAAGAAAAGCATTTTGTATAGTATCTTGCCCATAGTGGGCACTCAACACATGGTAATTGTTAATTATTGATAATTGTAACAACATTAGATCTATTATAGACTTCTCTTTCTAGGATGGGCTAATATTCCAGATATATTCCACAATGTGGCAGTTAGGAAAACCAGAGTTGATTTTAAAACTTTACATGTATTTTAAACATTTACTACTCTAGTTTGTTTTTGTGGTTGGTTTAGTGTGGTAAATAGTTGTTATACTGTACTGTTTAAGGAATAATGACAAGGAATAAAAAGTCTTTATATGTTCAGTATAATTATCCATTTTTTTTTCCAAATATTTTTGATATAAGATTGGTTGAATCCATGGATGAAGAATGAATGGGGCTGGGCGCGGTGGCTCACGCCTGTAATCCTAGCACTCTGGGAGGCCAAGGCGGGTGGATCGCTCGAGGTCAGGAGTTCGAGACCAGCCTGAGTGAGACCCCGTCTCTACTAAAAAAATAGAAATAAATTATCTGGACAACTAAAAGTATATATAGAAAAAATTAGCCAGGCATGGTGGCGCATGCCTATAGTCCCAGCTACTCAGGAGGCTGAGGCAGTAGGATCGCTTGAGCCCAGGAGTTTGAGGTTGCTGTGAGCTAGGCTGACGCCACGGCACTCACTCTAGCCTGGACAGCAAAGTGAGACTCTGTTTTAAAAAAAAAAAAAAAAGAATGAATGAATGGATACAGAAGGCCGACTCTACTACTTGATTTTTTTGTAAGGAACTGGGCTCGAGTATCCAAGGATTTTCCTATTCAAGGACTCGTGGAACAAATACCCCACGGATAATGAGGGCTGACTGTACCTGATCCTCTACCAAATATGCATGAGTTTTTGTCAACAGTGGAAACCACTTACCCTACTACTAGAAAAAACAATTTAACATTATATTATTTACTGATTTTATTAGTAAAATCATTGCTTTTATTGAATGCTTTTTGTTTAATGATATTATTAATGACTTTAAATTAATTCTGAATGCCAGATAGGATCAGTTTATTTTTCCCTGGAGGTAATACATTTCTCTTCACAATTCAAAGTAGAAGTAGATTTATTTCAGAACTTAAGCCCTTTACCTTCTTCCTTCCTTAGTTAAGGATTTGGTCAAAGGTGAAAGAAAAATCTTTCTGTATTTGTAGAAAGCTGTTAAAAGCTATATTATCTGTTAAGTCATTGCTGACAAAAGCAGGCATATAATTCCCATCACATTTATGATGTAATGGGCTTTAAATCTCATCCATGATATAATTTTTTTTTTTCTTTTTAGAGACAGGGTCTTGCTATATTGCCCAGGCTGGTCCTGAGCTCTTGTCCTCGAGCAGCCCTCCCACCTCAATTTCCTGAGTAGTTGAGAGAGACTACAGGCACAATAATTTTTTTGTTTTTGTTTTTGTTTTTGTTTTGAGACAGAGGCTCACTCTGTTGCCTGGGCTAGAGTGCCATGGCGTCAGCCTAGCTCACAGCAACCTCAAACTCCTGGGCTCAAGCAATCCAACTGCCTCAGCCTCCCGAGTAGCTGGGACTACAGCCATGCGCCACCATGCCCCGCTCATTTTTCTATATATTTTTAACTGTCCATATAATTTCTTTCTATTTTTAGTAGAGACGGGGGTCTCGCTCTTGCTCAGGCTGGTCTTGAACTCCTGAGCTCAAACAATCCGCCTGCCTTGGCCTCCCAGAGTGCTAGGATTACAGGCGTGAGCCACCGCTCCCAGCCCACAATAATTTTTTTTTTTTTGAGACAGAGTCTCGCTGTGTTGCCCGGGCTAGAGTGAGTGCCATGGCGTCAGCCTTGCTCACAGCAACCTCAAACTCCTGGGCTTAAGCGATCCTACTGCCTCAGCCTCCCGAGTAGCTGGGACTACAGGCATGCGCCACCATGCCCGGCTAATTTTTTCTATATATATATATTTTAGTTGGCCAGATAATTTGTTTCTATTTTTAGTAGAGACGGGGTCTCGCTCTTGCTCAGGCTGGTCTCGAACTCCTGACCTCGAGCAATCCACCCGCCTCGGCCTCCCAGAGTGCTAGGATTACAGGCGTGAGCCACCGCGCCCGGCCCACAATAATTTTTGAATGATTATTTTAAAGAGTTGATTCATTCTTATTTTTGAAAATTATTTATTTTTGGTAGTATGAAGGAATATTTCTATAATAGCCAAGTCTTCCTTACTCTTGCAAGGACAGCAGTCCCAAATGCTATACTGAAAACATAGCAAGAAAATGTAAGGCAAGAAAATGAACTGTAAATGATCATTTACATGACTGGTCATTTCTAAAAATGTTAACATTAACTTGTTACATCAATGCTGCTCATTTCTTAGTATCTTTCAGTAATATTCTAGACTAATTTTAGAAACCGTACAGTTTAGTAGTTTGTCATAGTGAGGATTTTTTAAAAAGTTATTTTGTGATATTAGATTTCATTTCTTCAAAAGTAAATTTTTTTGCGGTCATAACTTTTTTTTTTTTTTTTTTGCTATCCTCTGATGTACATAAATGTACTGATGAATGATTGGGGGCTAGCAGTTTGTGACATCAACTAAAGGAGATGGTATGGTAAAATAAACAACTATTCCTGAGTTTGAATTCAGCTTTACTTCCTTAGGCAAGTTAACTCTCTTAGCTTCAGTTTTGTCATCTGCAAAATAAATCACTTTGAGGATTATATGAGATAATCCATGTAAAGTTAAACAATTTAACACAGTGCTTAGCTCATGTAAATGCTCAGTAAATGTTAGCTGTTCTTGTAAGGATCCAGCATTTTTAATGAAGCAGATAGGAGGTAAAATCATTTTTATATGCATCATAAAAGTCTTTTAAATTAAATTGTACTGTGAAACTTAAACTTCATTTAGACATGAAAAGGAATCTCAAATTCTTGGCTTTGTCATATTTTCAGTCTAGTGCATCTGTGGAAAAACTTGAATCTTTATTTTAATTCTGCTATATTTTTGCCTTTTAGTCATAGTAAATTCTTAATTATCTACACCCAGGTTAGCAGTGTTACAGCTAAACTCTAAATTCTTTAGGATTATGAAGTATAGCCATGTACAGATGAGGAAGCCAGAAAAAAAAAAAAAAGAAGTATAGTTATGGAACCTATTAGATAAAATTTTCGTTAGGTTTGACCTCTATTTTATTTAAGCTACTGTTTAAGTACTGTATTGAATCTCCTTGGCATTGAATATCTTTATCGATAGTTCTCAATTTGTTACCTTCAAATCTTTGCGTTTGGGTGAAATGCAGTTAGTCTAAGAGTTCTCAAATCTATTATGTTCATCAAATATGTGTAGACTAAGTATTATGTTCTAAACATATATGTATATATACTTTAAAAAAATCTTTATTTTAAAGGCTACACTGAATTTAGAGTAGCTTTTGTTTGTTTTTTGACTATTTGCACCATCAGTAGATGCTGAAAATTCAGCTATTACCATATGGGGGTGAGTTAAATATTTTGACTTTTATCATGCTTTAAAGCTCTCAGCTTGCTTTTTCCACTTGTTTTTGAAATGGCATGTTTGGGTAAGAAAAACTAGTATACTTTTCTTTGCCCATCATGGCATATGCATATTTTTGACAGCTTTATTCCAGTATAATTGACATACAGTGCAACTGCACATACTAAAGTGTACAGTATGAGTTTTTACACATGTATACATTACAACTAAGGTAAGGAATGTAATCATCACTCCAAAAGTTTCCATGTGCCTCTTAGTAATCCATCTCTCCCTTTCCACTCCCAGAGGCAACCCCTGATCTGCTGTCTGTCATTATAGGTTACTTTGCATTTTCTAGAATTTTATATAAATAGAATCATGTAGTATATATTCATTTTTGAGAAAGGGTATCTGGCTTCTTTCACTCTAATTAATTTGAGGTTTATCCATGTTGTTTTGTGTATCAATAATTCATTCTTTTTTCTTGCTGAGTAGTATTCCATTATATGGATATATTATAATTTTTTTATCTTTTTTTTTTTTCCGTCTATCGGAACAACTGTATTTCAGTATAGTGGGGCCCACCAGGCAACATGGTTTCTGTGAGGCTGTGCAAGGGACAGGATTGAGCTAAGACAAGGGAGGTGAGCTGGTTATGCAGTCCGTGGGGCGCCATAGTGCTTTCACACACACCTGCTGCTTTGGCCCACATCTGGCAGGGGCCTTTGGTCACAGGATGGTGTAGGAGAGAATACTGCCTGGGGTCTGGGATTAGGGTGGGTCTTGGTGTCACAGGTGAGAGTGCCGGTGAAGATAGGCTGGCCCCAGCTTTGCATGGTCTGGGCTGAAGGGCTTTGGACCACTCTGAGGAGCCAGGCCTGGGCCCATCAGTGTCTGGCCCTCTCCCTCCCTAACCAAACAGGCCCAAAGTCAAGAATGGCACAAGATCAGCCCAGAGGAGGCTGTCCCACCTCTGCAACCTAGTCCTCTGGTCAGCTAGAGTGGCAAAGGCAAACTTGGTTAATTGCAGTTTTCTCCAGTCCTAAGGGTACTAGATCTCAAATACCCTCCTTTGCTCGGGGCCTCTGGCAAAGAGTGATTGTACCTCCTGTTTCAGAGAATCCAGCCAGCAACCAGCCTGTTCATTCCAGCAAGTAGAAGAGGGAGAGAGAGGCTGGTGGGAGTGTCTTTTGAGTGTAGCCTGCAATCCCAAGTGGTCCTGTGGCCTATGGATAGTGTCAGTGCAGCAGCAGGGAGAGGCAGGGCCCTGGGTGCTAGGCTAAGTGCAGGTCTGTAAACATTAGTGTGAGCAGGGCAGGAGGTGCTGAGCTCCCTCTCTCCAGCCCCTCACCGAACAAACACTTCACTAAGTAAAACTGAAGATGGCATTGCAACAAGGATGGATGAAAAGCAAGTGACAGGACCTGGAGTCAGCAGGCTCCTTAAACTCTCCCGAGACCTAGAAGGGGACTGGCTGGGCTTGCAGCATCTGCAGCCAACCAGAAGTAGCATGACTCCTGCCCTCCTCCAATGCCCAACGTCCCCAGGTGAACTCGAGGACTTCCTGCTCTCTCCTGACCCCAGAGTCTCTGTAACCACTCCTAGAGTGTTTTTCCAGCCTCCCAAACCAAAATGGCAACACAACAAGACAGAACTCAGCCCTACATCCAGTCCTCAGCAGCTGGTCAGGAGGCATTGAGAACAGAGTGACGAGCAAGGGGAGGCAGCGGCTGCCTGGGCCTCCGGGGGTGGGGGTGGGGCCAGCCCAGCCTGGGTGGGCAGCAGCAAGGTCTCCCAGGGGATTGGCTTACCTCCCTCTCCGTCTCCCTGGAGTAGTAAATGTAGGCCCACACAGCCAGCCAAAGGCCCAGCCGGGGAAGCAGCGTGGCCTCTGCCAGCACTCTTCCCTGTCAGGCCACAATTTTTAAAACTTCGTCTGCTGATAGACATTGGATTATTTCCAGTTTTTGGCTATTCAAATAAAGCTGATATGAACATTCATTTACAAGTTTTTATGTGGACAAATGTTTACATTTATTTTGGGTATGTACCTAGTAGTGGAATTTCCTGGTCATATGGTAACTCTTCTGAGGTTTTATAAAGCAGCTATACCATTTTACATTCCCACAAGCAATGAGGGTTCTTTCTCTACATCCTTAGCAACATTTTTTATTGTCTCTGTTTTTTATTTTTATTTTTTTTAGAGACAGGGTCTTGCTCTGTTGCCCAGGAAGACTGGAGTGCAGTGGTGCAATCATAGCTTACTGCTGCCTGGAACTCCTGGGCTCAAGTGATCCTCCCACCTCAGCCTCCTAAGTAGCTGGGACTAGAGGCACTGCATCTCTGATTTTTTTATTTGAGCTATACTAGTGGATGTGAAGTAGAAATTCATTGTGGTTTTGATTTGCATTTCCCTGGTGGCTAATGATGTTGAGAATCTTTTCATATGCTTTTTGGTCATTTGTATATCTTCTTTGAAGAAATGTTTATTTAGATCCTTTGCCCATTTAAAAAATTGGGTTGTTTTTATTGAATTATAAGATATAAAATTTTCTTTATATATTCTGGATAAAAGCCCCTTATCAGAAATGATTTGTAAATATTTCTCCCATGTTGTGGGCTTTCACTTTCTTTTGTCCTTTGAAGCACAAAAATTTTCATTTTGATATAGTTGTTTTGTTTGTTTGTACTTTTGGTATAATATCTGAGAAATCATTGCCTCATCCAAGGTCATGAATTATTTTACATTTAAGTCTATGATCCATTTTGAGGCAATTTTTGTGTGTGGTGTGGGGAAGGAGCCCAACTTAATTCTTCTGCATATGGACACCCAGTTATCCAGCACCATTTGTCGAGACCTTTACTTTTTGTGTATTGGTTTATTACAAAGTTTAAAAAAATTTCTCTGCTTTGTTATTATTATAATTTTTCCAAGTAGCAATTTGTTGATCTTTTGGTCTAGTGTGACAGTTGGGGTCATATTACTGAGGGAAGCAGTTTAGAATTTCAAGACTAGGTTATAAATGAACCTGCTGATTTAAGTTTACAGGTTGTATAATTTCATCCTTGCATTACCTTATGCTTGACTGCCATTTCTCTGCCTACTGGGCAACCTTCTATCATTAGTTCTACAGAAGCTTCAGTGCTGGATCATTTAATGGAAATCAGGGTCAGGCCTTTGATTTAAACATGTGACTTAATGGAAGAAAAGCTTCTGTTATAACCTGTTCCTTTCTCTCTCTTCCTCCCCCTCTTTAATTCGTCTATCCTGTCACCCTTTTTATTGTAAGAAGACTCTTCTTTTGGATTATTACACATAGCCTTTTTCTGAAGGAAGATCAAATACTAAAGCTTAATTTTTTAATTTGGAAATTCAAGGAAATGTTCTACAGTGATGACTAAAAACATTATGGAAAAGTTATGAGTGTTTTTATTAACCTTAATACATTTAAAGTCCATAATTACTATAATTGATATTAAAGTTTACTTTTCCACATAATCCTATTAATAATTGAAAGTTAGAAATGGCATGATATTATTTCTTTAATTTCTTTTCTTTTAATTTTAAGAATAATAGCAATATAAGCTTACAACTTGTAAGATTTAGCATTTTGAAAGAAAGAAACTTCTTTGTTTATAGAAAACTTAATTCTAAATTGGGCTTTCAATTTTTTCTTTATGTTTTTATTAGGTGTTAATTATTCTCTTTCGGAGACTTTTTTTTTTTTTTTTTTTGAGACAGAGTCTCGCTCTGTTGCCCGGGCTAGAGTGAGTGCTGTGGCGTCAGCCTAGCTCACAGCAACCTCAAACTCCTGGGCTTAAGCGATCCTGCTGCCTCAGCCTCCCGAGTAGCTGGGACTACAGGCATGCGCCACCATGCCCGGCTAATTTTTTCTGTATATTTTTTTAGTTGGCCAGATAATTTCTTTCTATGTTTTAGTAGAGACGGGGTCTCACTCTTGCTCAGGCTGGTCTCGAACTCCTGACCTCGAGCGATCCACCCGCCTTGGCCTCCCAGAGTGCTAGGAATACAGGCGTGAGCCACCGCGCCCGGCCTCTTTTGGAGATCTTAAGAGCAAAGGGAAAAGACATACATTTTTTTACAGAGTATTTGAGTTTTATGTGTCTCATCTTTCTTTGCAGAGTTTTGCTTCTTTAGAGGCCGTACTTTGCCAAGTAAGAACTAATTTCCTGGGAAATCAGGTTGCTGGCTTGACTTCTGGCGGTGCCTTTCCTCTCTTCTTTTGTTGCTTTGTAAAAGAGCTGAGCTCAGTCCTGTGGAAAATCACTAAATTATCTAATAATTTTCTCTAGTTTAAATTAAATATGGCTGGTATATATTTGCATTAAACTGAATTCTGTAACTTTTTCTTCATTATAGATGTGTTAGGTAGGATACCCTCAAGGACTTTGACTTCATTTGATAAGTTGAATATTCATATCTGAAATAATACTAGTGGTTTGTTATTTTGATGAATATTGTTATTTTTTTGGTCCCTTGTGCCCCTTGCCCCAGATCTAGTAAGGGGTATCACTTGTGTTCTTTTTTTGAAATTTTTAATGTTTTAATTTTTAATTTATTAATAGTGTCATCCTTGAACAGGGTTCATGCTAATGTCTGTATCATTTCAATTTTAGTATAGGTGCTGCCAAAGTGAGCACACAGTTGTGTTCTTATGATGAAGCCCAGACACTTGTGAAATATAATTATAGTTTCTATTATGATATCCCCTAATTCATTTTTTAAATCTATCAACATTTATTGTCTCTTTATTTTTTCCTCATGTATATTTTTACTATATACATAATTTTGGAAGCTGCTTTTTAAAAATATTTTTTTTTTTTTTTGAGACAGAGTCTTGCTCTGTTGCCCGGGCTAGAGTGCCATGGCGTTAGCCTAGCTCACAGCAACCTCAAACTCCTGGGCTTAAGCAATCCTCCTGCCTCAGCCTCCCGAGTCGCTGGAACTACAGGCATGTGCCATCATGCCCAGCTAATTTTTTTTCTATATATATTTTTAGCTGTCCAGGTCATTTCTTTCTATTTTTAGTAGAGACGGGGTCTCGCCCTTGCTCAGGCTGGTCTCGAACTCCTGACCTCGAGTGATCCTCCCGCCTCGGCCTCCCAGAGTGCTAGGATTACAGGCGTGAGCCACTGCGCCCGGCCTAAAAATATATTTGTTTTAATACCATTATTATTTGAAAACATTTTACAACAACTGAAGGATATTCCATTAATGGATATAATCATCATTTATGGAACCAGTTTTCATAGTGTTCACATTTAGATTGTTTATTATGTTTTTTGAGACAGGGTCTCTGTTGCTTGGGCTACAGTGCAGTGATGTCACCAAAGCACACTGCAACCTCAAGCCTCTGAGCTCAAGCTATCCTCCTACGTCAGCCTCCCAAGTTGCTAGGACTACAGGCATGTACCCCAGCCCTACATTGTTTATTAATTTCCAATTATTATAAATAAAACTTCAGTGAATATTGCTAAATATAGATCTTTGTCTATATTTCTATATTTTCAGAATAGATTCCTATAAGTGGAATTATCAAGTCTCAAAGTGTGTGAACATTTCTAGGGGCCGGGCGCGGTGGCTCACGCCTGTAATCCTAGCACTCTGGGAGGCTGAGGCAGGCGGATTGTTTGAGCTCAGGATTTTGAGACCAGCCTGCGCAAGAGCGAGACCCCGTCTCTACTAAAAATAGAAAGAAATTATATGGACAGCTAAAAATATATATTTAGAAAAAATTAGCCAGGCATGGTGGCACATGCCTATAGTCCCAGCTACCTGGAAGGCTGAGGCAGGAGGATTGCTCAAGCCCAGGAGTTGGAGGTTGCTGTGAGCTAGGCTGACGCCATGGCACTCTAGCCCGGGCAACAGAGTGAGACTCTGTCTCAAAAAAAACCCCCAAAAAACAAAAACATTTCTAGGGCTCTCGAGAGCAGAACATTGCACAATTGTTATCTAGAAAGGTTATACCAGTTTACATTCTCATTAGTAACATATGAGATTGAGATACACAGCTTTACCAGCAGTGTTATTATTTAAAAATATTTGCTAATTTGGCTGGATGCGGTGGCTCATGCCTGAAGTCCCAGCACTGTGGGAGGCCGAGGAGGGAAGATTGGTTAAGGCCAGGATTTCTAGACCAACCTGGACTCATCTGTATTAAAGAAAAAACAATCTAATTGTATAGGGAGAAAATATTAATGGTAACTGGTTTCTTTTCTTTTCTTTTCTTTTCTTTTCTTTCTTTCTTTCTTTCTTTTCTTTTCTTTCTTTCATCTTGCTCTGTTGCCTGGACTAGAGTGCCGTGGCATCATCATAGCTCACTGCAACCTCAAACGCCTGGGCTCAAGCAATCCACCTGCCTCAGCCTCTCAGGTAACTGGGACTATCAGTGCATACCACCACGCCCAACTAAGTAACTGGTTTCTGAAATTTGCATTTATTTGACCACTAGTGGAAGATTTAAAATATGATCATTAACTTTTAAATATTTCCTTTCAGTGAAGTTCCTTGTTTCTGTTCTTTATCCATTTTTCTTTTGGGTGACCCCTGATTCTTATGTGGAATCTAGGATGGATAATATTCAGAGCTGTGACTTAATCTATACCAATGATCAGCAGTAAGTTGTTTCATGTCTGTTTCAAATTAGTTTTGCCCTCCCTCTCCTCAACCTGCTTTCTGATTTTGTCTATGCTTGGAGTTCATATAAATGGAATTACACCATATGTACTCTTTTTATCTGGCTTCTTTTGCTTAACATGTTTTTGAGATTTATCCATATTATTATATATATCAGTAATTGTTTTTATTGCTGAGTAGTATTCCTTTTTTTGTTTTATACATGTTATCTTAATTGAGGAAATCATAATCAGTAGAAAATTGCAAGTTCTAAACCATAATTTGGGCCAGGCGTGGTGGCTCACGCCTGTAATCCTAGCACTCTGGTTGGCCAAGGCAGGAGGTTCGCTCGAGGTCAGGAGTTCAAGACCAGCCTGGGCAAGAGCGAGACCCCGTCTCTACTAAAAAATAGAAGGAAATGATCTGGACAGCTAAAATTATATATATAGAAAAAAATTAGCCAGGCATGGTGATGCATGCCTGTAGTCCCAGCTACTTGGGAGGCTGAGGCAGAAGGATTGCTTAAGCCCAGGAGTTTGAGGTTGCTGTGAGCTTGACGCCACAGCACTCTAGCCTGGGCAACAGAGTGAGACCCTGTCTCAAAAAAATAAATAAATAAATAAATAAATAAATAAAGCATAGTTTGTTAAGTACAGTATTCAGTTTACCTCAAGTCCAGGTTATATCTCCTTAAGGCCCTGTTTCTATCACAGTAGTCATTTTAAGCCTGCCTTCTTTTTATGCATGAGTAATTTCTGGAGAGATCACTTTAGTTAGGATGAATATGGATCAATCATGATTAAAAAATATATACATATGGAAATACATTTAAGAGTTTCCATAGGAGTATCACTTAAGACCTTCTGATTGTGTGGTTGCTGTGCCCTGTAATCCTAGCACTCTGAGAGGCCGAGGTTGGAGGATTGCTTGAGTCCAGGAGTTTTAGACCAGCCTGAGCAAGAGCATCACTCTGTGTCTACAAAAAAATAGAAAATTAGCTGGGCATAGTGGCCCATTCCTATAGTCCAGCTACTTGGAAGGCTGAGGCAGGAAGATCACTTGAGCCTAGGAGTTTGAGGTTGCAGTGAGCTATGATGATGCCACTGCAGGGCAGCCTGGAGGACAGATCCAGACTCTGTCAAAACAAAACAAAACACAAAACACGTTGTGATTTATTTTTTTCTTAAAAGCACCAATTTAAAAATCCCTCAAGACCAGGCTCAGTGGCTCATGCCTGTAATCCCAGCGCTCTGGGAAGCTGAGGTGGGAGTATCACTTGAACATAGGAGTTCAAGACCAGCCTGAGCAACATGGTGAGGCCCTTGTCTCTACAAAAAAAAATAGAAAAATGAACTGAGGTGTTGTGGTATACTCCTGTAGTCCTAGCTACTTGGGAGGCTGAGGCAGGATGATTGCTTGAACCCAGGAGTTTGGAGTTGTTGTGAGCTTGATTATGCCACTGCACTGTAGCCCAGGCAAAAGCAAGACCACCTTTCTAAATAAATAAATAAGTAAGTAAGTAAATTCATAAATAAATAAATGAATGAACAAATGAATGACAGGATCTGCTTAGGAAACTATTGTGTATTTGAGTCACACATTCGAACTGATAGTCTAGTAGGGCATGAGATAATAGAAATACTACTAATACTAGCAGCCCCTAATGCTATATTTCAGGAATTGTTCCAAGTGCTTTACATGCACTACCTAATACAGTCCTCATGATAATTCCTATGTGAGTAGGTATTATTAATAATCCTTATCTTCCAGGTAAGGAATCTGAGGCACAGAAGGTAAACAGTTTGCCCAATATGATAGAGTAAGTAGGTGGTAGAATTGGGATTTAAACCTAGGTAGTTTGGCTCTGGAGCTCAGACTGTTAATTTTCATTGGAAAGGTGATTAAATTAAATGTAGTCGGTTTTACATTCTTTATAGAGCATGTAATTATGTGATACTGGTGGCCCAAGTTTAAATTGGCCTCTGTTAGCAAAGAGGCTCTTTCTCAGTCTTTCTCTTTACTACCAATGCTCCTGTTATGTAGCCCAAAGGTAATGTATGGAAGTAAAGTTTTATCTGAATTAATAGATGATGGACAACCTTAGTAACGTGAGATTGCTTTCCTAGAGAAGATAAATTATTTCTCTCTATACCTTAATTGAATCTTAGAATTGAAACAACTACTTTTGGACAGTTTTCAGCAGCGTTCATTTAATTGGTCTTTGTGAGAATCTCCAAATGAAAATGTCTAAAGTTAATATCCTCTGGGAATACACTGAGTGAGATACAAAGTTGATGAAGTCGATGAAAAAATGTTGGACCTTATAATTGGGTTTAATATTAATAATATAGCACTAATCCTAGCACTCGGAGAGGCTGAGGTGGGCGGATTGTTTGAGCTCAGGAGTTCGAGACCAGCCTGAGCAAGAGCGAGACCCCCGTCTCTACTAAAAATAGAAAGAAATTATATGGACAGTGAAAAATGTATATAGAAAAATGAGCCGGGCATGGTGGCGCATGCTTGTAGTCCCAGCTACTTGGGAGGCTGAGGCAGGAGGATTGCTTGAGCCCAGGAGTTTGAGGTTGCTGTGAGCTAGGCTGACGCCACGGCACTGTAGCCCGGGCAACAGAGCAAGACTCTGTCTCAAAAAAAAAAAAAAATAATAATAATATAGCACTACCTAAATACTTGATATTCATAGTTATCTATGATGTTGACATTAGAATGTTATGAAACCATGGAACTATTCTTTATCATTAATTTGGGTTTAGATAAGATTAATCTTCCAGGAGAGAGCTAGAATTTTAGGCCAATTTCCTTGAAAAAGGGCCTAGGCATTTCAGGAAATGAAAGTATTTATGGGCTGTTTTCTTCACCATACATTTTGTGGCTTCCCCAACTTCTGATTTGGTGAAATTGTTTTTTTGTTTGTTTGTTTGTTTGTTTAAGACAGAGTCTTGTCTGTTGCCTGGGATAGAGTGCCAAGGCATCAGCCTAGCTCACAGCAACCTCAAACTCCTGGGCTCAAGCGATCCTCCTGCCTCAACCTCCAGAGTAGCTGGGACTACAGATATGCACCACCACACCCAGCTAATTTTTTCTATTTTTAGTAGAGATGGGGTCTCGCTCTTGCTCAGGCTGGTCTCAAACTCCTGACCTAAAGGAATCCTCCCGCCTCGGCCTCTTAGAGTGCTAGGATTATGGGTGTGAGCCACCTCACCTGGCCTGATTTTGTGTAATTGTTGCTATCATGGGTGAGTTAAAAAAAAGTTGAGGTGAATGAGAAGGGTTTATGTATATACCGAATGAGTGAACGTAAATTTATAAATAAATCATGAGACATGAATTTAATTCCTGTGCTGCTACACTTTCTATGATTTGGCTAAACGTCTTAATTTCTCTAGGTTCTTGTTTCTTCTTCTTCTTTTTCTTTGAGATAATCTTGCTCTATTGCCCAGGCTGGAGTGCAGTGGTGCCATCATAGCTCACTGCAACCTCAAGCTTCTGGGCTAAAGGGATCCTCCTGCTCGGCCTCCCAAATGCTGGGATTACAGATGTGAGCCACTACGGCCAGTAATCAATACATTCTTATTGAACAAATACAATGAAAACAGCCAGTTACACTCTATAAAGACTATGAATGACAAAGTGCTACAAGTTATTATCAGTGAAATTATGACTCAGCTTTTGAGAGTGCTACTAAAATACTTGGCTTTTCCTTTTGAAAGTGTTTAGTTAAATTACTCCGGAATTTGGACAGGATGTAATACTGAATATCTTGGTATCTTACCCTCTTCTCTTTCCCTTCCCCACTTTGGGTAAAAATTTTAGAAAGAGTAAGTATGTTTTAAAATTGTTGCTTAGACAGGTAGTTTAAAACTACCTTAAAAGTCGTAATAAATTCCACATGAGATTGATGAAACATGCTTTTAATGAACACCTTTTACTTTAAAACTAGTTGTCTATGTGAGTGCCAGCATTTGAAATTCAGACCTAGAAAGGACATTAGCTATCATTTTACTTAAATACTTTCATTTTATGTTTGGTGAGGTTGACTTTATATCACCCTCACTGAAAATTTTGTTTCCTATTTCCTAACTAATCTTTTCAAACACGACACAGCAGGACTTTACAGTTCCTCCATGCTCCAGCTACATTTTTTTTTTTTTTTTTTTTACTTTACTCAGCTCAGAAACCAAACTCCAGCTACATTGATCTTGATTTAGGTGTTTTTTGTTTTTCTAAGAGACAAGGCCCCACTCTGTCACCAGGCTGGAGTGAGCTGGTGTGATCATAGCTCACTGCAGCCTTGAACTCCTGGGCTCAAACGATCCTCCTACCTCAGCCTCCGAATTAGCTAGGACTACAGGTGTGCACCACCCTGCCTGGCTAATTTTTAAATTTTTTTGTGGAGACAAGGTCTCACTGTGTTGTCCAGGTCAGTCTCAAACTCCTGGCCTCAAGTCATCCTCCTGCCTTGGCCTCCCAAAGTGCTGGGATTATAGGTGTGAGCCACCACACCTGGCTATATTGATTTTTTTAACCTCTTCTCCTTATGTGCTGTTTACTTTTCCTTTTTATGTCTTTTTATTAAGTGTATTTGGTCTGCTTTGAATGCTTTTTCTTTGCTATCCTTCTAAGACATAGTAGAACCTCCTTTTTCTTCCATGAGGGCTTTCTCTTTTTAAAATTTTTTTTTATTTAAAAAAATTTTTTTGAGGCAGAGTCTGATCTGTCGCCCTGGGTTAAGTGCAGTGGTGTCATCATAAATCACTGCAACCTCAGACTTCTGGGCTCAAGCGATCCTCCTGCCTCAGCCTCTCCCAAGTATTAATAGCTGGGACTACAGGTGCATGCCATGAGGCCCGGCTAATTTTTCTATTTTTAGTAGGGATGGGGTCTTGCTCTTGCTCAGGCTGGTCTCAAACTCCTGATCTCAAGCAATCCTCCTACCTTGGCCTCTCAGAGTGCTAGGATTACAGGCGTGAGCCACTGGGCCCAGACATGAGGGCTTTCTTATTCATCACTCGCTCCACATTTTATCTCTTTCTCTTTTGATTCCATAGTACTTTGTACCAATATTATGTGGTATATTGTCTACTTTGCATTACAGTTAAGTATGCAGTTATCTCCCTAAATAGATTATGTATATAGTGGGAACAGGATCCTCATTACTTTGACTTCTCTTTGCTACTCCCACAGTTGCCTATCACAGTTCCTTACATGTGGTGGGTCCTCAGTGGTATTTTAATTGAATCCATTTAATAATCTCTGCCTTCATGGAGTTTATAGTACAATGGAAAGAGACACACAATAAGAAGATAAACAAGTAAATATAGAAGAAAATGACCATTTAAGAATATGCAATAAATATGGTGAATAGTATGCTATGATGAGAGAATAAGAGGGGAACCAGGTGTGTGTGTGTGTGTGTGTGTGTGTGTGTGTGTGTGTGTGTGTGTGTGTGTGTTTTAAACATCTCACTGGTAGACAAAAAGGGAACCAGTTTTGATCTTGTTTGTTGGTGAAGGCCACACTTAGCATTGACATTTAAATTGGTATGAAGGATTAGAAGGAGCTGCTGCACAGAAAACTAGAGGTAGTGCATTTCCTGCTTGTGGGAAAACTCTAAAGTGGGAAAGAGCCTGAATTTTTGAGAAAGCTAGAGCTTGGTGTAGGTGAGGAAGAGTAGCTTTTAATGAGGTTAGATAGGTATAAAGAGGCCAGAGCATGCAGTGTCTTACTGGTTGCTCTAAAGGATTTGGATTTTATTCTAAATGTAATGGGATTCTATTGAAGAATTTTAAGTAGGGAATAATATAAATATTTGTATTTTTAAAGGTCATTTTGGCTGCTATCTGATGATTATTAGATTTTAAGGGAGCAAGAAGGAAAACAGCAATTTAGAAGGGTTACGGAAGTAGAAATAGAATTGATGTGTTTAAGATAAATGTTAGTGGTAGAATTTTCAAGATTTACTAATGAATTAGATATGAAGGACAAAAAGGACTCAAAGCAGTCAAGAGTTATTCCTACATTTTTGGCTTGGTATTTATTGAGATGAAGCAGGTCTTAGAAAAGAGCATTTTTTTTTTAAAGAATGGGAACTATTGTTTCGGATCTGTTAATTTCCAAGAGACATCCAAATGATAACGTTGGGGAGGTAACAGCTTCCTGATTTCTAATCCCCACCTGCTATTCCATCTCTTGTTGGTTCCCTTAATCCTGCCCACACCTTTGTAAACAGTCTCTCCATTAAACTTTGTTCATTTATCCCTTTAAGTATGTCATCTGTTTAAAGTCTGTTTAAGGGGCAATTTCAATGAACTTGTAGAGCTGGACTAGTTTGGAGCTGGTTGAATGGAAGGGTAGGAATTGGAGACTATGAAAGCTGATACTTTTTTGAGGAGTGTGGCTATACAGGGGAACTGAGAAATGGGGAGGAGGTGGAGCATAGCTGAGTGTGGAGATTGATGGGTTATTTTTTCAAAATACAAATATGGGAAATAATGGTACATATTTGCATGATAATGGGAATGATCTTATGGAGGAGGAAAGATCATTGGTACAAGAGAGTGGATTATGGAAGGAAGGAAATCTTTTTTTTTCTTTTGAGACAGGATCTTGCTCTGTTGTCTGGGCTGGAGTGCAGTGGCATTGTCATAGCTCACTGCCACCTCAAACTCCTGGGCTCAAGCGATTCTCCTGCCTCAGCCTCCTGAGTAGCAGGGACAATAAGCTCTCATCACCGTGCCTGGCTAATTTTTCTATTTTTTGTAGAGAGGGAGTCTTGCTCTTGCTCAGGCTGAGGAAGGAAATCTTTAAGTGATAGACTGCAAAAAGCAACCTTTGGAGGGACCTTTGATCATAATCAGAGATGTTTATTTTAAAAGAGGGGAGAAGGAGATGATTGGTTCAGCTGGGGGGGTGACTTACAGATTTGGTTAAAGAAAGAATGGGGAGCTACTATTTTCTTTTTTTTATTTCAATATATTTAGGGGGTACAAGTGCAGTTTTGTTACATGTGTATATTGTATATTGGTGAGGTCTGGGTTTTTAGTGTACCCCTCACCCAAATAATGTACATCGTACCTACTACTATTTTCTTAAGTGTCTTAAAAGGGGTGGGAGGAATGGAGAGGAGGGCTGAGATGTTTAAGGACTGAAGAAAAGGTATCACTGCAGGGAGCTTGTATAGTAGTATTGCTGTGGTTGAGATTTTGATTGTGAATTTATGACAATAACCAGTTTGTCTGGATTTTCAATTTTCTACAATATTCTCCATTACATTAGTGGAGAAGGTTGGCTGCAGTTTTGCCGGTAAAGAGTGAAGGGGAGAGACATGGAAGGCATTGATTTGAGTAATAGGAGTGATTATATTGATGAACTGTGAAATCTAATTTAGGTAAACAAGAAAATGAAACCAGGAAATGGATAGGGAGAAAGTAGAGGTTGTTTTCATATTAATAAATTGATGGTCTCATTAAGAACTAAGAATTATTTCCGAAGTCCCAGTTGAACAAGTGAGTTGGAAGGATCAAACCTTTTACTATATCTGTCTTCTCTCTGCTTCCTTCTCATTTACATCAAAAATGAAGAGAATACCTATTTTGTACAGACTTAAACACTTGGAATCTACTAATCTGAATAGACAGTTTAATCCTACTTTCTAATTGAAACACACACGCTTGTACAGAGTTTGGGTTTATGAGTGTGATTTCAAACATGACATATTTTAAAGTCTATTAAAAACTCTTTGATAAATGCAACTATTTATCACATCAACTTCCTTTGTTAACATCTGCTTTCTATAAATAGGACACAGGAAAATAATTTCATCTGATAAATATCTGGATCTACTTAGGATCTTTCTATAAAATTTGTGACATAAGATCTAAACTTGTTTTTACTTAAAAACATTGAAAAATTCTTTTTTTTTTTCTTTTTTTGAGACAGTCTCACTCTGTCACCTGGACTAGAGTGCAGTGGCGTCAGCGTAGCTCACTGCAACCTCAAACTCTTGGGCTCAATTGATCCTCCTGCCTCAACCTCCCCAGTAGGTGGGACTACAGGCATGCACCACTGCACCCAGCTAATTTTTTCTATTTTTAGTAGAGACGGGTCTTGCTCTTGCTGAGAATTGTCTCAAACTCCTGAGCTCAAGCGATCCTCCTGCCTCGGCCTCCCAGAATGCTAGGATTACAGGCATGAGTCACTGTGCCTGGCCCAAAAAATTCTTATTAGTTGTTGGTATGGCCTCTTTGGAAAACAGTTAAACATACGCTTACCATAATAACCCAACAGTTTCACTTCTAGCTATTTACTCAAGTGAAATGAAAACTTATAGTCACATGAAAACCTATATGCTAATGTCATAATTGCCAAAAACTGGAAATAATGGAAATGTACTTCAATTGATGAATTGATAAACTTTGGTGTAGCCATACAATGGAATACTATTTGGCAGTGCGTGCACCAACACTGATGGATATCAAATGAATTATGCTAAGTCAAAGAAGCCAGACTCAAAAGGCTACATCCTGTGTAATTCTATTTTTATGATATTTGGAACAGGTAAAACTATAGGGACAGAAAACTGACTAGTGGTTGCCAAGGATTGACTACAAAGGGCATGAGGGAATTTTTTCAGGTGATATGTGTCTTCTGTATCTTTTCTTTATCTTGATTATGGTGGTGGTTATGTGGCTATGTATTTTGAAACTCACAAGTATATACTAAAAAGGATGAATTTCAGTATATATAAATGATACCTCAATTAAAATTCTTGCATATATTACCATATTAAAATTGTTTTGGAAATATCTCAGAAAATGTTTTAAGATTCTATTTATGTGACTTTTTTAGGGAAGAGAGAGTGGTCGACAGGCATTATTAGCAGTGGTAAAGTTTTTTGAAGCTCTTAAAAACACTATGTAAATGCTGAATATGTTTACACTTAGCAAACATTCCTATCATATGTTTAATAGAATGTTACAATGTTACAAGAGCCCAAAAGACCTCAGAAAATGTCCTTTTTTTATAGATAAAGAACCTGAAGCCTGAGTAGATTATCTAAAGTGAAATAGCTAGTTAGTGGCAGAGGGGGGGTCTAGAATTTAAGTGATTGATTATTAATTTGATGCTAAATTTTTTACTATTTACTATTTTACTAAAACACACTTTTTATTTCAAGTTATTCTCTCAAGGCTATTTTTAATTCCTTTTAGAACTTTTCAATTGTGTCACCCTAAAACTGGAAACCACTCCCTTCCTAGTAGGAGGAAAGTCCTGTGTCTAGTTTTGATAATAGGAAGGCTAAATTTGAGAGATTCCGTATCACTTAAAGTTTGTTTAGGCCTCGTCAACTACTTTAGTTATGAAGTCATTTGTCTTTAACTGTGGGAAATCTGATTTTTTTTTTTTTTTTTGAGATGGGGTCTTGTTCCTTCACCCAGGCTAGAGTATAGTGGCTTTATCATAGCTCACTGCAGTCTTGAAGCCCTGGACTCAAGCGATTGAGACTAGCTAGGACTGCAGGTGTGCGCGACCATACCCAGCTAATTTTTAAATTTTTTGTAGAGACGGAGTCTTGCTATGTTGCCCAGGCTGGTGGATGTTTATTTTTGTATTTTTTAAAAGCTACCAGTTAGAAATAGGTTTTTGTAACTTTATTGCATTTTTTAAAATAATCTTTTCAGATTATCACAATTGTTAGTTTGTTGGTAAGGTAGAAAAAAGTTTAAGCATGTTAGGGACTTTCTGGTTTCCTTAAGTGATGAGGGTTTATTTTGTAAGTACTGAAGGATGTGAGGAAACACTGGAAGCAGTCTTAATAGTCATACATTCAGGAAATGAAGAATGGAATGTCATTCAGGATATAACAGCAGCTTTACTTGTCTTCTATTCTTGAGACTCAGCTAACTTTCACTGTCCCTCTGTGTTCACTTTTCCTTATGTAGTATTTTATATTTGCCTCTGTACCCCAGTTTTAGAACCAGGCTTAGAGTTCCTGCTGCTCAGAGGTATTGTGAATGTTGCAGATCTAGTCATAGAGCTAGCAGGTAGCTTGGTTTCTTTCTTGGTGTTGAAGTTGTGCTGTATCCTGCAGCCCCCCTAGAGTAATTTCCTATAAGCCATAGCCCCAGGTAAAATTGGCAAATTGTTTTCAGCCTTCTTTATAAGTAAGGTGGCCCTACCCCTGCCCTAGCTCTGATAGGTTCTCTGTCTTATATAGAGCACTTTTAGTCTCTGTTCCCCAAAGAAACCAATTCTCAGCTGCCACTGCCTGCTTGTGGATCAGGAGTCCAGTAGGCTGATAGCTTCAACCCTGCCTACCACTTTGCATTTGTATTCCTTATCACTGCCTGAGAGATATTTATATTACTTTTAAGCCAGCTATGCATTATTTATATTTGATGCATCTATATTATATTAAATATAAATAATATATATAATTGTTATTTGGGCGAATTTACTGTACCGTTTTGACATGAAGCCTCTTTAATCTTTCAAAGCCAGTTTTTCACTTTAAAATTAGAATTGCAGCCCCTGTCTCTTAGTGTTTCTTTGTATTGATGACATGAGATTATACACACACATATATATATAAATTTTTAGAAGAATTCTGCCTAACATATAGTAGGTGCTATATATATTATAGCTATTATATTTTCAAGTGAATCCTGTAATTCTTGTTGGTGTTTAGATAGTTAGCTATACAGGGATCCCAAAACAGTTGTCAATCAATATTCAAAATTTCTGCAAAGGTGTCTAGGAATTATGGCATGGTTTGAGGCATTTGAGTGAGACATTTAAATTCATTTTTAATCTATATCCTAGTAACCTTGAAGTGGAAATTGGAGAGTTTTTAAAAATTTGTTTATGGAGAGACAGGGTCTTGCTCTGTCACCGAGGCTGGAGTGCAGTGGCGCAATCATAATTGACTGTAGCCTCTAACTGTTGGGCTCAAGCGATCCTCCTACTTCAGCCTTCCGAATAGCTAGGACTCCAGGCACATGCCACCACATCCAGCTAATTTTTCTTGTCTTTTGTGCAGACACGGTCTCATTATGTTGCCCAGAGTGGCCTTGAACTCCTAGCCTCAAGTGATCCTTCTGCCTCAGTCTCCTAAAGTGCTGGGACCACTGTGCCTGGCCATTGAACGATTGAATTAAAGTTTTTTAATAATGAATTGCAAATTTGTTCAATATAATACAGTGTTAGAGTGCTTTATTCTTTGTACTTAGTAACTCTTTAGAAATACTCAGGTAATTGATATTCCTTTAAGCTCTATTGCATATACTTTCCATTAGCTACTAATCAAAGAAGTCAGTTTAATATGGGTAGATGTCATAGAAACATCATTATGGAAGTTGTAGCAGAATAAATTTTAAGTTGGGGGAAAAAAGAATATAACAGTGTACACACTGGAGGAAATAAGGTGGTGCTTGGGGTAGGGGTGTTGGCTTAGGCAACTGTAGTTCTGACAGAGATAAAGATCCTCTGGGGGAAAGAGGAACAGAAAGGAGTGATAAAATATTACAGGATGAACTTCCAGCTTCTGTGTGTAGATTATGACTAATATGTTTGCATATCATAACTCCTAAAGTCCTCATTCTAGTTAAACTTTACTCATGAACTCAGAAGCATACTTTTTTTTTGAAGAAAGTTTTCCTTTAAAAATCAGAAATGTTGGCCAGACGTGGTGGCTCACGCCTGTAATCCTAGCACTCTGGGAGGCTGAGGCGGGAGGATCGCTCAGGGTCAGGAGTTTGAGACCAGCCTGAGCAAGAGCGAGACTCCGTCTCTACTAAAAATAGAAAGAAATGATCTGGACAGCTAAAATTATATGTATAGAAAAAACTTAGCCAGGCGTGGTGGCACATGCCTGCAGTCCCAGCTACTTGGGAAGCTGAGGCAGAAGGATTGCTTGAGCCCAGGAGTTTGAGGTTGCTGTTAGTTAGGCTGATGCCACGGCACTCTAGCCCGGGCAACAGAGTGAGATTCTGTCTCAAAAAAAAAAAAAAAAAAAAAAAATCAGAAATGTCAATTAAATTATTCTTTCTTTCTGGATTTTTGGGTTTGAATTAGTGGAGAGATGAGTCTTGTAGAGCATTGTCTACTACTATTTTTTTAGGAAAGCCTGAGTATATTATTGTGCCCTTTAGAGATGTGTCCATGAAGATTGTGCTTTCTGATAAATAATCCTACTTCCTTATTTCTTCAGCTGAAACAATAAGACATACTGCTTCCTTTTTCCTCTTACATCAAGCCTTGAGTATGCCTTTGTTTTTATTTTTGTCTTATATTGTAGGCTGCTGTATGCATATAGGTGTTAGAAACCATGATAGTGTTTTATTGAGAAAGAAGCATGGCACAATACTATTTAGAATTTGAAGGTAATCTATCAGTCATGCATAATAACTGTTTCAATGTGCAATCCCATAATGTATTCATTCTCAGGTAAAGGTGAACATCAGGTAAATGTTTCTTTCTTTTTTCTTTTTTTTTGAGACAGAGTCTTGCTCTGTTGCCCAGGCTAGAGTGCCGTGGCATCAGCCTAGCTCACAGCAACCTCAAACTCCTGGGCTCAAGCAAACCTTCTGCCTCAGCCTCCCCAGTAGCTGTGACTACAGGCACGTGCCACCATGCCCAGCTAATGTTTTCTGTATATTTTTAGCTGTCCAGATCATTTCTTTCTATTTTTAGTAGAGACGGAGTCTCGCTCTTGCTCAGGCTGTTCTTGAACTCCTGACCTCAAGCGATCCTCCTGCCTCGGCCTCCCAGAGTGCTAGGATTACAGGCATGAGCCACTGTGCCTGGCCCAGGTAAATGTTTCTGAGAGGACCAATAGAAGTGATTACATTAGAGGCACTTTGGTTAAGCCAAGATTTCATTTTATTTTTTTATTTAGTTTAGTTTATGACGGATTCTCGCTCTGTCACCTGGGCTAGAGTGCCATGGTGTCAGCCTAGCTCATAGCAACCTCAAACTCCTGGGCTCAAGTGATCCTCCTGCCTCAGCCTCCCGAGTAGCTGGGACTACAGGTGCGCTCCACCACACCTGGCTAATTTTTCTATTTTTAGTAGAGACAGGATTTCACTCTTGCTCAGGCTTGTCTGGAACTCCTGACCTCAAGCGATCCTCCCGCCTCAGCCTCCCAGAGTGCTAGGATTACAGGTGTGAGCCACTGCATCTGGCCAAGCCAAATTTTATAAAGTTTTCTTTTTTGAGACAAGGGGCTTGTTCTGTCACCCAGTCTAGAGTGCAGTGGCAATCATAAGTCACTGTAACCTCAAACTCTTGGGCTAAAGTGATCCTCCCACTTTAGCCTCCTGAGTAGTTGGGACTACAGATGTGCCCAGCTAATTTTTTTTTTTTTTTTTTTTTGAGACAGAGTCTCACTCTGTTGCCTGGGCTAGAGTGCCGTGGCATCAGCGTAGCTCATAGCAACCTCCAACTCCTGGGCTCCAGCAGTCCTCCTGCTTCAGCCTCCTGAGTAGCTGGGACTACAGGCATGTGCCACCATGCCCAGCTAATTTTTTATATATAGATTTTTAGCTGTCCAAATCATTTCTTTCTATTTTTGGTAGAGATGGGGTCTCACTCTTGCTCAGACTGGTCTCGAACTCCTGACCTTGAGCGATCCACCCGCCTTGGCCTCCCAGAGTGCTAGGATTACAGGCGTGAACCACCGCGCCCGGCCGGATCTCATTCTTAATGGGGACAGTACTGCTGCTATGACGTGTTTGGACGTTTGAGAATACACTTGTGGTTGCCACGATGATTAGAGTGGGGTGGGTGCAGCTTTGTGGCATTCAATGAGCAAGAGCCAAGAATGCCAGATATCCCACAAGGTATGAGACAGTTCTGCATGATTTTTTAACATTTCTCCAAACCTTGTAGGTCAAAAAGCTGTTTATACTTATCCTAATTCTGTTTTACATTTAAATGCAAAGTGGTTTTTTTTTTCATGGTTTTAGTAGACACTGGATTTCCCAGGAATGCAACTACTGAGTAAACCTAAAGCAAGTTGTACTTTGTTTTGTTCAGAACTTTACTAAGAGTTGTTCACTGTTTTGGAAAATCCTATCTATTACAGTGGCATTGCCCCTTGTGGTATCCGATTTGTCTGTTCAACTTAATTTGTCTCAGTCTACACATTTGTAGCTGTCACATGCATGGTGATTTGGTATATAGGTGTAAGTGTCTATTTCCTTAATACGAATTCTAGGATAGTTATACCTGAGCATTTGCATATTAAAATATTTTATTAAAAGTTACTTTCTGGCCGGGCTCGGTGGCTCACACCTGTAATCCTAGTACTCTGGGAGGCCGAGGCGGGTGGATCGCTCAAGGTCAGGAGTTCGAGACCAGCCTGAGCAACAGTGAGACCCCGTCTCTACTAAAAATAGAAAGAAATTATCTGGCCAACTAAAATATATATAGAAAAAATTAGCCGGACATAGTGGCACATTCCTGTAGTCCCAGCTACTCGGGAGGCTGAGGCAGTAGGATCGCTTAAGCCCAGGAGTTTGAGGTTGCTGTGAGCTAGGCTGACGCCACAGCACTCACTCTAGCCAGGGCAACAAAAGCGACACTCTGTATAAAAAAAAAAAAAAAAAAAGTTACTTTTCTTTTCTTTCTCTGATACTAGGTATTATTAATTTTTAAAAACTGAGGATAGATGGGTTTTCTACTTGTAGTTTATTTCAGGTTTATGCCCTTGAAAGAAAATTAAACTTGTTTTAGTAAGTACTGTAGTTTGGATGTTTGTCCTCCCATAAACCTCATGTTGAAATTTGAACCCCAGTGTTGGAGGTGGGGCCTAATGGGAGGTGTTTGGGTCATGGAGGCAGATTCGTCATGAATGGTTTGGTGCCATTCTTGAAGTAGTGAGTGAATTCTCAGTGTATTAGTTCCTGTGAGTGCTCGTTGTTAAAAAGAGCCTGGCATGTCCCTTCCCTCTCTTGCCTCCTTTCTCACCACGTGATGTCTGTACACACTGGCTTCCCTTCGTCTTCTGTTGTGAATGGAAGCAGCCTGAAGCCCTCACTAGAAGCAGATGCTGGTGCCACACTTGTATAGCTTGCAGAACCATAAGGCAAATAAACCTCTTTTCTTTATAAATTACTCAGCATTAGATATTCCTTTATAGCAACACAAATGGACTAAAACAGTGGGGTTTCAAGAAGGAGGCTATATTTATACGAAAGTTCATGTTGCCTTTTCAGGAAGAGATAGGAGATCCATGTTGACCTATGTTATAGATGTCTATTCTCCCTCCCTTCTTCTTCCATTTCCTTTCCCTCCCTCTCTTCCTCCTCTCCCTTTCCGTCCTGTTTTCCCTTGCTGTTATGAAGTTTTTGATGCATAGAAAAGAATATTGTACTTCATATGTAAGTAAAGAAGCATATAATAAAACCAATACCTGTGAACCTGCCACTCAGCTTAAGAAATAGAACATTATCCATATGGTTGGTATATTTTTCCTGATTTCCATTCAGCTGTCTGTTCACCAGAGGTAAATCTATTCAGAATTTTGTTTTGGTTTTGTTTATCATTCCTTCCTTTTCTTTCAAGGTTACCACATTTGTATGTGTTTCAACACTACATTATTTAGTTTTGTTGTTTTTTTTTAAACTATAAAAATGGAACCATGTTCTGTCTCTCTCTATATAATATGTATGCTTATTTGCTTTGTTCTAATCAACATTATGTTTTTAAGATTTATCCATATTGATGTGTGTAACTGTGGTTCATTTTCTCAGATATTTGTATTAATTTTATGACTACTTTATACTTTATCCCTTCTCCTAAAGATGGATGTTTATTTTTTCCCATTTTGTTGCTGTTACAAACATATTCTTGCTTATGTGTTCAGGTACACACGTACAAGAGTTTCTCTATAACAATGAATTTTAAACATTTTTGATGGTGATTTCCCAGTCTACACACAGACAGCTAAAAGAAAAATGTGAATCAGTATTCACCCATGTACATGTGATGCACTCATCTTTTCAATTCTGGTTCTCTCTAAATGCCGATTATGATCTTTTTTTTTTTTTTTGAGACAGAGTCTCGCTTTGTTGCCCAGGCTAGAATGAGTGCCGTGGCGTCAGCCTAGCTCACAGCCTTCTGGGCTTAAGCGATCCTACTGCCTCAGCCTCCCGAGTAGCTGGGACTACAGGCATGTGCCACTATGCCCGGCTAATTTTTTTTTTCTATATAGATTTTTAGTTGCCCATATAATTTCTTTCTATTTTTAGTAGGGACGGGGTCTCGCTCTTGCTCAGGCTGGTCTCGAACTCCTGACCTTGAGCAATCCACCCACCTCGGCCTCCTAGAGTGCTAGGATTACAGGCGTGAGCCACCGCGCCCGGCCGGGATTATGATCTTCTAAATGATTTCAAAGTTCATTTTCACAGTTGAAGATAACTGTCTTGGTTTCCTTTGGAGAGTGAGTATATTGACCTGGGTTTCCTCTGGTTATAGATTGTGTTAGAGGACAGCATCTCTTGGGGTGAGTACCTGGCTAAGCAGGAGCACTGATCCCACACCTGGAAACATCTGGTTCTTGAGATCAATAAAGTTTCAACCAGGACTAAATTTGGATTCTGCTTGAGTACATCCTGTTGCTTCATTGAGTGAATTCCTAGGTGTGCCCTAACTGTATACTTTGAGTTATGTCAGAGTCACACAATTCTCTGAGGATGTTAAGGAGCAGGATGAGATTGATTCGGGCTTTCAGTTCTTGTGTTTAGTTTGATCTCAGACTTAGCTCCCCTTTTGGCCATAAACTGTGTATTCTCTAAGGCTCAAATCTCAATAGTTTATTCAGTTTTCTCTTGACTTTCTGATGTAAGTATTCAGATATATCCTGTAACTTCACTTTTTCAATTCTTCTTCCTCATACTAGATAACTTGAAATTTTTGCTGAAGAGAAGAAAATTTACATAGGAATTTATTTGACTTTAATCTTAAGTCATTGTATCCTCTTTTTTTTTTTTTTGAGGCAGAGTCTTGCTTTGTTGCCCAGGCTAGAATGAGTGCCCTGGCGTCACCCTAGCTCACAGCAACCTCAGACTCCTCGGCTTAAGTGATCCTACTGCCTCAGCCTCCCGAGAAGCTGGGACTACAGACATGTGCCACTATGCCCAGCTGATTTTTTTCTATATAGATTTTTAGTTGGCCATATAATTTCTTTCTATTTTTAGTAGAGACAGGGTCTCGCTCTTGCTCAGGCTGGTCTCGAATTCCTGACCTTGAGCGATCCACCCACCTCGGCCTCCCAGAGTGCTAGGATTACAGGCGTGAGCCACCGCGCCCGGCCTAATCTTAAGTCATTGTAAATTTAGGTATAGAAGCTATACATTTTAACCCTCATGCAGGGTTTAATTATTAGTATACAAACAACTTACATAGCTGTGCTTTCAACTTCAAGGGAGAATATTTACACTTGGTACTATTTTTGTTGGGGTGCTGAATAATGGGGACTAGGAACAGGAATAATCAAGGTAATGTTTTATTTTTAAAAACTCTCATTTTTAATCAACGTAGGACTCAAAAATAATAAACAAAATGTTCATCCCAGTCTAGAAGTTGTGATATGATTTGCCCTATTTTGTTTTTTATTGTGGTAAAGTAGATATAACATAAAAGTTACCATTTTAACTATTTTTAAGTGCATAGTTCAGCAGCATTCAGTACATTTCACATTATTTTGCAGCCATCACTACCGTACATCTCCAGAACGTTATCTTTACAAATTGAAACTCTGTACCTATTAAACAATAACTACCCTTTCCCCCCTCCTCCCCAGCCCATGAAAACACATTCTCTTTTTTGTCTGTGATTCTAACTACTCTGGATATCTCATATACATGGAATTGTACAATATTTGTCCTTTTGTGTCTGGCTTATTTCACTTAGCATAATGCCTTCAAAGTTCATGCATGTTGTAGCCAGTTTCAGAATTTCATTCTTTTTAAAGGCTAATATTCCATTGTATGTATATACTACATTTTGTTTAGCTATTCATCTGTCAATGAAACACTTGGGTGGTTTTCATATTTTGGTTATTATGAATAATGCTGCCTTAAACATTGGTGTACTCTTTTTTTTTTTACTTTTTTATGTTATAAATGTATTTTTAGTCAATAATTGTAGATCTAATTTCATCATTTTTAGTGGCTGTATAGGATTTCAATGAATGGATAAGCCATGGTTTGTAGACATTTTTCTTGCTAACAGTTTTTGCTATTATAAATAATACTGTGATTCATTTATCCATCATATATTTATTGATCACCTACTATGTACCAGCTATATTTAGTGGCTCCTCTATACATACATATTTGCAGTCTTATTTATTTAGGTTAAATTTTCTAGAAGTGGAACTATTGGGTCAAAGGATGGGCATATTTTGAGGTGTGATTTTTTTTTTTTTTCTAAAAAGCTTTTATACTGATAAACCATTATTGGATACAGACCCAATAATAACAAGTAGGAGTGCCAGGTTCCCCACACCTTATACAACATTAGACTTTACTGATCTTTTTAGTATTTGTCAGTTTGATATATTTATTTGCATCTCTTTGGTTACGAGTGAAGTTGAACATCTTGTGTTTTTGATTTTATTTCTTCCTTTGTCAGTGGCATGTTCGTGTATTTCTGCCCATTCCTTTTTCTTAACACTTAGTAAGAGCTCTTTATACATTAAGGATATTAAATCTTTGTTTTATGTTTTAAATATTCTCCCAATATGTCATTTGTTTCTTAAGTTTTTTCATAATGCCTTTGTAATGTGATGTTTTACATTTTTATAGTCAAATTTATTAATCTTTTTCATTCGGGAAAACGAGGTGTATAAGGTAGGTAAAGAATCAAAACTCTTTTTTTTTTCTTTTTTTGGAGACAGAATCTGGTTTTTTTGCTCTGTTGCCCAGGTGAGAGTGCAATGGTGTCGTCATAGCTTGCTGCAATCTCAAATTCCTGGGCTCAAGCAGGAATCTTCCTACCTCAGCTTCCCAAGTAGCTGGGACTACAGGTGACAGCCACCACTCCCGGCTAAGTTCTATGCTGCTTAGGCTGGTCTGGAACCCCTGGCCTTAAGCAATCCTCCTACCTCAGCTTTCCTAAGTGCTGGGATTACAGGCGTGAGCCCCTATGCCTGGCCTTAACCAATTTTTTAAGTGAAAATCTTCATAGAGATTGATGAAAATTCTTTTAAACCAATATTTACCATAGAAAACAAAGTACATATATTCAACCTAATTTGCTTTTTATTGATCTCTAAGGGTTAGGGATGTTATTTCCTTGTTCCTTGTTAATTTATGGTAATATGGTAGATTGGAGAACTGATACACTAACACCATGAGATAGTCGAGAATATGCGTGCTCTGGAAATTTCTTGCATTATGTGTCTTAATTAGAGGTTATTGAAGTAGTTGCTGCTTCAATTGGTATTTCTGTGGTTATTAGCTGCCTTTGCCTTTTCTAGTCCCTAAACACATTCCTGAGAACCTTGTTACTCCTTTTCTGTTCTAATCTGTTCTCTCCTTTTCTCCATCTTGTTGCTATATCTGGTTAGTAGTGTGTCTTTTCTCCTTTTCTATGCTTTTATTCTTTTCTTTTCCTTTTGTTTCTTTCACCTGTTTTGACTTGAGCTAGGTAAGAATTGAAAACAGTTATTCTGATTTTGAAGAAGTTAATCATACCATATAATCTTTAATATTTATGTACACGTTCTTTTCAGCAGAGTACAGTTTAGGCTTCCTTAAGCTCTGAGTGCACGACTCTCTTGAACAGTTGAGTTTGCTAGCTGGATGATAGTGTATATGTGGAAGAAGTATTGTCATTTGGTCTGTGTGATAATGAAATAATGATATGATAAAAATGTAGTTAGCTTTATGAACTTAATAGTGAACCTGCCTTGTGACCTTGATCAACTCATTTAAAATAGCTTATCTTACATTTTGTAAATTTAGGTGATCTCATATTTTAGCTTCCGTTTCCCTAGATAGAATTTTACTTACATAGCAGATGGAAGAGCCAAAGATTTAACAGTTGGAGGACTCTCAGAGATCATCTGCTATCTGTTTTGTTCCCTCTACAAATATTTGCCTGGCACTGTTTTAGTCTTCAGGATACAGTGAAGTTCCTGGCTTCATAGAGTTTATGATCTTCTATGAAAAGAAAGTTGTGAAGACACTGTGTAATCTTACTTAAAAATTCCCTGGGCTGGGTGTGGTGGTTCACATCTATAATCCTAGCACTGTAGGAGGCCAAGGTGGGAATATCGCTTGAGGCCAGGAGTTCAAGACCAGTCTGGGCAACATAGGGAGACTTTACAAAAAAATAAGAAAATTAGCTGGACATGGTGGCCAGGAATTTGAGGTTGCAGTGAGCTATGATGACACCACTGCACTCTAACCCAGGCAATAGAGTGAGACTATTTCTCAAAAACAGTAAAATAAAATGAAGATTCCTGCTTTATTTTGGTGGGTCTTAATATACTCTAAAGAAAAAAGATCTGGTCCCTTATATGCCATTGGAAATGAGGTTCTTCATTGGAAATGAAAAACTATAAAGAAGGAGGAAGGGGACACTGAATGAGTAAACTAGCACAGTGCCTCTTAAAATTTTCTATGTGTATGAATCATCTGAGGATTTTGTTAAAATCCTGATTCTGATTCAGTAGGTCTAGGGTAGCTGCAGTCCCCAACCTTTTACCGGTCTGTGGCCTGTTAGAGACTGGGCCACAGAGCTCTGCCATACCACCCCATCACCCCCATGGAAAAATTGTCTTCCATGAAACTTAGGAAGGGGCACGGGCGGTGCACAGCAAGAGGTGAGTGGCAGGGGAAGCTTCATCTGTGTTTACAGCTGCTCCCCTCCCCTTCCCATAGCTAGCATCACTGCCTGAGCTCCACCTTCCCCCCACCTCCAGCTGTGGGCAAATTGTCTTCCATGTAACCAGTCCCTGGTACCAAAAAGGTTGGGGACTGCTGTAAGGGCAGGACCAAGATTCTGCATTTCTAACAAGCTTACAGGTGATGCAATGCTAGTGGTCTGTGAACCACACTTTGAGTAGCAAGGAATTAGTATGTAATTAATAGAAAAGAAGTATATCCTGTTCTTATTTTGAAAGAGTTTTTTTGAGCCATGAAGCACTGGCTTGGCCTTGGTGAAGTGAAATTATTATATACGAAGGGGATATTAAGGAGGTGATCAACACCTTTTTTTTCCTTTGAGACAGAGTCTTGCTCTGTTGCCTGAGCTAGAGTGCTATAGCGTCAGCTTAGCTCATAGCAACCTCAAACGCCTGGGCTCAAGTGATCCTCCTGCCTCAGCCTCCCGAGTAGCTGGGACTACAGGTGTGCACCACTATGCCCGGCTAATTTTTTATATTATTAGTTGCCTGGTTAATTTCTTTCTACTTTTAGTAGAGATGGGGTGGGTGGGGGATCTTGCTCTTGCTCAGGCTGGTCTCGAATTCCTGACCTGAAGTGATCCTCCTGCCTCAGCCTCCCACAGTGCTAGGATTACAGGCATGGGCTATCATGCCCGGCTAACACCTGTTTTTTTACTAGCATCCAGAATTGAGGTTGGGTAGTGGATGGGTCTAAAACCTTTGAAAAGGTACTGGGGCTGGCAAGATAGATCTTGGAGGTGAAAGAGATGAAGATTTTCAGGTATGAGAAAAGTACATATCTAGTCAGATAAACAGAATTCGTAAGAATTAAGTGTTGACCAGTACGACTTAATTTATAATTGGGAAGGTTACCTCCACCCTGCCCTTTATGTTTAGTCTAACTGATACAGTGATTCTAGTAAAAAAGAAAGAATATGTGCTGTGGTCCCCACCTCACCCCCAACTAGATAATGTAATTTTTTCCATAGGCACATTCTGTGTGGAGTTTGTCACATTTCCTTGTTTTCCAGGTCTAAGTAAAGCTTAAATGTTGTGCTTAAATTGCTTTTCTCTGATCTCTTTCCCAAGTGGCAGTTATCTAGAGTGTAAGCAATCTGGTTGTTCATTTATCTTCATAAAATTAGCAAAAGACTCTTAATCTTGGAGGCGGTATAAAACGTCACAGTGGATATTGAACATTTATCCATAGGGGAAAATTTGGCAAACAAAATCTTTGAACCTACAGCCTTTTATTTAGTTGGGTTCTGTGAATTCACAGTGCCAGTGTTTCCAAGTATGTTTTTAGAAATTTAGATTTTTTTTCCTTTATGGTACTATTAATATTTTAGAAATAATCCCTTTTCATATTTCCTGTTTAATATAACAGCTAGCCTTCTCTAATCTCAAAACAGTGTGTGATTACTAACATCCATAATTTATTATGGCTCCTTAACTAATGTCATTAGAATATTGGTTTCCTTGAAAATATACTAGTTACAAGACAGTAAGGAGACTTAGTTTATCATGCTGTTATGGAGGCAGAGATGTGAAATGTAATCATGGAAGAATGTAAAGTATAATCATGGAAGAAATCTAAATGTTGCTTTAATTATATTGGCTCCTTCAGTGTTCATTTTGGTCAAATGCTTGTCGGTTGTTTTTGCTAGTGTGACAGTGTGGTTTCTTGCATATCTGAAAAGCATTTATAATACCTGTTACTTCTCTGTGTTTTGTTGGTATTTGGTTCTCTTTTAACACAACTGTTAAAACTGGAAGTTAAACATCAGAAGCATTAGTCTGTTCAAGAATCAGGCCAATGAAGAAATGAAGTGAAACACATTGTTGGCTAAAAATACATTTTGCAAATGACGTCTGTAATTGTTTTGTTAGAGCATCCAGAAAAAATGAAATACAGCTATTCTTATTCTATGTGGGTTGTTTTCATTTTTTTGTTTTTGTTTTGAGCCAGGGTCTTGCTCTGTTGCCCAGGCTGGAGTACAGTGGCGTGATCACAGCATGCTATAGTCTCGAACTCCTGGGCTCAAGCAATCCTCCTGTCTCAGTCTCTTAAGTAGCTTGGATTATGGACATGAACGACCATGCCTGGCTCAAACAAGTTTCTGATTCCTCCTAGTTTTTAACTAATTTTTCTTCTGAGACTGTATAAGCCTTTCTTGTATACTCTGAAAATTCAAGGTAGTAATACCTGGAATTAAGAGTAAGTGAAAAAGAAATTACAGATAAACCTAACATTGAGATAATTAAATTTAAAACAGTAAGATTCAGGTGTGACTACTTAATATTATAACACCACATTGGTTTCAGGACGGGGACTGTATCATATATTTGTGTTTGGCACATATAATAAGGACCTCTTTTTTTTTTAAAGAATCATTAAGAGCAAATATTCTCAGTTCTGGTAAAATCTGACATTTAAAAATAAAGTTATTTAGTTAAAAAATAAAAAAGCAAGCTCCAGAGTCAGGCAGCCTGATTTATTTTATTATTATTATTTTATTCTAGCCCCACCATTTAGTAATTTTGTGATCTTGGAAGTTACTTATCTGTGCCTCAATTTTCCTAGTTATTAAATGAAAATATTTATAGTCAAAATTAGATGGGATAATCCATAGAAGAGCTTTTGACAAATAATAAGTGCCTATTTAGTGTAAGCTGCTGCTTGTCTTATTCAGGAACACCACTATTGCATTGTCTATGGTGAATTTATCTTGCTTTTTTCCCCCCTCCCCCTTCCCTCCCTCCTTATTTTGCTTTTTGAAACAGGCATACATATTCAGATTTCAGTATGACAGATGTGGGTACTTAAAATACACACTTGAAATGATTTTGAATAAAAATCCTAAGGATTTTTACTTTCAGCTACTATAACTTTAATTCTTTAAAAAATAGAGAAACAATTCATTAATCCGTTCAATTATTTTTTCTTTCTTTCTTTTTTTTTTTTTTTTGAGACAGAGTCTCACTCTGTTGCTCGGGCTAGAGTGCCATGGCGTCAGCCTAGCTCACAGCAACCTCAAACTCCTGGGCTCAAACGATTCTCCTGCCTCAGCCTTCCGAGTAGCTGGGACTACAGGCATGCGCCACCATGCCCAACTAATTTTTATATATATATATATATTTTTTTTAGCTGTCCATATAATTTCTTTCTATTTCTAGTAGAGACAGGGTCTTGCTCTTGCTCAGGCTGGTCTCGAACTCCTTGAGCTCAAACAATCCGCCCGCCTCAGCCTCCCAGAGTGCTAGGATTACAGGCGTGAGCCACCGCGCCTGGCCCAGATACTAGAATTTCTAAAAAGAATTTTAGATTGCTGACATAGGGTTACAAGTTTTTTGTTTTCACTCTGTGGCATATTTAAAAAACTGCTGCTATCACATCATCTCATAAAAGAAACTGTTTTAGCATCAAAAGAGTAGGAAGGACATCTCACAGTAAGCACAATTGGTAACTTTACACACATTTTTTTGATCATGGCTGGCACTTGTTTAAGGATTATAATAATATTTCAGGAGCCACTATTTCATTCAACCCTCTCCTTTCAGAGATGACAAAATTGAGCCCAGAGATATCAAAGTTATTACAGCAAGGCAGAATGATAACCCAGAAGTTTAGAACCCAGGTATTTTGACTCTCAGCCCTAAATTTTGATTCTGTTCCCTCAATATCACATGATCAGACTTAGGCACAGAGAATTTATGACTTACCTAAGATCATACAGCTCTTAAAAAAGTAGAGCTGGAACCTGAATCTACCTTGTCCAGCTCTATTTTTAGAGAAACCTGTGCATTCACTTCCATGTATCTTTTTGTTTGTTTTTGAGACAGTCTCGCTCTGTTGCCCAGGCTAGAGTGCCATAGTGTTAGCATAGCTCACAGCAACCTTGAACTCCTCCTGGGCTCAAGTGATCCTCCTGCCTCAGCCTCCCGAGTAGCTGGGACTAGAGGCATGAGCTACCATGCCCAGCCACTTCCATATATCTTAATCAACTTTAGTCCTCACTCAACTACAGAGATGGAATTAATAAGCGATTGAAAGTTGTTCGTATTTAGGATTTTCTTTCCTTGAAAATTTCAGATTTGGAGCTTAAGCAGCTTCCAGGGAAGAGTGCCTGCTGCTGTTGCAACCCAAGATCTTGATACATATCCATAGATTGGAATATTGGTGGGCCAGCAGTCTTCAGAAACCTCACTTAGGACAGGTAAGTGAAAGAGATACCTGAGGCAATGCTAACTGCTAACAGTCTTTCTTTCTGTTTCTAGTAAATGCAAATAGTTGATTGCCTTTAAAAATATAATCCTTTATCCTGGTAAAAAAAACATTTGGAATCTTAGGTGGGTGGGGCAAAATATTTTCTTAATTGTAAAATATATGTCAATATATTGACAGTGGTCAAACTTAGAGTAATTAATTTTTTTTCTTTCTCTTGTCCAAACAGTATTTATGAGATTGTGTTACAGTTATCTATTGTTGTGTAACAAACTACCTCAAACTTAGAGGCTTAAAACATAAGTCATTTATTTTGCTCATGTATCTGCAATTTGAGCAAGGTTTACTTGGTGGGGATGCTTGCCTGTTAACATGTGGCATGAGGTGACATGGCTAGAAGGGTGAGGGTGACTCAGTGGCTCACGTGTTTGGTGGTTAATGTTGGCTGGAACCTCAGCCTGGGCTCTTGGCCAGAACACCTTCACGTGACTTCTCCTTGTGGCTGCTTGGCTTCCTCCCAGCACGGTGGCTGGATTCCAAGAGAGAGCATCCCAAGAGAGGAAGGTGAAGGTGCATAGCATATGTGACTTAGCTTTGGAAGTCACATAGTATTACTGTGCTCTATTCTATTGGTTGAGATATTAATAGTTATGAGGATCCACCCTGGTTCCAAAGAGGGGAATGGACATAGACCGCACTACTTGAAGGGAGTAGTGTCAACATCACATTGTAAGAAGAACATGTGGGATGGAATCTACTGTTCTGCCACAGTTTGTATTACTTTTAAGATAATATAAATAATGTGTGTAATATATGGAAAAGAGGAAAATTGCAAGAAATTATGGTGTACCAGTCCAGTAAGAATTTGATATGCTATTCTTTTCTTTCTTTCTTTTTTTTTTTTTTTGAGACAGAGTCTCACTCTGTTGCCCCAGCTAGAGTGCAGTAGTATCATCATAGCTCACTGCAACCTAAAACTCCTGGACTCAAGTGATCTTTCTGCTTCAGCCTCCCGGGTAATGGGGACTACAGGCCTGCACCACCACACCCAGCTAATTTTACTATTTTTTATAGAGACAGGGTCTCGCTGAGGCTGGTCTTGAACTCCTGAACTCAAGTGATCCTCCTGTCTTGGCCTCCCAGAGTGCTAGGATTACAGGCGTGAGCCACCGTGCCCAGGCCCTGAAGTCAGTATTGTAACCCAAGTCCTCCTATCCTAGTTTCCATGCTTCTTTCTGATTTGAACACTACTTCCTCCCTAGATGTTTTTCTCCTTGCTATAAGTTTGTCCTAGTAATCCTGTAGGATATTTTATTTGTAGTGATTTATTCCTTCTAGTATATATCCTACTTTTTGTATTTGTTTAATGCTGCAAGCTTGTTGAAGGTATGTTCCTGCTATTTTCCATATTTTGTTTGTATTGTGACTTATACAGAAAAAGTATCAAGCAAATATTTCTTGGATGAGTAAAAATGATTACTGATAAGAAAAGACTTCAGAAGTAGGAGTTTTTCAGTAGCTGTTGCTGTGTTTTAGTTCATGTTGAGCCATGGGTTCTCAAAACAGTTACCTGCCTGAAATTTGGCATCTATGTTAAGAAATAATGAATAAAATTTTTGGAAGTATAATAACCTTATTAAAACAATTATTTGCGTGGTTCTGAGGATTACATGAAAATACATCTAAAAGCTTTAGCACAGTGCTTGGAACATATAAGTGTTACTTTTTGTTGTTAACAGTAATATTGATAACCAACAGTGAGGTTTGATTTATTAACCAGTTTTCCTCCCGACTGTAGTTCAATGAAATTTAGAAATGTGTATATGTTCCAATTTGAGAAAAATCAGTACTTGAAAATCTGCATTTACTAAGAAATTAAAGTAGGGAATGGCTTTTCACTTTATCAAATATTTTTAAAATGTTTAACATTTTTCCCTGATTATAAAAACATACATAATTATTGTAAAAGTAATTATTTCCACGAGAGTAGGGATTTTTGTCCCCTTGTCAGAACTATATCCCCTTTACCTAGAATAGTGTTTAAATGCCAACTCTGTTGCTCACTGAGCACTGAGACCTTGGAAAGTGTACTTAAAATTCTAAGCCTCTGTTTCCTCATCCGTAAAATAGGGAGAACATAGAGCATATAGAACATAACAATTACCTTTATAGTTGTTAAGATTCAATGGGATAATGTGTGAAATCCTGGTACATTATTTGCTTGCTTAATTAAAATATATTTGAAAGACAATATAGGGTAGGTTAAAGTTTTTTAATATGTACTTTGTTACTCTTCTAACCCTTGATGTAATTTTTCTGCATCCAGAGATGATCACGATTTATATAATTCCTTGTTAGATTCAGAATTGTTAACTTTTTTTTGGAGCATTTAGAAACAGCTCCCCCAACCCATTGTTCTAAGGAAAGTCTTGCCTCACTATTTTTTTTAATGTGATGCCACAATACCTAGTATGAGATTGAGTCATTTTGTTTTGTTTTGTTTTTTAAAAGGGCATTAATTTGTTTTGAAAGGAACAGGCAAGGAAAGGCTTGAGGGCAGTCATGTGATATGCTAAGACTTCTATGCTATTAGAAATACTCTTGGAGTTGTTTCTTTATAAGGTTCTTTTAAAGCCTGCTGATAGTTTGACCCCAGGAATGCAGAAAGAAGGTTTTTGGGATTGAGCCATTTTGGGAGTTTAAGATTTTAATTCGTAAACAGAATAAATGATGCAGAAATCCTATGTAGAGCAAGCAGACAACTAGAGTTGAAGGAGCTGAAAAAGAACTTTCTCTAAGCGGTCCTACCAGTGATAACACTGGGTTCTCTTAATGATATTAATAATACCAACTGCTGTTTACTGTGCATTTATTTTGTACTAGATGCTATGTTAGGCCATTTATATATTTTCTTATTTAATCCTTATGAGGTAGGTGGTTTTACAAATGAAGAAACTGAAGTCAAGATTGGTTAAATGACTTTGAAGGCAAGAATGAGAATTGAAGTCTAAAGTTGTTTTATTCCAAAGGTTGAGTGTGTTCTTACTACTGCCCATAGTACTGTTTTGAGTATCTTTTAGTTGTAATAACTGTCTGTATTTTTTAGCCCAAGGGATAGATGTTAACTTGGACTTCTGAGAGAGCAGAAGGGAAGATGGATTTTTATAGTCATCTTATATGCTTGGGTTTTTGTTTCATTTTTTTCTCACTCTCTTGCCTTGGGTAGAGTGCAGTGGCATCATCGTAGCTCACTACAAACTCCAAATCCTAGCTTCAAGCAATTCTCCTGCCTCAGCATCCCGAGTAGCTGGGACTATAGGCACGCACCATCACGCCCAGCTAATTTTTTCTATTTTTAGTAGAGATGGGGTTCTTGCTCTTGCTCAGGTTGGTCTCGAACTCCTGAGCTCAAGCAATCCTCCCGCCTCGGCCTCCCAGAGTTTTAGGATTACAGGTGTGAGCCACCGTGCCTGGCCTGTATGCTTGTTGTATAGTATGGCATTGTTGTATATATATGAGAAAGTTTTAGGCAGACAATAATTGATAACATCACAGCTGTGTGTTTAAAGTTGAAGGCAATTATTTCAACTTCAGGTTAATCCCAGTATAAAGGATCAGTTTTAATTGTTTTATCCTAACAAGTTATATCTAAGTTTTCTTGTGTTATATTTGCCTGTAAAACACTATGGGAAACTAAATTTTGACATTATTCTTTTTCCCTTTTAAAGGAAACTTTGTATATGAAAAAAGGGACTAAGAGATTATCCTCTTTATTTACTTTAGTTACTTCCTTTTTTGGGAAAAATGACTTATTTGTATAGATTTTAACTCATAACATAATTAATAAGCACAGAAAATGACTGAAAATTTTGATGTAGCTCTAAGTTCTTTTTTTTTTCTTTCTTTAAAGAGATGAGGTCTCACTCTGTTACTCAGGCTGGAGTGCAGTGGCGAAATCTTAGCTCACTATATTATTGTAACCTTGACCTCCTGGGCTCAAGTGATTCTCCTGCCTCAGCCTCCAGAGTAGCTGGGACTAGACTACAGATGTGTGCCACTACACTTGGCTTTTTTTTTTTTTTTGGTGTTACTAGAAACAGGGTATTGCATAGGATGGTCTTGATCTACTGGCCTCAAGTGATCCTCTTTCCTCCCAGAGCACTGGGATTATAGGTATGAGCCAATGTACCCAGTTCCCTAAGTTAGTTTTTTATTGCACTTTGTTTTAAAGATCTTTTAATAGTTAAAGTTCAGTTCAACATATTCGTATTAACCAACTTAGTGTAAGATATTGAGGTAGATAAGAGATGAGAGCCAAATGTCACACTCTTAAAGAATTTTAAATCCAACAGGGGGAATTGAATTTGTAAATAACTAATTATAGAAAAAAGGCAGTGTATTAATTGTGGTACTTCTTGAATTCATAGGTGAGAAATGTTCTGTCTGACTTTTTTCATAAACAAGGGTATGGTGTTTGAGCTGTGTCCTGAAGATTAGGTAGTAGTCTAAAAAGAGGTCATTCTATGTAGAGTGGTTGGTTAAAGATGAGGAAGAATGGTAGGTGTCCCCTTGTTCATTAGAGGTATGAATGGTTTCTGAATTCTTTTCATTCCTTCTTTTCTTTTTTTAAGACTGGACGTATTTAAGTAGTTTTGTTTTTTTTGTTTTTTACAATTAATATAGGAAGAGAGGTGGGAGAGGGGAGGGAATATTTTAATTTGAAGGGCATCAAAAAATTTTCCACAAGTTTTATTTTGGTTATTGTATTTTTCAATTCTAAAATTTGTTTGGCTTTTCTTTATGTCTCCTATTTCTTGGCTGGTAATTTCTATTTTAATATTTATTTTAAGACCGGGCACGGTGGCTCACGCCTGTAATCCTAGCACTCTGGGAGGCCAAGGCGGGAGGATCACTTGAGGTCACAAGTTTGAGGCCAGCCTGAACAAGAGCAAGACTCCTATCCCTACTAAAAAAAAAAAAAAATTATTTTAAGAGTGTTTGTTGTTCATTTGAGCATTTTTACAGTAGCTGCTTCAAAGTACTTGTCAGATAATTCCAATATCTATGTCCATTTCTTCATTGGTGTAATATTTTCCCACAAATTAAGATTTTTGTGGTTCTTCTTGTACCAAGTAATTTTGGTTTGTATCCTAGACATTTTAAGTATTATGCAATGAGATTCTGTGTTTTCTCTATATTCTATGAAGAATGTTGATATTTTTATTTTAACTTTCTGTGGGTTGTGGTTCTATGTAAATTCAGCGTTCAGAGCTTTGGCAGTGCTGTTCAGATCTGTTCCACAAGTGTTCCACCCAGTGGTCAGTCTGCAATGTGGGTGGAGGACTACTTATCTCAGTTTTTGAAGTTTATGTTATGCTAATTAGTATCAGATCCATACCTACACAGATTGAGGGTGAGCCCAGGAGTTCATAAACAACTTTATAGGGTCACTTTCTGAGAGAGACAGAGAGAGAAGAGGGAAGTAGAGAAAGAAAAAAAAAAGAAAGATTGATTGATTCTCTTCCCTTCCCTTCCCTCAGAATTTTTGCTCCTGGAGGCTTTTCATCCCCAAATTCTCTTGCTGTTACTATTGCCCCCATCATGGATGCAGTGGATTGGGATTTGAGAGTATGGAGAGAAAGGAAAGTAAAAAAATACCCAAGGGACTTGCTTTGCTTTGTCTGAGCTTTAGGAGTTCCCTTTTCTGGCCTTGAGCCAGAGCTAGAGGGTCCTGTTTCTCTCTCTGCCTGCATCATAGTACTCACTTCTGGGCTTTGGGTTATGTTGAGTTTTGGCTGGGGGATGCTAGAGGGGAAAAAAATGGTAAACTCAGAGCTGGTTTGGGGATACTTGGAATTCTTGTGTTCTTCCTGGATCCATTTGTGATATTTACATTTTAGAGCTTCAAATAACTGTTCATGCATTCTGTCCCAGTTTAGTTCAGTGGAAGATAAAGGGAAGTGTATTTATTGCATCTTACCGACTGGAAATCTTCCCAACATTTTTGTCTTAACTTTTTATTTTGAAATAATTTTAGATTCACAAGAAATTATAAAAAGAGGGCAAAGAAGTCCTGTGTGCCCTTTACCCAGTTACCAAAACCAGGAAATTAACATTAATGCTAACTTTTTATTATAGAATATTTCAAATGTATAAGAATATTGAAAGACGTATGTTGAACATCTGTATATCCCCTACTGATAAGTCAATACTTTCTCATGTTTTCCCCCACCTACTTTTATATATATTTATATATGTATATATACATGTATATATATTCTAATATGCATGTATTCTTTTCTGTATCAACCACTTGGAAGTAAGTTGCACACATCATGGTAATTCACCCTTAAATAATTTAGTATGCATCTTCTAAGAAAAAGGACATTATATTTTAATAAACATTTAATAAATGCAAACTATTTTTCTCTATAATCCCAATACCATTATCATACCTAAGAACTTTTTTTGGAGAGGAGTCTTAATGTTCCAGGGCTTTTGTTTTGAAGTACATTATCTCTTGAAGGCTTATATTATTGTTCAAGGAGGTGGCCCTCCTGATGATATATACTCTTGATGATTATTTTGAGAGTCTGGACTCTTACCGTGTGTGCAATTTAGAGCCCAGGGAGCTTCCTGATTCTGTATTCTTGTCTCTCATTCTTCCCTCAGCTCAGTCTTATCATAGCTCTCTGAGCAGATACTCATTAGAATAGTCCTTATCAGGAGATTGTAAACTTGTCAGACTAATTTAGGACTAGCATGTGACTTTGTTTTTAATTATTAGTCAAGGAATTGCTTACGGTTAAAATTGTGGCAGAGTTTCTGATATGGTGATGTATAATGATTGTATCAAGCTGTAAGCAATTGAAAACCTGACAAGGCTTAGACAAAGATTTGTTTTTCTTTCTTACCTAAGTCTGGAACTAGGAAGTTGCTCATTTTGCTTCAGTGACGCAACATTGTTGGGGCCCATGTCTTTGTGATGTTCATGGCCTTTATGGTTCTAAGGTAGCTGCTGGAAGAAGTCAAAAGGACCATGCCAAGCAAAAACTTTCTTATAAGTGCTTCCAGCAAGTCATTTCTAATGTCTCAGGGACCAAAATTTTATCATACGGTCACTGCTAGGTGTTTTAACATTTTGGCCTCTGTAGCAAGAGGCAAGGAAGAAGGAAGGATTCAGGAATGGCTTTTCAAGTAGCCAGTTAATAGTATCTGTCACAACATCTGATTGCATTCATTTAACTTCAAAATTGTGTTCATTTTCCTTCAGTGTGATATTTAGCACATAGGTGCCTTATAATTACATAATAACATTTTACTGGGTACTGTGAAGAACAAAAGCATGAAAAATAGTAAAATTAATTTTAAATTTAGTTGTGAATATAAGCTTTCGATAATGCAAGGTGAAACTTAGCTTGAATTTTGGGATCTTGGGCAAGTTATTGAACTTATAAGCCTCCATTTCCTCATCTGTGTAATGGGGTAAATAATGTATGATTTCTAGGGTATGAAGGAGATACTTTATGTAAAGTATCTAATACGGTGCCAGCCGCATTCGAGGTGCTGCTATGGAAGATACTGTCATTATAATTGTTTGGTAGGTGAACATTGTGGTAGAGTGGAAGATTATATAGACTTTATAGTGAACACATTTGATTTGATTCCTGTTTCTACTACACACCTGTGTGGTCTTAGGCAAATCAGTTTCTCTCTGAGATAATTTATTAATATAGTGTTTATTTCTCAGGGTTGTTAGAAGGATTAGAGATTGTACATGTATAGAGTAGCACTTTAAAGACTCTCAGTAAAAGGCATCTGCTCCTGCTATTTTAAGTTCTTATTTCTGTATTTTCAGATCCATATAACAGATATGGAATCAATCATTGAATTTACTTTAGAAATTTATTTGTGAGAAGAAGGATATTGTTGATTAGCAGTGAAATTTTTCATCTGTTCAAGAAAAATAGCTTTAGAAACTAGACACTAGATATGAATTATGAGGTCTCTTTCCGCCATGATTTTTAAATTTTAAATTTCAGATATTTTGTTAGTGGTTTCCATTGTACATAATGGATGTCCTCTAGTGCTTTTACCACTAACCTTCCAGATCTGTACTTCTTTTCTGTTTATAGCCCTTTAATCATAGTTGATAACGTGTACCAGTCTTCTTGGTGTTTTTGTTGTTGTTGTTGTAAGACTTACTTATTTTAGAGCAGTTTTAGGTTCATAGCAAAATTGAGCAGAAAGTACAGGGAATTTCCATATACCCGATGCTCCCATAAACCCAGAGCCTTTCCCACTATCAACAGTACCTACCAGAATGATACTACAAGAGATATGGGAAAAACCAAACCAACACAAACTCAATACAACACAGCACCTCTGGTGACCAAAATGTGCAGGGATTTTTCTGCACCAGCAACTAGTTAATTGAGTAGATACCAACTGGGTGTCCTATAATTTAACTCAATGCTGACACTATTTACCTGAAGATAGCATCAGATTCCACAAGTTGAGGGCTGTCCCCCACTTCAGATGCCAATTGTAAGTACAAGGTTGTAGCCTATGTTCTGACTATTCAGCTATAAACCAGGGTTCCCAAAGCCCCTCCTTAAGTTAGTTTGCTAGAGTAGCTCACAGAACTCGGAGAAACACTTCACTTCTATTTACTGGTTTATTATAAAGGATATTACAAAGGATACAGATGAACAGCCAGATGGAAGAGATGCATAGGGCATGGTATATGGGAAGGGGCACGGAGCTCCCTACCTTCTCTAGATGCACTACCCTCTAGGAACCTCCATGTGTTCATCTATCTGGAAGCTCTTCAAATCCTGTTTTTTTGTTTTTTTTTTTTGAGACAGAGTCTCGCTCTGTTGCCTGGGCCTAGAGTACCATGGTGTCAGCCTAGCTCACAGAAACCTCAGACTCCTGGGCTGAAGCTCAAACTCTTGGGCTCAAGCAATTCTCCTGCCTCAGCCTCCTGAGTAACTGGGACTACAGGAGTGTGCCACGACGCCCAGCTAATTTTTGCCATTTTTAGTAGAGACAGGGTCTCACTCTTGCTAAGGCTGATCTTGAACTTCGGAGCTCAAACAATCCTCCTACCTCAGCCTTCCAGAGTGCTAGGATTACAGGCATGAGCCACGGTGCCCGGCCCCAAATTCTGTTCTTTTGGATTTTTTATGGAGGCCACATTACATGCACATGATTGATTAAATCTTTGGTCATTGGTAGTCAACTTACCCCTTAGCCCTTCTCCCCTCCCTGGAGGTTGGGGGCTGGGATTGAAAGTCCCAATCCTCTAATTATGCCTTGGTCTTGACCAAACCCCTATTCTGAAACTATCTAGGTAACTCCAGCCACCAGTGATCTCATTAGCATATGAAAGGCACTCTTATCACTCCTGTGATTCCAAGGGTTTTAGGAGGTGTGTGACAGGAAAGGGGAAGACCAAATATATCATAGGTACATTTGTTATAAATCAATGAACCTACATCGACACATCATTATCACCCAAAGTTCATGGTTTACATTAGGGTTCACTCTTTTTTTTTTAGGGTTCACTCTTGGTGTTATATATTCCGTTGATTTTGACAAATGTGTAATGACATGCATCCACCATTGTATCATGTAGAGTAGTTTTACTACCCTAAAAATCCTCTGCTCTGCTTATTTATTCTTTTCTCCTAACTCCTGGCAACCACTGATCCCTTTACTGTTTCCATAGTTTTGCCTTTTCCATAATGTCATATAGTTGGAATCATACAATATGTAGCCTTCTCAGAATTGGCTTCTTTCACTCAGTAACATGCATTTAAAGTTCTTTCATGTCTTTTCATGGCTTGATAGTTCATTTCTTTTAAACTCTGAATAATCCATTGTCTGGATGTAGCACAGTTTATCCATTCAACTACTGAAGGACATCTTGGTAGCTTTCAAGTTTTGGCAATTCTGAATAAAGCTACTATAAATATCCATGCTCAAGTTTTTGTGGCATCCTCCTTTTTTTTAAATTTTTTTCTTCTCTCTCGTATATCCCCAATCTAGTACATTTTAATATATAGTCATCAGGGCTGGGTGTGATGGCTCACAGCTATAATCCTAGCACTCTGGGAGGCCTAGGTGGGAGGATTGCTCAAGGTCAGGAGTTCAAGACCACCTGAGCAACAGTGAGACCCCATCTCTACTAAAAATAGAAAAAATTCACTGAGTGTAGTTAAGTTAAAAATTAACTGCGTGCCTGTAGTCCCAGCCACTGGGGAGGCTGAGGCAGAAGGATTGCTTGAGCCCAGAAGTTTGAGATTGCTATGAGCTAGGCTGACACCACAGCACTCTAGCCCAGGTGACAGAGTGAGATTCTGTCAAAAAAACCCCAAAAGCTAATAATAATAATAATATACAGTCATCCCTTGGTATCTGGAGGGATAAATTCCAGGAACTCCTGCAGATACCAAAATTCTTAGATGTTGAAGGCCCTGATATAAAATGGTGTAGTATTTGCATATAACCTACTCACATCCTCCTGTATTCTTTAAATCATCTGTAGATTACTTATAATACTTAATACAATGTAAATGATATGTAAAATTATTGTTGTCCTTTATTGTTTACGGAATAATTACTGGAAAAAAAAGATCTGTACATGTTCAGTACAGATGCAGGTTTTTTTCCCCTGGAATATTTTCAAAATGAGGTTGGTTGAATTCATGGATGCAGAGATACAGAGAGAAACAGAGATACTGTATTTAGTCAGTTTAATATAGATATGTGTTTATTTTTTAAATATATTCATACTGTTTTTAATCTGTATAGTGGTATTGTGCTCTGAATCTCAGTTATTTTTTTGATCAACACTGTCCAAGATTTAAACATACTGTATTTGTATATCTAGTTTACAACTGACTATTGTATAATGCTCCATTGTATATACATTTCTATATTTTACTTATGCATTTCTTTAATAATAAATAGATACTTGGGTGTGCCTTGAAAACTGCTAACACAAATAGTACTGCTATGAACATTCTTATATATCCCCTGTCGACTTGTACAAAGGTTTCTCTGTGGTATATGTTGAGGAAAGGAATTTCTGACTTGTGGTACATACATGTACTTAATTTCATTAAATATTACCAGATTGTTTTCCAGAATGACTAACCAGTTTATGCTCCCACCAGCAGTGTATTAGGGTTCTGGTTTCCTTAAATACTCACCAATATTTGGTCTTATCCATTGGTTTAGCCTGGCTAATCTAATGGGTGTAAAGTAGTATTTTGTTTTAATTTACATTTCAGTGATTGAGAGTGCAGTTGGGCATCTTTTATTTGTTACCAATTGGATTTCCCCTGCTTATTAACTGAAAAAAGTACTCAAGTAATACATATTTGTTGTAGATATTTTTGAAAATATAAAAAAGTCATCTGTAATACTCCAATCCAGAGATAATTGCTGTTAACATTGGCTATATTCTTCTGGTTTTTAAATATATACACACATACACACATTCATATACACATACACATTATATGTATTTATTCATGGGATCATATACATAATTTTATAACTTACATTTTTCCTTTCACAATAATTTATGACTACTCCCCCATGTTGTTAGAATTTTTTCTATATCACCATGTAATAGGTACATATTCCATTTTGTGGATTTAAGTTATTTAAGCTTCTGTTGTGGAACATTTATACAATTTTTGGTTTTTCTCTAATTAACAATACTTTAGTGAACTCTTAATCAAGCCTACATTTTGATGTGGCCAAGCTAGCGGGATTATGCTCATGCTCCCTTTGCGAAACTGGATTTTCTAGCAAGTTGCAGGCTGTCTTAGGCTATTTTCCGCTTGGATTCTAGGGCAGCTGTTAACGCTTCATTTTATAAAAAGACATCTAGCCTTTGATGTTCCAGGGCTAATGTTCAAAGATTTCTCAGTTGGGCTTGATATCCTTGTTTTTTTCACTTTGGCAAGGCCAGGTTAGCATAGAAGGATAGTGCAAGAGTAGACTTAGTCTTACGTTTAAATATCAGTGTCTTGTCTAGAAGGGCTGCTAAACTTAATGTAAATTGATGACTTCATTTTACTTTTCAAAATTTTAATTGCTTTATATTATAAAAGTGGGAATGCTCATAAAACAAGAAAATATAGAAAACCATAAAAAAATAAAATTCCCATAATTCTTTTAGCCAAAGATAACTGCTTAACTACCATTTTTTTGCCTTATGTCTTTTTAGATGTTTTTCTAGGTGATGTGCTTGAGCCAGCTAGCACTGGCTCACTGGAGGCAATAATTAAGGAATTATGTAAGCCCAAATCAGTGGTAGCTTGATATTTGCCATGGTAGGATTAGTTACATCACTGAAATTGGCAAATGCTATAAATCAGGACTTCCTCCTCCCTGGTGAAATTTGCCCCAAGCCGGTTTATCAATACTCACTGTCTTTCTAGAAGTCCATTGTATAGATAAGTCATTCTCAGTGTGGTCCTTAGGCCAGTAATGTCAGTGTTAGCTGTGAATTTGTCAGAAATGCAGATTCTTAGCCTCCACCGAGACCTACTTGAATCAAAATCTGGTATTGGGGCCCAGCAGTCTGTGGTCTTAATAAACCCTTCAGCTGGTTATGATGCATGCTAAAGTTTGAAAATCACAGGTATAGATGTACCATAAATAGCTGATCGGTTTTATGATTTCTGTATGATACATTTCTACATATATGTTCATTTTAAAGTCCTTAGATGCACATTGCAAAATCATATTCTAAAAAGGCTGTGCTAGTTTCCATTCTCACCTGAAGTCTACATCAACTCCATTTTAGGCTTTTCCCCGTATATGGAGGAAAATAGCTATGTTAAGAATTTTACTTCTCTTTCAGCTATATCTGTATCCATTTAGCCATTCTAGAACTCAGTTCACCTGTATTGCCTTCAATAATAAAGTATTTTAATGTTATTTACATTTTGAGAAAGAGGACAACTGAGACACAGGAAAAACTGTGCTTTGCCTGCAGAATACTTAGCATGTGTAGCAATACCTGTGGTACCTACTTTAAATTCCTGTGTGAATTAGACTATGCTTCATTCCTTATCTCTGACATGTTAACATCATTCTGAAACATCACTTTAAAATATATTGAGATTTGTGGTAGCGTCTATTCACAATAGCCAAGATACAGAATCGACCTAAGTGTTCATTGAGAGATGAATGGATAAAGAAAATGTAGTATATGTATGTGTACATACAAATACACACACATATGTAGTGGAATTCTATTTAACCTTTAAAAAGAAGGTTTACCCATCATTTACAAAATGATGGGTAAACCTGGAGGACATTATGTTAAGTGAAATAAGCCAAGCACAGAAAGACAAATACACTTCATGATCTCACTTATATGTGGAAACTTAAAAAGTTAAACTCATAGAAGTAGAGAATGGAATGGTGGTTGCCCGGGGCTGGGGAGGAAGGGGAGAAAATAAGGAGATGTTGGCCGGGCGCGGTGGCTCACGCCTGTAATCCTAGCTCTGGGAGGCCGAGGCGGGTGGATCGCTCGAGGTCAGGAGTTCGAGACCAGCCTGAGCAAGAGTGAGACCCCGTCTCTACTAAAAAAATAGAAAGAAATTATCTGGCCAACTAAAAATATATAAACAAAAAAAATTAGCCGGGCATGGTGGCTCATGCCTGTAGTCCCAGCTACTCGGGAGGCTGAGGCAGTAGGATCGCTTAAGCCCAGGAGTCTGAGGTTGCTGTGAGCTAGGCTGATGCCACGGCACTCACTCTAGCCCGGGCAACAAAGTGAGACTCTGTCTCAAAAAAAAAAAAAAAAAAAAAAATAAGGAGATGTTGCTCAAAGGGCACAAAGTTTCAGTTAGGATGAGTAAGTTCTGGAGATCTATTGTACTACGTGGTGACTATAGTTAATAATAAGGTATATTTGAAAATTGCTAAGACAGTAGATCTTAAATGTTCTTATAACAAAAAATAAGTATGTGAGGTAATGGATATATTAATTACCTTGATTTAACCATTTCACAATGTATACATATAGCAAAATATCACATACACCATAAATATATATAAAGTTTTATTTGTTGGCTACACATTAATAAAATTAATTTAAAAATTAAATTTAAAAAGATCAGATTAAATACAAAAAACGTATTAAGACCTGCTGCTGTGAAAGTTGCTACTAAGGGTGATTCCCTATTAGAAGTAGGGAAAAAGATCCAGACAAAGACTTGTAACTCTCCTTGGCTTGTCTAGACAATAAACTGAAAGTACTTTTACTTTAAAGACTTTTATTGGATTAGGAGCCAGAATTTGCTACTTGCAAAAAGGATAATTTAGGCAGGTTTGCCATATTTCATTGTCACTGATTATTGAGACCTCATGGTTTTTGATTTTACACTTTTTTAAATCAAAAGAGCAATTGCAAACACTAAGACTGGCCTTTATTTCAACCTTTATCAACTTTTTTACTAAACGAGTGCTTTGGACTCAAACTGTTAATTTTATGATGGCATTAGTAGAGTCTGCCAAATTGCCAAGCTTCCAGATTTATACAGCCTCAAAAATCATTTTATTTAGTTAAGCATTCCATAGTTTTGTTCTTACTGCTATTTCCAAAGTTTATGTTCTTGACCTGAATAACTAATTCTCAGAGTTACTGCTCTGAAAGAAATGGTTCGAACATTACAGTTGAGATGACAATTCCCTTATTTTTATTTTTATTTTTTTGAGACAGGATATCTCTATTGCCCAGGCTGGAGTGCAGCAGCATGATTGGAGCTCACTGTAGCCTCGAACACCCCAAGTGATCCTCTTGCCTCAGCTCTTGAGTAGCTGGGACTGCAGGTGCTTGCCACTACACTCAACAATTTATGTTATTTTTCTAGTAGAGATGGGGTCTTGCTATATTGCCCAGGCTGGTCTCAAACTCCTGAACTCAAGCAATACTCCTGCCTTGGCCTCCCAGACTGCTGGTATTATAAGCATGAGCCACCATGCTTAGCCTCCCCTTATTTTTTTATGACTCATCTTTATGACTCTTCCATAACAGTGTGGTAGCTTGAATAGCTAGCTGCCTAACCTTAGTCCAGTCACTCAGTTTCTCTGTGCCTTAGTTCAGTGGTTCCCAACGTTTTTGGCACCAGGGACCAGTTTCATGGAAGACAGTTTTTCCACGGAGGTGGAGGTGGATTGGGGAGGTGGGGTGCGGAGGTGGCATAGAGTTCAGGTGGTGATACAAGCCAATGGGGAGCAGCTGTAAATACAGATGAAGCTTCACTCGCTGGGCAGCCGCTCGCCTTCTGCTGTGTAGCTCCCTGGGTTCCTAAGTTTCAAGGAAGACAATTTTTCCACAGATGGGGCAGTAGGAGGGCCACAGAGCTCTGCAGCCTGGTCCCTAGCAGGCTGCAGGCTGGTCCCAGTCTACAGCTTGGAGGTTGAGGACTGCAGCCTTAGTTCTCTCACTGGCAAAATTGAGCTGCTAATAACCATCTCACAAGATTATTATCAGGATTAAATGCAATGTAATATGTAATGTACATGGCACAGTTCACATTGGCACTTAGTAATTGATACATTCCTTTCAACAACTTCTTTTTTTTTTTTTGAGGCAGAGTCTCATTCTGTTGCGTAGGCTAGAGTGCCATGGCGTCAGCCTAGCTCACAGCAACCTCCAACTCCTGGGCTGAAGCAATCCTTCTGCCTCAGCCTCTCGAGTAGCTGGGACTAGAGGCACGCGCCACCATGCCTGGCTAATTTTTTCTGTATATTTTTAGTTGTCCAGCTAATTTCTTTCTATCTTTTAGTAGAGATGGGGTTTCGCTCTTGCGCAGGCTGGTCTCGAACTCCTGAGCTCAAACAATCTACCTGCCTCGGCCTCCCAGAGTGCTGGGATTACAGGCGTGAGCCACTGTGCCCGGTCCCTTTCAACTTCTTAATGTTAAGTATTCTTCACAGGTCTCTCCTTATGCCATTTTTGGGACTCTCCTCCTTTCAGAATTGGATATAAGCAATGACTCCTCTTCCCAGAGAAATGCACATGTCTATTAAACTTTATCTACAGTTTTGGAACTTCATAAACACTTCCCCACTTATGTAATAAGGATTTAATCAGTGAATGGAGGAGTCAATTGCAAATTATTGATATTATAGTCCAAATAATTATGTAACACTGTGTGGCTAGACTTAGAGATCTGTGCTCACTGTGAACTATAGCTAATATTGTTCAGTCAGGTTAGATATTGACTAAGGCTGCTGCCCCCAACCCCTGGCTGTGGACCAGTATTGGTCAGTGGCCTGTTAGGAACCGGGCCTCACAGCAGCAGGTGAGCGGAGGGCGAGTGAGCGAAGCTTCATCTGTATTTACAGCTGCTCCCCATCGCTGGCATCACCGCATAAGCTCTGCCTCCCGACAGATCATTGGCAGCATTAAATTCTCACAGGAGCTCGAACCCTGCTGTAAACTGCTCATGCGAGGGATCTAGGTTGCGTGCTCCTTATGAGAATGCAATGCCTTATTATCTGAGGTGGAGTTGAAGTAGTGATGCTAGTGCTGGGGAGTGGCTGCAAATGCAGATTATCATTAGCAGAGAGGTTTGACTGCACAATAAATGTAATGTGCTTGAATCATCCCAAAACCATACCCCCTGCCCCTGGGTGTGGAAAAATTGTCTTCCATGAGATTGCTCCCTGGTGCCAAAAAGGTTGGGGACCACTGGACTAAGGCACAGCTGTCTAATTTCCTGAGGTATCCATTGAAATTTACTTGTAAGCTTGTGAAAAGGACTTTGGTCACAATTCTAGCCATAAAATCAGTTTCCAAGAAACTCTCAAATATGGTAGCTTCTTTCAGATTGCAGTCTACAGCCAAAATGTCATCTTATCTGAAGATTTGCTATTTCCCTTTCAAGTATTATAGACAAAGGGGTGTTATTAGAGTCTTTTCATCTTTTCCAACCATTCTACTCTCCATAGTTTTAGTTAGGACACTTAGAGTTGCAGGGGACAGAAATCCAGTTTAAGGGGGAAAAAGAGTTATCAGCTCACATAATTGAATAATCCAGTCATATCTGACAGCACAGATTTAGGGGCTCGAATGACTTTGATCCCTTATTTCTCAGCTCTGTTTTTCTTTGTCTTTTGGCCTTCTCCTAAGTGACTTTCTTTATGAAGTCAAAGAGGATGGCTTCAAGCAGTACCAGTTCACATTGGTTTTATAGTTGCAATCCCACAGGAAGCAAGTTAATATTTACCCATAAGAGTCAGAAAAAAATTCCTGGGGAAGACTTTGGACTTGCTTGGGTCATTTAATGTCTTCTGTACCTATTCCTCCATATATACACAAAATGGGGTAAGAGTGGTTCCCCAGCAGAATTGCTAGGCAGATCTACAACATTCTTCTAGGATTATTTTGTAATAAAGTACTTGGGTAGAACCCAACTCTCCTCTTGAAAATAGTAGCCCTTTCATCTCTTAGAACATTGAATACAATTACAAAAAACTACACCAACTCCCCCCCTTTCCCATTTTGGTACCACTTGATTGCTGAATAACTATTATACATGGTTTTCAATAAATGGTTTTCAAAGTGTGCACATCTGGGAACTTGTTAATAATACAAATGCTGGGACCTCACCCCAGACCTATGATATTAGAAACCTTGAGGGTGAGGCCCAACAATCTGTGCATTAGGAAACCTTCCAGGTGGTTCTTATGTATGCTAAAGCATGAGAACCACTGACCTACATTATGGATGCTCACAGCTGTCTGAAATAGGAGAGGGAAGGAGTCTTCACTATTAAGAGTCATTCATGGTTTTAGTACCTTCCCTGACAAGCACAGCTGGAAATGATTTTTTAAAAATTTAAGCCAGGCACCATAGTGCATGCTTGTAATCCTAGCTACTGAGTAGGATGAGACGGGAGGACTGCTTGAGCCTGGGAATTCAAGACCAGACTGGGCAACATAGCGAGACCCCATCTCAAAAACAAATTAAATTTCTGCAAGATTATTGTCTAAACAATTCAGTTCGAGCATTTTAGTTTTTTAGGGAGATATGTTTCTCTAATTTTAAAAAAAATAAATTTTTTTTTCCTTTCTCCAATTTTTTATGATGCGCTGTTCTCAGGAAAAAATTAAAGCAAAATAGCATTTTTTGAATGGCATTTATATATCAGTCAGACTAAATATATTTTTGCATGGTGGTTTAATTCCTCACACAATCCTAGGAAATAGGTCATGATTTTGTATCCCCATTGTTGCTTAGAAGAAAACCAAGGCTGAGAGAGGTTTAAAAAGTTGCCCCTGGTAGGTGGGCAGAAAAGCAGAGTGTGAATGTATGTATTCAACAGACATTATATTGAGGGCCTACTGTGTGCAGGAAACTGTTCTAAGTATCAAGAGTACAAAAACTTAAGACCTAGTTTTTGTCCTCAAGGAATTCAGCCTTGTAAAGAAGAAAGACAGTAGGATAATGACTCCTATAACAAAGATATCTAAAAAGTGATTTGGGGAACAGTGGAGGGAACATTTGACTTCACTTTAGAGAATTGGGGAAGGCTTCAAAGAAGGATTGGATCTTTGATGTTTGATTAGATAACATTAAGAATTCCTTTGGTAAACACAAAAATCTCATTTTACTTTCATGCTTAATAAAATTTTAAATAAATTAATTACTGTTTCTAAAAGCAAATCAAAGCAATGATAACTTTGGAATGTTTTTGCAAACTACATTTGCCCTCTATTCCAATATTCTAATATGCTCTTGAAGGAGGGGCTTGTCTTGCACTTAATAATTTTAAAAGCTACATTGTATGCCATGGTTTAGATGTATCATAGTCTATCCAACTAGTCCCCATCTTTTTGATATTTAAGCTTACAATTTTTATTATAAATGGTACTATAGTGCACATTCTTTTACATTCACTGTTGTGTTTTTGTGTTATATCCTTAGTATATCTCCTAGACATAGGATGATTAGACCAGATATTTCTATTATGGATTTATATTTCTTCTGTCTTTGTCCTCACCCCCCACCTCCCGCCGCCACCTTTTTTTTTAAAAAGCTCTTTACGTGTTGTGTTTTCATAACGTGTTATGTTATGGGTACTTTTTTTTTTTTTTGAGACAGGTTTTCACTGTTGCTCTGAGTAGAGTGCAATGGCATCATCATAGCTCACTGCAGCCTCAAGCTACTGTGCTCAAGCAATCCTCCTGCCTAGGCCTCCTGAGTAGCTAGGACTACAGGTGCAGGCCATGACACCGAGCTAATTTTTCTTTCTTTTTTTTTTTTTTGAGACAGAGTCTCACTCTGTTGCCCAGGCTAGAGTGAGTGCCATGGCATCAGCCTAGCTCACAGCAACCTCAAACTCCTGGGCTCAAGCAATCCTTCTACCTCAGCCTCCCGAGTAGCTGGGACTACAGGCATGTGCCACCATGCCCAGCTAATTTTTTCTATGTATTTTTAGTTGTCCAGCTAATTTATTTCTATTTTTAGTAGGGATGGGGTCTCGCTCTTGCCCAGACTGATCTCGAACTCCTGAGCTCAAGCAATCCTCCCTCCTTGGCCTCCCAGAGTGCTAGGATCACACGTGTCAGCCACCGTGCCTGGTTAGTGGTCTATTTATATTTAGCTTACTGGCTCCTTGATGATTCCAGAGTTCACCAAGGTGTCCTAGTCATATTGGGACTTTTTAGACTAAAACTAAATTCTGGGAACTGAGTTAGAATTGAAATAATGGGTAGAAGGTATACAGGCCATGTAGCAAATTAGCTATCATGTTCAAGTGCTTTATGCATTAAAGAAAAAAAATCTCTTATATCTCTTAGTGGTTTTGTTGGTCTTGAAAGTGATCTGTTTCTATTTCAGTTCGTTACCATAGTCAGCTAACTTTATGACATTTTGTCAAGGAGTACATACATTCAAAATCAGAATATAATAAGATTGGAAACTTGTTAATTGGTCAAGATGATGGGAAATTTTTTTCTGTGTAGCAGTTGTATATTTTGAGATTCAGATGTAAGATTTTTTTACTCATTTAAATTAGATTTTTTCTACTTTTAGCATCTGGCAGTGAAGAAGAGAGTGGCTAGCTTCTTGGCTGAGAGAAACTCCTTTAAGAAAATAAGAAGTCTAGCAATGCATTTATTTTAGTTCTTAAGTAAAGATGAACATGAGTGCATTTCTTGCTTTTTTTCTGGAATTTATAGTATATCTGGAATTTTCTGTATTTCTATAAATTTGTTTCTAACAGTGAGTACAATGTGGGAAAGTGAATGTTGACATGCTTTATAGCAATGTGAGTATTGGTCACAATGCATTATTTTTTCATGTAATTTATTCCTAGTGAGATTAGATGTGTTAGTCTGTAACATATCAGTTAATGATCTTGCTTGCAAGACTTCTATTTTCTTCTAGGATTTGTCAGAATTTTTGTATTTTTCTGGAAAGCAAATCTAGTAAATATAGTTGTTTCAACCTTTCTTTCATTTGAACCATGATTCTTAATAGGGGATATTAATCTTACCCCCACAGAAACTTACCTGATATGAAATAAATTAGCTACTTGAATTGTACCTGTCAAGTTTCTTCTTTAAAAATGTGGTTTATGTACACAGTGAAATACTGTTCAGCTATAAAAAAAAAAGAATGAAATCATGTCCTTTGCAACATGGATGGAACTGGAGGCCATTATCTTAAGTGAAACAACTCAGACACTGAAAGACAAATACTGCATGTTCTTACTTGTAAGTGAGAGCTAAATAATGTGGACACATGGAAGCAGAGTGTAGAATGATGGACAAGAGAAACTTGGAGGGGTGGGGATGGGTGAGAGGTAGGTGGATGGGAGGTTGCTTGGTAGGTACAATGTGCTTTGTTTCAGTGATGTACGCACTGAAGGCCCTGACTTCACCACAGTATATTATATCAATGCAGCAAAATTGCACCTGTACCCCATGAATAGATGGGAAAAAAAAAGGAAACATTTTTGAAAAATTTCTTTAATATTTGATTTATAAATGATTAAAAATGTAAAACTGAGTTCTAAGACCCACAATAGACAGACAACACTGATATTTAAAATAAATTACAGGCCCAACATTGTGGCTCATGCCTATAATCCTAGCACTTTGGGAGGCCAAGGCCGGCTGATCACTTGAGGCTAGGAGTTTTAGACCAGCCTGAGCAAGAGTGAGACCTGCCTTTACAAAAAATAGAAAAATTAGCTGGGTATGGTAGCGTGTGCCTCTAGTTCCAGCTAGTCGGGAGGCTGAGGCAGGAAGATTGTTTGAACTCTCAGGAGTTTGAGGTTGCAGTGAGCTATGATGACACCAGTGCACTCTAGCCTGGGCTACAGAGCGAGACCCTGTCTCAAAAAAAAAAGAAAAGAAAAGAAATTACAGTAACTTTTTTCTATATAAATATTTTATTCTAAACTTCCACCAAATTTGCTTTCTGCTATAATACAATCATTAAAAGTTTTAATTGATTTCTAACCTTCTTTTAAGTTTAAAAAGTATTTCCTCACAAGGAAATTATATCTTAAAAGAAAGAGGTTTTATTTTATTTGTTTTTTAGTGACAGAGTCTCACTGTCTTGCCTAGGCTGGAGTACAGTGGCATGATCATAGCTCGCTGCAGCCTCCAGCTCCTAGGATCAAGTGATCCTCCTGCCTCAGCCTCTCAAGTAACTGGGACTATAGGTGCTAGCCACCATGCTTGGCCCATTTTTAAATTTTTTAAAAGAGACAGTATCTGGCTATGTTGCCCAAGATGGTCTTGAACTCCTGGATTACAGATGTGATCTGCCATGCCTAGCCTCAGAATTTTCGTTTTAGTGATAAGGTTTCTTCTGTTAGAATTCTTAACATAACACCTGATAGATTGTCTTTTATTATTTTTCCTTTGCTTTATTCCAGTCTCTGTGATTAAAATTCAGCTGAACACATATCAAATTCTTAGCAAAATTTTTGTGGGTTGCTAGATACTGAGGGCCTTTAAAATCTTTAGACTTCACTATATAGAACAAATTTTGAATTGGAATTTTCTTTATTTCTGTTGCTTTTGTTTTCCTGTTAGAACTTCCTGGGAGTATTCAGTTAAGACTAAGGGATTTTCTTATAGAGAGCAGACAGCCTGAGGGAGAGTTATTCAGTCTTTTTTCTTTGTGGTATGTGCTTACCAGGCAGAGCAGTCACTGTATTTCAGTAAGAGAACCCATTGCCAAAACACCCACTAGAGCAGAAAACTGACCTAGTTAATGCTGACAGTTTAAAAAAAATCTGTGGTGTTGTAGCAGCATTGGCTCAACTTTTTCCTTCTCTGGTGGTAGCTGGATAGAGGTAGAGAAAATAACGAGAAGGGATATTTAACTGCTGCGAGGGAGTAAATAAAGCAGTAAATGAATATTTAATTGCAGCCTATTTGATTAAAAGCTGTATGTTTGGTGCAATTCGAAGGCCTCTAAAATACAGCAGTTCTTCTTCTTTTTTTAAACAGTCTAAGCTGGAGTGCAGTGGTTTTTCACAGATGCAATCGTAGCATACGATAGTCCCAAACTCCTGGGCTCAAGTGATCCTCCTGCCTCAAGTCCCAAGTAGCTGGGACTACAGATGTGTGCTACTGTGCCCGGCTTACAACAGTTCTTCTTAAATCACTTTAAGCTTAAAAAAAGAAAGCATAGGAGATTTCTAGGATTTTCATGGTAATAATCTAGAAAAGCCCACTAGTTAAGGAAGTCAGTCAGGATTTTATCAGTGTACAATATTTCAGAATTTATAGATATTGAAACAAAAGCCAATTGGAATACTTATTTGTAGCAAGTGACCATGGCCTTAACTTTACCAAATTCATCTCTTCCATTGTTATCCAACTTATTAATATTTTTCACTTACTCTTAATGTCACTAGCATCTAAATTTTTAGAGCTTTGCCATTTGATACAGAAGCCACTAGCTACATGTGACTATTCAGATTTAAATTAATTAAAATTGAATAAAATTAAAACTCTAGTTCCTTAGTCAAACTAGCCACACTTCAAGTGCTCACTAGCTAGTGGCTACCATATTTGATAGCAGAAATACAGAATATTTTCATTATTGCAGAAAGTTCTGTTGGGTAGGACTGTTCTAAAGGCTGCCATTTCTGTCATGCTTTATTACTTCAGGGTTTCTCAACCTTGGGACTGTTGACATCTTGGGTCAGATAATTCCTTGTTGTGGAGGGCTGTCCTTGTAGAATGTTTAGCGGCATCCCTGACCTGTACCCACTAGATGCTGGTAAAATCCATCCAGTCTTGACAACCAAAAATGTCTCCAGACAGTGCCAGTTATTCCCTGGGGACTAAAATAGACCCTGCTTGAGAACCACTGATCTACTTACACATATTAGTTCTGTTACCAGTTAGCTTTTGCTGCATAAAAAGCTTAGTGGCTTAAAATATAGTAGAACCCCCTTATCCTTGATTTTGCTTTCCATGTTTTCAGTTACCCTAGGTCAACTGCAGTCTGAAATTATTAAATAGGAAGTTGTAAATAAACAAATTTTAAAATTGATAGGTTTTAAATTGTGTGCCATTCTGAGTAGTGTGATGGAATCTTGTGCCATCTAGCTCTGTCCCACCTGGGACATGAATTATCCCTTTGTCCAGCATATCTGTGCCATTTACACTACTTACCTGTTAGTCACTTAGTTATTTAGCCATCTTGGTTATCAGATTGACTGTGGAGGTATCAAAGTGCTTGTGTTCAAGGTCAGTAGTCGTCTGACAGTATGTCAGAATGCCTACCTAGATCATTTACCTCACTTTATCTCGTCACTTTATCATCTAGGCCCCTTTAACATCTCATATCATCACAAGAAGGGTGAATATAGTACAGTGAGATATTTTGAGAGAGACCACATTCATCTACATTTTATTATAGTATATTGCTATAATTATTCTATTTTAGTATTAGTTATTGTTAATCTCTTACTCTGCTTAACTTATAAATTAGATTTATCATAGATGTGTATGGTAAACAACAGTGTGTGTAGGGTTTGGTACTGTCCTTGGTTTCAGGCATGCACTGGAGGTCTTAGAATGTATCTCCCATGGGTAAGGGGGGCTACTATAAATTGTTTAATAGCTCATGAGTCCATGGATTGGCAGTTTGTCTTCTATGATCTGCTGGAGGTTTGGCTAGGGCCAAATGATGTAGAATAGCCCCACTCATATGTTTGTTGGTTGGCAGGCTTTTGCCCAGGGTAGTAGTGAGAGAGTTTGTTCTCCACGTGGCCTCTCCAGCAGGCAGTTTCATTTACCTGATGGTTTCAGGGTTCTAAAAGTAGCAAGAGAGGACAAACCTCAATGTGCAAATGCTTTTCCAGTCTCTGCTGTATCACATTTTCTAACATTACATTGGTCAAAGCAAGTCATATGACCAAGCTCAAATTGAAGGGATTGAGAAATAGATTCCATCTCTTATAGGAGGAGTAGCAATGTCACAATATAAAGGAGTGTGCATAAGGAATGGGAGGAATTATCATGGCCGGTTTTGCACACAATCTACTATTATTGTTTTCTGAACAATACAAATGTATTAGTTGCCTTTTGTGGACAAGGTTCTAAATTAGGTTCTGAAGTTAATTAAAGACGTGGGGAACATTAGCTTTGGATTCACACAAACCTGAGTTTAAATGTTAGCCTGCTCATTAACTGTGTAACTTTGGATCAGTTATTTAATAGCTCTGAACCTGAATTTTCTTATCTGTTAAATAATAACAATACAAGTGCTAGTAGAAGGATTAAATGAGCTAATTGACAAATGTACTTAATCAATGGGGGGCCTTATTACTATTATCGTACATCTATAAACCATAAACTCTACTCTCAAGGTACCTAAGTTCATGGGATCATGGCATATACCAATAGTTACAATACATGGTAAAAGGTAATAAATGATATGAGTGAAAAAAGTGGTGATTTAGAGGGAGGAGATATTACATTCAGACTTGGGGATTAGGACTGTTTGATGATGAAGGTAACATGTGTCTTAGATAGGAGCTAATCATATAAAAATGAGATTGACATATAACTATCTCATTCATAAACCTGCACATTTATCAAGCTTAACAACCAAACTTTAGATTTGTCCCCTTCAGCCTGCTCCTCCTTCTGTCTTCTGCATCTCAGTAAATGGGAACTCCATCCTTCTGATTGCTCCAACCAGCAATCTTAGCCTCTTTCACTCTTCACTTTCTCTCACTCAGTACATCCACTTCATTAACAAAATCGTGTCCATTCCACCCTTAAGATAAATCCAGAATCCTACCATTTGCAGTGGTCTTGGAAAATGACTGTGGATAATTATAAACTTGTTCATTTGGTGATTTCTGTTACAGCTGCGCTTAGATGTGGTCTATACTGGAGTTGGGGGCACAAACAGAAAATAGACCGTCTCTCATACATCTCCACTGTTGTCACTCTGATCCAAGCCACTAACACGTCTCTTGTGAATTAATTTAATAGCTTCCCAACTGGTTCCCTGCTTTATGATCTGTTTACAATACAATAGCCAAAGTGATCCTTTAAAAATATAGATCTTGGCTGGGCATGGTGGCTCACACCTATAATCCTAGTGCTTTAGGAGGCTGAGATGGGAGGATCACTTGAGGTCGAGTTCAAGACCAGCCTGAGGAAGAGGGAGACCCCATCTCTACAAAAAACAGAAAAATTAGCTGGGCGTAGTGTTGTGTGCGTGTAGTCTCAGTTACTGAGGCAGGAGGATCGCTTGAGTCCAGGAGTTTAAGATTGGATGAGGTATGACGATGCCACTGTACTCTAGCCTGGGTGCTGGGTGACAGAGTGAAACTCTTGTCTCAAAAAAAAAAAAAAAAATGTGTGTGTGTCATTAAATGTCATTATTCCTCTGCTCAGAACCCTCCAGTGGCTTTTATGTTATTAGGAATAGAAGCCCAAGTACTTCCAGTGGCATCTGAAACATTATGAAACATTTGGCTTTCTTTCTGACCTCATTTCCAACCCTCCCCTCACTTAGTCAGTTGTAGCCACATCTCCTTGCTATTTTTCTAAAACACTGAACATATTTCTATAATACCTCAGGACCTGTGCACTTGCTATTCTATCCATCTGGAATGCTCTCTCCCACCTATCTCCTTGGGCTTGCCCTCTTACAATTCACTACCTTTAGGTCTGTCCGCTTCAATATAACCTAATGAGTAAAGTCTTCCCTTAACACTTTATTTAAAAGAGCCTCCTCCTATCCACCCTGCTCCCTTTACAGTTGTTTCTTTCTTATTTTGACAGTCTCCCCAAATAGAACGCCCACACTTATGATATGCCCAGAATCCTAGCATTTGTGAGGGTAGAGGCTTTGTTTCATTCTCTGCCATATCTCTATAGTCTAAAAAAGTACCTGTGTTATAATTGGTTCTCAATACATAATTTGTTGAATGCATGAACGTATGTTTTCTGGTTCAAATCACAATTTTTTTTACAAAGTCCATTTGAAAAGATCATTCTAAAACTAAATTAAAAGACAACACTTAGATGCTTTTGTCTGATAAAGGAGGAGAAAATACTGGGTTTTTGAGACATGTTATTGAATAAGATTTAGAAATGTGAGTTGCTTGATGGTTCAGGAAGATGAGTTAGTGACTGGGTAAAATGCCATACATAAACGGCAAACATATATGGTTCTATTGCCCCTTGATCCTAGAGAGAAGTCATTCTAACCTCTTCGTTGGATCTGGTCACAATTTTTAAAAAATAGACTTTATTTTTAAGAGCAGTTTTAGGTTCACAACAAAATTGAGCAGAAAGTATAGAGAGTTTCCATATTCCTTCTGCTCCCATATATGCACAACCTCCCCACTGTCAACTTCCAGCACACATCATTATTATCCAAAGTCCATAGTCTAAAGCAGGGTTAACGCTTGGTGTTGTACATTTTATGAGTTTGGACAAATATGTAATGATGTGAGCTATCATTATAATATCATACAGAGTGATTTCACTGCCCTAAAAATGCTCTATGCTCTGCCTTTTTATCCTTCCCTCTTTCCCCTGGCAACTACTGATCCTTTTACTGTCTCCATAGTTTTGCCTTTCCCAGAATGTCATATAGTTGGAATCATACAGTATGCAGCCTTTTCGGATTGGCTTTTTGTTTGTTTGTTTGTTTGTTTGTTTGTTTTTGAGACAGAGTCTCACTTTGTTGCCCGGGCTAGAGTGAGTGCCGTGGCGTCAGCCTAGCTCACAGCAACCTCAAACTCCTGGGCTTAAGCGATCCTACTGCCTCAGCCTCCGAGTAGCTGGGACTACAGGCATGCACCACCATGCCCGGCTAATTTTTTCTATATATATTCTTAGTTGTCCACATAATTTCTTTCTGTTTTTAGTAGAGACAGGGTCTCACCCAGGCTGGTCTCGAACTCCTGACCTCGAGCAATCCACCCGCCTCGGCCTCCCAGAGGGCTATGATTACAGGCGTGAGCCACCGCGCCCAGCCCGGATTGGCTTTTTTTACTAAATGACATGCATTGAAGGTTTGTCCATGTCTTTTCATGGCTTGAAGCCTCATTCCTTTTTAGGACTGAATAATATTCCGTTTTCTGAATGTACCACAGTTTATTGATTCATCTACTGAAGGACATCTTGGTTACTTCCAAATTTTGGAAATTATGAATAAAGCTGCTATAAACAACTCTGTGGCCAGGAATGGTGGCTCACTCCTGTAATCCCAGCACTTTGGGAGGCCAAGACCAGGAGTTTGAGACTACATCTCCAGAAAAACTTAAAAAAATTAGCCAGTTGTGGTAGTGTGTGCCTTTAGTCCCAGCTGCTTGGGAGGCTGAGGCAGGAGGATTGCTTGAGCCCAGGAGTTCGAGGCTATAGTGAGCTCTGGACTCTAGCCCTGGCTAGTGAGACCCTTTCTCAAAAAACAAACAAAATCCCCAAATGTGTGCAGGTTTTTGTGTGGGCATAGTAAGTTTTCAACTCACTTGGGTAAATACCAGCAAGCTTAATTGTTGGATTGTATGGAAAGAGTATGTTTAGTTTTATAAGAAACTACCAAACTGTTTTTCAAAATGGCTATACCATCTTGCATTCCCACCAGCAGTGAATAAGAATTTCTGTTGCTGGAACTCCTTGGAGCATTTGGTGTTGTCAGTGTTTTGGATTTTGATCATTCTAATGGGTTGTGACAGTTGTTCCAGCACCAATTGTTGAAAAAGACTATTTTTTCTCCATTTTATTGGCTTTGCTCCTTTGCCAAAGATCAGATCAGTTGACTATATATATATACATATTTTTTTTAATAGAGGCAGGGTCTTGCTATATTGCCCAGGCTGGACTACAGTGGCTAGTCACAGATGTGATCATAGTGTACTGTAGCCTTGAATAGCTGGACTCAAGCAGTCCTCCCGCCTCAGCCTCTTGAGTAGCTGGGATTATAGGCTTGTGTCACTGCACCTGTTTCCAGTTGACTACATTTATGTGGGTCTTTTTCTGGGCTCTCTGATCTGTTCCGTTGACCTATTTGTCTATTCTTTTGCCAATACTCTATTGATTACTGTAGCTTTATAGTAAGTCTTGAAGTTGGGTAGCATCAGTCCTCTAACTTTCTCCTTCAATACTGAGCTGGCTATTCTGGGTCTTTTGCCACTCCATATAAACTTTAGAATGAGTTTGTCAGTACCCACAGAATAACGTGCTGAGATTTTGATCTGTAGATCAAATTGGAAAGAACTGACATCTTGATAATGCTGAATCTTCCTATGTATGACCATGAAATATCTATTTATTTAGTTCTTCTTATATTTCTTTTCTTTTTTTAAAAAAATTATTTATTTTATTTTATTTTATTTATTTATTTTTGAGACAGAGTCTCGCTCTGTTGCCCCGGCTATAGTGAGTGCCGTGGCATCAGCCTAGCTCATAGCAACCTCAAACTCCTGGGCTTAAGCGATCCTCCTGCCTCAGCCTCCCGAGTAGCTGGGACTACAAGCATGCGCCACCATGCCTGGCTAATTTTTTCTATATATTTTTAGTTGTCCAGCTAATTTCTTTCTATTTTTAGTAGAAACAGAGTCTCCCTCTTGCTCAGGCTGGTCTTGAACTCCTGACCTCGAGCGATCCACCCGCCTCAGCCTCCCAGAGTGCTAGGATTACAGGCGTGAGCCACCACGCCCGGCCTTCATATTGTTCTTGATCTTAACAGGAAGGCTTCTAGTTTTGCCTCATTAAGTGTGATGTTAACCGTAGGTTTCCTAGACGTTCTTTATCAAGTTGAGGAAGTTCCCCTCTATTCTTAGTTTGTTGAGAGGTTTTGTTCTTTTTTTTTTTTTCTTTCCTTTTTAAAAATAAAGATAGGATCTCGTTATGTTGCCCAGGCTGGTCTCAAACTCCTGGGCTTAAGTGATCATCCTGCCTCAGCCTCCTGAGTAGCCAGGATTATAGGCATGTGCCACCGTGTCTGACTCTGTTGAGAGTTTTTAATTATGTATGGATATTAGATTTTGTCAAAGGTTTTTCCTGCATTTGTTCATATGCTCATGTGATTTTTGTTTTTTTAACCTGTTGATGTGTTACATTAATTGATTTTCAAATGTTGGACCAGCCTGGCATACTTGAGATAAATTGGACTTAGTTGTGGTGTATAATTCTTTTTATACATTGTTGGATTCAATTTGTTAATATTTCTGGTCACATTTTTTATTTAAGAGGCAGGGTCTCGCTTTGCCACCCAGGCTGGAGTGCAGTGGCCCAATCATAGCTTCCCTCATCCTTGAACTCCTGGGCTGGAGTGACCCTCCTCCTTTATCCTCCCAAATAGCTGATACCACAGGCACTTGTCACTGTGCCTGGCTAATTTTTAAATTTTTCTGTAGAGATGGGGTCTCACTATGTTGTCCATGCTGATCTTGACCCATGGCCTCAAGTGATCCTCCTGTCTTGGCCTCTGTATGTGCTGAGATTACAGGAATGGGCCAGTGTGCCTGGCTACATTTTTTATTAATAGCTTAGTTGGACCCTTTCATGGCATGCTGATCAAATATTCAGTTAAAACTTTGAAAAATAGCATATATGTTATATGATAGAGTTGAAGTCTAATTTTTTTCTTCTATAGGCTGGATTGGCTAAATCTAACAAGACAGAATTTAATATGCATTATGTAAAGATATTTTTAGGCCGGGCGCGATGGCTCACGCCTGTAATCCTAGCACTCTGGGAGGCCGAGGCGGGTGGATCGCTCAGAGGTCAGGAGTTCGAGACCAGCCTGAGCAAGAGTGAGACCCCGTCTCTACTAAAAAAAATAGAAAGAAATTATATGGCCAACTAAAAATATATATAGAAAAAATTAGCCGGGCATGGTGGCGCATGCCTGTAGTCCCAGCTACTCGGGAGGCTGAGGCAGTAGGATCACTTAAGCCCAGGAGTTTGAGGTTGCTGTGAGCTAGGCTGACGCCACGGCACTCACTCTAGCCCAGACAACACAGTGAGACTCTGTCTCAAAAAAAAAAAAAAAAAAGATATTTTTAGAATCAGTTTAATATACATAGTTAATGGCACACATTATCTGGGGTTTTAATTCCATTTCTGCCACTTAGAAACTATGTAACCTTGATCAAGTTATTTAACCTCTTCATGTCTCAGTTTTTTTGTCTATAAAATCGGGATTGTTGTGAAATATAAAAGAAGTAATACATATAACCCTCTTAAAATAATAGCTGGCAAATAGTAAGGGATGATAAAACGTTACCTGTGATTATTATAACGTTATACACTTGGGTTAAAACAAACTCAGTTATTTAGGATTTGAGTGATATGATTTATAAACACTGAGAAAGATTAGATATCTTAGTCTTTTATTGATTGTAAACTCAAGGGAATGATAGTGTTATTTGGATAGGATAAAAGTTAATATAGTTTAAAGGTCTAAAAAAAAGTGTTTGGTTAATAATCCTGATGTTGCCCATACCAGTTTTCCACTATAATAGTTTGAAGGAAAATAAAAATTTAAATTTTTGAAATTGAGATTGATGGAAAACTCTTCAACAGAATCTAGGAAAAATATTCAATTACTTATAAAGTAGAAGGATCTGAACTGAAGAAAACTAACCAAACCATTCCCAGATTTTGGCATGAGATTCTCTGAAAGAAGGAAAGAAAATGCCTTGTGTTTTTTTTTCTGATGGCCTGTCCCTGGACCTGTAGACACAGAGTTAGCACCAACTGGAGAACTGGGCAGCTATTCTTCTATCCCAGTGAACCTAAATAAGTATTTATACAAAAGGAAGCTTTCTTTTCTCATTGAGTCCTAGCCTGAACACCCTAATACTGCAAACTGTGTTCCTTCTCCCTGACCCTGATGCTTCTAAACCCCTTTATCGTGTTCAATTTTTTTCCCATAGGTTTAATCTTTTAACTAACTATATAATTATGTGTATGGCTTGTCTCCTGTGCAACTAGAATGTAAGTCCCGGGAAGGCTTTGTTCACTAAGGTATCCCAAGCACCTACAATAGTGCCTGGCACTGCATTAGACACTCAGTAAATATTTGTTGACTGAGGTGAGTGAACAAAATCTTAGGCTGAAGTTCCATATATTATACCAATAAAAGCATAGCAGCTTTAATTGAAGACAAGGCAGGAACCTACTGTTCTACCCACTGGGTCCTGCCTTTGCACCTTGTGTTATGTCTCTAAGGAACACAGTTTGAAGCTACCTTACAAGTAAGGATCTATGAGATTGGAGGAATAGGGTTCACCCATTTCATTTTATCCTTCTTTCTATATCATCCAAAGACAATAATTCCCAGAAAACAGCTGGGGCTGGGTGGGGTAATGGTAGATATATGCAGTGGCTACAGAAAGGCTCATTTCTGATGGGAAATGTACTTCCTAAACTATAAACCTCTATTGCAATGTCTGGAAGAGAGAGAATTCTGGCAGCAATGCTGTGACATCAATTTAGAATATCAGAGAACATTGCCATGCTAATGTTTTAGATACCTATAAGCAACAGAATAAGAAAATAAAATCAATGAACATGGGGATAAAATCCTGAAATAAAATATAAACAGAAAAAAATGACCCTAACTGTATTTCAAATGACTACCATAAATACACTGAACAGGCCGGGCACAGTGGCTCACGCCTGTAATCCTAGCACTCTGGGAGGCCGAGGCGGGTGGATCGCTCGAGGTCAGGAGTTCGAGACCAGCCTGAGCAAGAGTGAGACCCTGTCTCTACTAAAAAATAGAAAGAAATGATCTGGCCAACTAAAACTATATATAGAAAAAATTAGCCGGGCATGGTGGCGCATGCCTGTAGTCCCAGCTACTTGGGAGGCTGAGGCAGTAGGATCACTTAAGCCCAGGAGTTTGAGGTTGCTGTGAGCTAGGCTGACGCCACGGCACTCACTCTAGCCCAGGCAACACAGTGAGACTCTGTCTCATAAATAAATAAATAAATACACTGAACAAGGAAAGATAAATAAATTTTGGGCATAGTATACTCTCAAACTCAAGATAAACAGAACTATAAACAATAGCAAACCCTAGTTTGTAGGGTGATTTTTTTTTGTAGTGATATGAAGTAGCAATTTTCTGTCAGTTCTAGGACTGAACAAATGAGTAAGTGTATTGAGGATAATGGGAGACAGGTTTTTCCATTGTTGGAGAAGGGAGTTGTATATATGGAGAAGAGAAGGCTAGAATGATGAGTGCTGTGATGTTAGATTTGAATTCAAGGTGATAAACTCACAGTTTTTAATATCTATTTATATAGAGAAATACACATATATACATGTATACATTTATGTATTTCTCACATAGAAATATGTGTATGTATGTGTATTCTAGCTTTGATGTAGAACTGTTGGAATTAGAGAAAGACCAGTTGGGAACAGTTCATAGTACTTGATTCACAAAGAATTGTTTGTGGGAACCAAAACTATTGGGTGAAAGTTTGTTGAGGAACATGATATTCACTCAAGATAATTCCTTACAAAATACTTACTTATTACAAAGAAAAAACCAGTAACTTTATAGTGGAGAAACTTGGCAGATGTCACCTTAATCAAGCGATCATAGTTAGCATTACTGATAATGGAACCAACTAGCATCTTGTGGTTTCTAATATGATACAGTGAGAAGGAGGAAACATGACTTTGTGACTACCCAAAATGCATAGCCTGAGTTTAAGCATGAGAGACCATCAGACACACCTGAACTGAGAGATGTTCTACAAAATAACTGGTCTGTATTTTTTAAAAATATCAGTTGTAAAAGCCATAGAAAGACTGAGGAACTGTTTCAGATGATGAGATTCTTGCTCCCCACCTCACCCCGAGACAGAGTCTTACTCTGTTGCCCAGATAGGAGTGCAATGACATGATTGAGATGATAGTGTAGGATTTTTAAAAGAAGGCTGTCGATTAAATGCAATGCATGATCCTGAATTAGATTCTGGACAGAGGACGTAGTAGCTTTAAAGGACTATTTAAGGCAATTGATGACATTGGAATATGGATTATAATTATATGGTAATAAGTTTAACATTAATACAATGTTGATTTGCTTAGCTATACTGTGGTTATCTAAGCAAATGTTCTTGTTCCTAGGAGAATATATGAAAATATTTAGGGCTACAATGGTACATTGTCTGCAGCTTACTCTCACATAGTTCAGAAAAGAATGTGTGAGAAAGAGAGACTGATAAAACAAATTGCACAAAATGTAAATAACTGATAGTACTTGGAATTTTTTAAAAAAATTCTGCATTGTTAAAATTTATTCAAATCTTCCAATTATTACTTCTCAATTGGGGAATGTGGTTTCTTAGAAAGAGTACCAAGTGACAAGGTAGTAATCTGTTGAAGAAAGGTCCAGTGATTATGATGAATGTGGCAAAATTTCTTAGCCCAATTCAGTTAACTTGGCTATGGTGGTTTGTGATGCCTGTGGCATGGAAAATTATAGGTCCCTGTCTGCTAACCCATGAAGAGATGCTTTTAGTTTTTGTTGTTGTTTTGAGACAGAGTCTTGCTCTGTCACCTGGGCTAGAGTGCCATGGCATTAACCTAGCTCATAGCAACCTCAAACTCCTAGGCTCAGGCAATCCTCCTGCCTCAGCCTCTCAAGTAGCTGGGACTACAGGAGCATGCCACCACGCCCGGCTAATTTTTTCTATTTTTAGTAGAGACAGGGGTCTTACTGTTGCTCATGCTGGTCTCAAACTCCTGACCTCAAGCAATCCTCCTGCCTCGGCCTCCCAGAGTGCTAGGATTACAGGTGTGAGCCGCCGCACCTGGCCTAGATTAATTTTTGATGACATAATTTCAACTTCTTGACAATAAGATGCTACTGTTAGTTTTACCTGGGTTAAAAGGCAGTAATGGAATACCCATTTTGCAGAATACCTACAGTTACCAGAACGATTTTTGTTTGCAATGATGGTTTTAACAAATAATTGGGCCGGGCACGATGGCTCACACCTGTAATCCTAGCACTCTGGGAGGCCGAGGCGGGTGGACTCTTGGAGCTCAGGAGTTCGAGACCAGCCTGAGCAAGAGCCAGACCCCGTCTCTACTTAAAAAAAAAAAAAAAAAATAGAAAGAAATTATCTGGACACCTAAAAATATATAGAAAAAATTAGCCAGGCATGGTGGCACATGCTTGTAATCCCAGCTACTCGAGAGGCTGAGACAGTAGGATTGCTTGAGCCCAGGAGTTTGAGGTTGCTGTGAACTAGGCTGATGCAACGGCACTCCAGGCAACAGAGTGAGACTGTCTCAAAACAAACAAACAAAAAACCGCAAATAATTGGAACTTCACCAATATCTAACCATTGATCAGATCACTTTCAATTGCCATATAGTATCCATTTTTTTGTCAAAGATTATGATCCATTTCAACTGATCAACTTGTGTGATACCTATTCACTTGTCCAATTTTTTATCTTCCCTATTGCAGAAACTGTCATAGTGGAAACTCCTAAGATAGTGGTATCTTTGGTAGGGAGAAAGGGGTTGCAACTAAAAGAGGAAGTATAGAGGGGGCTTCTAGGGTGCTACTAATGTTCTATTTTTTCTCTGGGTGCTAGTTACATAAGTGTGTTTCTTTGTGAAAACTAATTGAGCTATACAGTTTGCTTCTTTCTACATGTCTTATACTTTAATAAAATGTTTTTTAAGAGATTTTTGTGTCTTATGTAAATCTGTTAAAGATCCATGAGATAAAGTCCTCTTTTGGAGGTGAGAACAGATGTGGACAAACAATTAGGCTTCCTTTCTTTTATTAGCCAGCTCTGTGTAACTCATTTCACATCCCTTTGCTACTTGTTACCTTTATTTTTGGAGATAAATTTTGTGTCCAATTGTACTTTTTTAGTTCTCTTTTAAAAGTTTGTAAAGTATTAATAAGTGAATGAGTGAATAGCCTCAGGTATTTCAAATCTTTGTTTTTTCAAGTTTCTTAGTGTAAAATTCTAAGCTAGTACAAGATTTGAGGAAAAAGGCAATTGAAGATAATGGCTATTATTTGTCAAATTCCATTTGAAAATGTTGTTTTAGATTTATTTAGTACATTTTTATTATCCACCTTCCATTTTAATAGTAACTGAGAGGCAATGTTCACCTCTATAATAACCAAAAGAAAGCTTTTTAGTTTAAATTGTTTTTATATTCAGAAGTTAGGGTTGTTAGAATTCAGCTTTTCAATTGCTACATCTTCCACGAAGTCTTTTCTCACTGACTCGGTGATCTCATCCCCCTCTTAAGACACAGCAATTTGTGCCTCTCTTAAAGCATTTGCAGTGTTCCATCACATAGTCTTTTTATATTCCTTTTCTTGATTATGAGCATGTAGAGTTTAGAGATTATATACCCCTCCTTATATTGAGTATTGTGGTTTTATTGTACAAAGTAGGTGCTCTATAAATATTTTATCTGAATTGCCTTGTTTCTTTTTTTCTTGTTTTTTTTTTACTGTCAATCTCACTTGTGTATGAAGAATTGTTTTGTTTCCAACCTTGAATACCTGTTCATAGCTTAATTTTCCTTGTGTAATTTTATCCGTAAATCAGAACTCTTTAATATATAGCTGAATAGATACTCTGTGACAACTTTTCATTTTTGAAAACTAAATCCCAGTTCTATAAATGTAATTGTGTAATATTTACCCTTTTACCCACATTTTTGAGGGGGGACAGATAGAAATACAGAAAACAAAAAACAAATTCCAGGCCAAATGATTTTTTAACACTTTGCATAAACTACTACTTGCTCTAAGAAAATGAGTAGAATTTTTTTTTAGTTTATGTGACAATGGAGATATAGATATGATTGTGGAATTAAATGTGGAGATACTGGGCTGGGCACCTGGCTCATACCTGTAATCCCAGCATTTTGGGAGGCCAAGGTAGGAGGATTGCTTGAGGCCAGGAGATGGAGATCAGCCTAGGCAACATAGCGACACTGTGTCTCTACAAAGAATAAAAATAAATAAAAAGTTAGCTGGGTGTGATGACACATACCTGTAGTACTAGCTACTTGAAAGACTGAGGCAAGAGGATTGCTTGAGCCCAGGAATTGGAGGCTACAGTGAGCTATGATCGTGCCACTGCACTCCAGTGGGGAACAGAGTGAGACCCTGTCTTTAAAAAAAAAAAAACATGGAGGTACTCGAGATTGTTTTAAATAAGTTTCCTTTGTATTCCAGTGACCTCTGGGCCCATTTTCCACCCTGCTTTGACAATGTATCTATTTCTTTCTTTTCTTTCTTTTTTCTTTTCTTTTTTTTTTTTTTTTTGAGATAAGGTCTTGCTCTGTTCTCCAGGCTATAGTGCAGTGGTGTCATCATTGCAACCTCAAACTCCTGGGCTCAAGTGATCCTCCTGCTTCAGCCTCCCAAGTAGCTATAGGTGTGTACCACCACACCCTGCTAATATTTTATTTTATTTTTTGTAGAGATGGGGTTGTTATGTTGCTCAGGCTGGTCTAAAAACTTGTGGTCTCAAGAAATGCTCTTGCCTCAGCCTCCCAAAGTGGTAGGATTACAAGCATGAGCCACTGCACCCAGATTTTTCTTTCTGCTTTTCTCTTATAAAAATTCCTTCCTACCAGTGCCATGAATCAATTCTTCTTGGCACAGCTCTTCCTGTTTTGGGCCTCTTGAATACCACTTACTGGTCTTAGAAGGGATATGCGTGGAATGGGATTTGTGGGAGTTGTTCTCAGTAAATAACAATGTCTTATCTATTTGTGTCTTTCTTTATATATATATACACAATATTTTATTTCAGAGATCCCATAATTTACCTCTAGGTATTTGGCTTTTATCTAGGAGAATTATTTGTCATGTATTAGAGAAGATTGCGGTTCTACATTAGTGTGTAGATCTAGCAATTGCTGCAGTGACTTGGAGTGATCATCTTTGTTATATCATTATAATAAAGTCTTTTTTGTTTTTGTTTTTATTTTTAGGCAGAGGCTCGCTCTGTTGCCAGGGCTAGAGTGCCGTGGCATCAGCCTAGCTCACAGCAACCTCAAACTCCTGGGCTCAAGCTATCCTCCTGCCTCAGCCTCCCAAGTAGCTGGGACTGCAGGCATGCGCCACCATGCCTGGCTAACATATATATTTATATTTTAGTTGTCCAGATAATTTCTTTCTGTTTTTAGTAGAGACAGGGGTCTTGCTCTTGCTCAAGCTGGTCTCGAACTCCTGACCTCGAGCAATCCTCCCACCTCGGCCTCCCAGAGTGCTAGGATTACAGGCGTGAGCCACTGTGCCCAGCCTAAAGTCTTATTTTATAGGCGAAAATTGAAAGCCTCCTTGTCCTTTTATTTTGAGTAACTGTGTTTTGTTTGGCATTACCATATCAGTGTAATGCAGCAATAATTATGTTACTGACAACAACTTTGTGAGATGTTTATTATTCTCATTTTACAGATGAGGAAACTGAGGCTTGGTGAAGTTACGAAACTTGTCCAAAATCACACAGCTTGTAAGGGCCACAGCCAAGATTCAGAGCCAGGTCTGTCCAACTTCAAAACTCTTAATCATAACTATGAAACTGAAATAGCTGTGAAGTATCAACTTATCATAACTTATATTGGTATTGATATTGCTTAACTGTTATTTAACTCTTACTGATAATTTTTTTGCTGCTGAGTTTTTTTTTGTCCTTCTTAATAATTTCATGTATCTTTTAAATATTGTGAAAGGCAGTATACCATGGTAATTAAGGGTCTGGGCTCTGGAGACAGACTACCTGGGTATGAATCCTTAAACTTCTTCACTTACTTGTTGTGTGACATCGGAAAGTTACTTAACTTTTCTGTACCTCAGTTTTCTTATCTGCAAAATGATGATAGTAGTATTATATACCTGACAGGGTTGTTGTGAAGATTAAATGATTTAATATGTACAAAGCTTATTACAGTGCACTTATTACAGTGCCTGGCATATGGTAAGCATTCGGTAAATATTAACTATTAGTATTATCATCTAGAAATAAAGCAAATGATCATAATTTCTAATTCTCTCTTAGGAAATTTGGATAAAGCAAAGTTTAGACAGCAATGTAGAGTACCACAAAACTTATATAAACCAAAGTTAAACTTGAATAAGTTAGACCTAAAGAAAATCTCATTTGATCAAATTCAGATCTATGATAAAGCAAATTGGGCAACTGCTCATACAGCTCACATGTACAAGGGTCATATATCTGTAAGGACCATACATAGACCCATAGAAATATCCTTTGATCCTATTAAGATCATTGTATTATGAATGTGGTTTGTTTGTTTTCCCCTTGAGAGTGCCATTTGTATTCAGAATAAAAGTCTACATTTTCAGGTGGCTTTTAAGGAGATGGTGTTTTGGCAACGTTGACAGGTAATTACCAAGAACCAAAACCTTATGTAGTACGTAAAATGTTGGCAACATTTCAATTCTTGCAGGAGTGGTTATCAGAATTACACTATGGTGAATGTGTACACTGACCTTTAAATCAGTGGGACCACAGCACATTCAACTAGAACTCAACCATGTACTGATAATGTGCTCTTTTCTCATACTTGTTTATCGCAGCTGTGAGAATCCTAAACTATTACTACAATTTAATTAGAGTAAAATACCTGTGATTAATTTTTTTTTTTTTTTTTTTTTGAGACAGAGTGTCGCTTTGTTGCCCTGGCTAGAGTGAGTGCCGTGGCGTCAGCCTAGCTCACAGCAACCTCAAACTCCTGGGCTTAAGCGATCCTACTGCCTCAGCCTCCCAGGTAGCTGGGACTACAGGCATGTGCCACCATGCCTGGCTAATTTTTTCTATATATATTTTAGTTGGCCAGATAACTTCTTTCTATTTTTAGTAGAGATGGAGTCTCGCTGTTGTTCAGGCTAGTCTCGAACTCCTGACCTCAAGCGATCCACCCGCCTCGGCCTCCCAGAGTGCCCGGCCTGTGATTAATTTTTAATAATAAGTTTATATCAATTGTAGAAATATCCACGAATGGAAAACAATTTGAGTCAAGTTATATAAAAATTCAAAAGCTATTATTTAAAGAATGGGACCTGCCTTATATATGAGCCCAAGATCTCTATGGCTTTTAATCTATATGGGCATTTGATTTCTTTCTTTCTTTTTTTTTTGAGGGGGGGGGAAATATATAACTTTATTTTTAACATAGTAATTAAATTCCACCACAGAATAGGGACACTATGGGATTTTTTAATTTAATAAATACAAATCAATAAAAATACTTTGTTTTGTAAAGAGACTGCCTCTCCTCCCTCCCACATCTCATGGAACCTACAGGTAATCACGTGCCCCTCTGGGCCTGCCTGGCGTGGGCCCCACGCCCACCGCCCAGCTGCTCACACAAACCACTTTCTTCTCTCTGGAGAGGACCCCATCTCATTTGCCTGCAAATACTATTTAGGTACAATACCGCCCTTCCCCAACCCCTTCCAAATACACGTTCTTATACTGCATTTCAAATTTTAAATGACTCTCTTCTGAGAAGGAAGAATCCAGCATCCACAGAAGCGGACATGGAGCTGCTTCAACCAGAAACTGCCAACACCTTGGCACCAAGGGTGAGGTTTCGGTCGACGAACACTGGATCCATCGTGAAAGAGAAGGGGGAAGGAATATGCAAAGTAAAATCTATTGTATGCCTCATAGACTATCCCTTATTTCAAAAATAGAAATTCCTATTTAAATTGAACCTGTCTGAAACAGGCCAAGTATTAGATTCTGCATGCCACAGATCTGTTATTGCTTGTGACGTGACCTCCCGGCGCTGTGCCGCTCAGCTAACCATGCTAGAGAACGTCGGAACCAAATCAACTTCGTAAATCACGGGAAAGTGCTGTCTCCAGCCTGGGGCCGGGCGCCCCACAGGCCACGTCCACGAGCACCGGTCGTGGGGGATAAGGCACTCCTCTGAGCTAAGAAATGGGAGGGTCCCTCCTGACTTCAAGTTGCCAAGAATGACTTGTGCCAACACTTAAATTCCCAGCGCAACCACAATGTTACAAAGTCCTAGAGCTTCTCAGTTTTTAAACTAGGAAAGAAAAACTGCAGACCCAGAAGAAACTTTCACTAACACTCTAAGGCTCCGCGGCCCCTGCCCCAGCGCACTCGGAACTGAGCCCTACCCGAGACTCTCTGGTGGACGTGAGCAGGAGGAAGCTGTCAGTCTGACCGTCTGCGTGGCCTGCAGTAAACTTCCTTTCTGTGTACCCCATTTCCTATGAATCCGTTAATTAATTTTTAACAAGTATTTCCTGAAAGTATTTCTAAGTGTGATGGTTTATAATACTCAACAAATGTAAAAGATGTGACCAGATTATGAAAAAACATCTGCTTGTAAAACATGAGATCGGGAAGGAGGAGCCAAGCTCGTGGTGCAGAAAGCACCAGGATGGCCACGCGGAGCGTCGCTCCCTCCCGTGCGCCAGCTGCAGGGCCCGTCCTCAGGAGCACTGTTGGTGCCGCCATCCCGGGACGTCTGGCACATACAGCCCCCCACCCCAGGAAGGGGCACCCACAGGAAGCCGGGAACAGCTGGGTCTGCCGGTGCTTCAGCTGGGAGAGGTAGCGATGACAGCTTTGACAGTCTACCTGAACCGCCTTGCGAGGAATACTTTAAACTGCAGAAAGCTGCCAATATTCTACGTAAATCATAACTTCAGAAGAGAAGCCTGTTTGGGGTGAGGAAAAAAAAAATGCCATGGTTCTTGCAAGTCTGCCTTTTTGGTGCCAGCACAGAGTATCACTGTCACTGAGTGTTCCCCAGAACACTGAGCTGTTGGTGGTGTGTGTTCACACGCATGTGCAGAGCACACGTCTGTGCGCATGCGCTGAGGCGAGGTCTAGAGCCCCAGAGACTTCTGCACGATCTGCTTGGCAATCTTGTAAAACTGCTCCCGGTCATCCCGCCACATTTTGGAAGCGTCCACGTTGGCGCCGCTCTCATCGTTGGGCTCTGCCAGCATGCTCACCACCGACAGCAGGATCTTTTCCACGCTCTGCACTGGGCTCCACCGCTCGGCGCTGCTCTCGTAGCCCATGGGGTCGTCGCCCGGAGCGTGCAGGATGGAGATGCAGACTCTCCCGTCGGGGTAGATGTTGGGATGAAACATCTCACAGGTGAACCTCATCTTTGGGGGACTTAATGGGTAATCAAGTGGGAAACTCAGAATGGCAGGAAAAACACCAAACTCAAAACAGGTGTCTTCTGGGCCCATGATCAATGCCTCCCATTCAAAAAAATTCTCTTCATTCATGGGGCCTGCCACAATTCCTTCCGGAGGATTCAGTGTTAATTGTTTGTACTCGGCCATCAGCCTCTTGAGCGCCGTCCCGCCATAGCCCGGCAACAGCTGCGCCCGCGGGCCTCGCCTCATCCGCGCCCGTCGCTCCCGCCCCGACGCCGGGGGCTGCTTCCGGGTCCTGATTTATTTCTTTATTTTATTTATTTATGTGTGTGTGTGTATTTTTTTTTTAATTGAGACAGGGTCTCACTCTGTTACCCTGGGGTAGAGTGCAGTGGCATCATCATAGCTCACTGCAACCTCAAACTCCTGGGCTTAAGCAATCCTCTTGCCTCAGCCTCCTGAGTAGGTAGGACTACAAGCATGTGCCACCATGCCCAGCTAATTTTTCTATGTTTTATAGAGACAGAATGTCACTGTGTTGCTCAGGCTGATCTTGAACTCCTGGCCTTAAACAATCCTCTTGCCTAGCCTCCCAAAGTGCTAGGATTACAAGTGTGAGCCAGCCTATTTCCATGCCCAGCCTATTTCCTTTATTTTATGGTATTGAGCCTTTCTATCCTCGATCATAGTATATCTTTCTAGTTATTTAGGTATTTTAAAATGTCTTTCAGTGGAGTTTTTGTCTTTTTTTTCCATAAAGAAAAATGAGATACCTTATTTTTTGTTACTATTATAAATGGTATATTTTCCTCTTTTTTTCCTTTCCATTTTAAGCTTTATTTGTTTCTTTTTGTATATAGATCTATGTTCAGCCACGTTCCTAAATTATTCTAATAATTTATCTATGGATGATTTTAGTTTTCTATATGGTCAGCTAAGCTACTGTGTGAAAATTGTGTCTTTCCTGTGCTTAGACCTTTTATTTCTTTTTCTTGTGTTAACTGTGCTAGTTAGGACTTCCAGTACTATATTCAATTCAAATGTTAATTATAGGCATCCTTATGTTGCACTTAATTTTTAAAGGAAGTGCTTATTTTGTTTCACTATTAAGAATAATATTTGCTATAGATTTTTGGTGGATACTCCATAGGTTAATGACATTTCTGTTACTAGTCGTCAAAGATATCTTTGTGTTTGAAGAATGAGTATAGAATTTTATCAAGTGTGTTTTCTGCATGTGCCAAGATGATCATATAGTTTTCCTCCTTTATTCTGTTAATGTGAATGACATTTATAGATCTTCTAATGTTCAATTACCCATGCATTGCTGGAATGATGGGCTGTTTTTTAAAATATACAGTTGAATTTGGTTTATTAATATTTTGCTTAAACTTTTTGCATCTATGTTCATAGTGAAATTGGCCCATAATTTTTATTTCTTGTCTGTATTTGGTTTTGATATCCAGTATCCAGATTATGCCAGCCTCAAATAATGAGTTGGGAACTAATCCTTTTTTCCCCCTAAGGGGATTTTATAAGACCCAAAATGATCTTTTTTGTAAGTTTGGTTGAACTTCTGTTCAACTGTCTAGGCTTGGTAATTTTTTTGGGTGGTGGGGTTAATATTTTGAGGAGGTATGTATTCATTTTTCTAACTTGTTTTATTTAGAATTGTGTTTCTAACTAGATCAGTTTTTAGAGCATTTTTTTTTTTTTAGGAATTTATCCATTTTGAGTTTTTGAAGTATTAATATTTTCCACAAGTGGCCAGGCATGGTGGCTCACGCCTGTAATCCTAGCACTCTGGGAGGCTGAGGCGGGAGGATCATTTGAGGTCAGAAGTTGGAGACCAGCCTGAGCAAGAGGGAGAGACTCTGTTTTTATTTTTATATATATATATGTGTGTGTGTGTGTGTGGCATGAAAGCATTTTTATTATCTTTTTAATTTCTGCTAAGTATTTCTCTTTTTAAAAATTCCTAATATTTTTTGTTCCTTTTCTCTTTTTTTCCTCATCAATCTTGCTAGACGATTTATATATTTTCTTAGCCTTTTCAAAGAACCAGTGCTTATTTTGATTTTCTCTATTGTATGTTTTCTATTTAATTAATTTCTGGCCTTTTCCTTTTTCTTTTTTTACATTTTTTAAGTGAAAAGCAGAGTTTAATATAAGGACACTGAAGATTTCCCAATTCCCAAGGACAGGATTTCATTAGGCCTCAGGAACAGCTGGAACCAGGGGCTTATGCTACTCAGACCTTGCCTCTTCCTCTTTTCTTTATGCATCTGCTTCTTTTTCTTTTCTTTTCTTTTTTTTTTTCTTTTGCAATTGAGATTTTATTGGTTGTGTTGAGGATCAGTACAGACATTTCAATTTGTACACAATTCTTAACATACGTACCGAAAATCTAAAAAGCCATTTAATTCTTTTTAAAAGTTATTCCAGTGACTTTCCAGCTTAAAATTTGGAGGCAAATTTTCCTTAAGAAGATATCAAGTACCAGTTATCTTCAAATGTTGATAAACTGTTACATAAGTCCCACCAATTCACAATTTATTATCATATATACTACATACTCAAATTTTCAATCCTTCACAGCACATTAACAAAGTTATTAGGAAAACAGGACCACCACGACCAAAGATGTTACAGAGTATACGCAATTCTGACAGAGACAGCCATGATCAAGGAGTGGTTTTCTTTAGGAAACAAGTCTACTAAAAAACAACATGGGAATAGAAGTAATTTAAAATGTTCAAGACATTAAATGCAGGCCTGGGACTCCATATTGCCATTTAGTATGCTTTATATTATAGGATATAAAAACTAACCCCCATCTATGGAATGTTAAGCTGACACCCAAGCCAGTCAAAGCCTCCCATAATTCAATATCCCACACTATTTTCTGGTTGTACCAAAAAATAAACAACCAGTGAATGATTTCACCTCTTAAAAAAAAGCATTTACACTTAAAAAATGGGATGAGGTGGGATTCCCTCCTTCTTAAAAATGTTTCTAGAGCTACTAAGAAACTTGCATTTACAAAATAGTTGATAAAAATATTCCTCTGGATTGTACAAGAAGGGAGACAGGGACCACTGATAAGACATGGTATATGTGGCCGGGCGCGGTGGCTCACGCCTGTAATCCTAGCTCTGGGAGGCCGAGGTGAGTGGATCGCTCGAGGTCAGGAGTTCGAGACCAGCCTGAGCAAGAGTGAGACCTCGTCTCTACTAAAAATAGAAAGAAATTATCTGGCCAACTAAAAATATATATACAAAAAAATTAGCCGGGCATGGTGGCTCATGCCTGTAGTCCCAGCTACTCGGGAGGCTGAGGCAGTAGGATCGCTTAAGCCCAGGAGTTTGAGGTTGCTGTGAGCTAGGCTGATGCCACGGCACTCACTCTAGCCCGGGTAACAAAGTGAGACTCTGTCTCAAAAAAAAAAAAAAAAAAGACATGGTATATGATATTAATCAGACTTGGCTTCTTTCTCTCCTGCTTCATCAGAGGCTGGACTCTCCTCAGTTTTAGTTTCTCCATTTTCTGCAGGTAAATCTTCTTTAGTTTCTTGGTTAGCCACTTCAGCCTGTTTTCCCTTTGCTCCCCTTTTCCCTTTTGGTTGCACTTTTTTGTCTCAAGATTTATCCTTTGCTGCTGCCTTTTTGGGCTTCGTTTCCACTTTTGCAGGAGCAGGTTTAGCTGACAGCCGCGCAGATCTCCTCTTGGGCTCTTCCTTCACCGCGCCTTCGGCTGAGCTGACCTTTCTCTTGGGCATCTTGGCGGCGGGGAGGGCGCGTGCCGGGTGCCTGCGGGCCGCGGCGCGCCGAGAGCCTTCGCGAAGCTGGGCTGCCTAGCCGCTGCCGTCGCTCCCGCTGCCCGAGCTGCTGAGACCCCTATCTGCTTCTTTTTCACTTTCTGTCTACTGGCTTTTCTGCTCTTCAGTCTACGTGGCAGAAAATGATAACCATGAGCTTCTAAATTTGATGTCATTTCCAACTTTTGTGTTCTCCTGATTCCTCTTGGTATCCCAGATTTTTTTCATATAGATCTCTTTCTTAAGATTTTTTTTCTTTAGAGTTCTCATTAGTAAAATTTTCTGTAGTGAACTCTTTATTTGAAAGTAGCTTTATCACCCTAATTCTTGGTAGATATCAGATAAAGAATTATGGTTTGGCAGGGTTTTTTTGTTTTAGTTTTTTTTTTTTTTTTGCCCTTGAAAAAAATAATTCCACTCTCTTTTGGTTTGCATTGTTGCTGTTGATAAATCAGCTATCTAATAGTTCTCTGAGTGAATCTGTCTTTTTAACCTGTAGTTGCTATTCTCTTTGAGCTCTTTGTTTTTTGGTTTTCTGAAGTTTTATGTGCTATGCCTAGGTGTGGATTTCTTTTTATTCATCCTGTGTGAGATTTTGTCTATGAACTGCTTGTTTTTCCTGGAAAAAAAAATTGTGGCTATTCTTTGAGACCCAAGATGCACATATATTGCTTCAAGAGATTTGCTTGTTTCTTGTAATTTCTTCAAGGTACTACAGTTTGTTTACACTTTAAATTCATCCTTTAAGGTATTTTGGACCACCAAATGGAGTGAATTTGGTTTGCAGATATGTGTGTGAGCCTGCTTGTATTTACAACCTCTTAGGAATGGTTGTTATGTTCTGCAATAGGAAGACATTTCCTTGTAGTCCGTTGCGGATAAGGTGTGTGGATAGGATGAAACCTTTTGCTAGGGGGGGTCCCAACTTTATAGAGAAAGGAGTCTCTTGTTAGATTTTCCATGTTGGGTGGGCCCTGAACTCTGCTTCTCTTTTTTCTCAGGAGACCATCAAAACTGAAGCTCAAGTTTGTGAGTTAGGTAAAGATCTACAGGATAAAAGCAGTTTCATTATGCTCAGGAACAGGCCTATGATCTTATCTCTTTGGGCTTCTGCTTTCTCATGAATTTTGGTCTGGTAATTGTTTTACCATCTTGTCAGCTTTTCAGTGCTTTTAAGATTTTTTGGAAAAAAATTTTATCCATCACTTCCAGTTGTTTTCAGCAAGAAACTTGGTTGAATAATCTAGCCTAATATGTTATTGGAAGTGGTATTTTATTTTCTTTTAATTTCTGTGGTTTTTCCTTTTATGATTCTATAAGACAGGTGCTTAACTCATCAGTTATTAGCCTTACTTTTTAATATAAGCATTTGAAGCTATAGATTTAACACATTGTCACACTAGAAAAAAAGATTTTTCCCATGGGGCTATGGTGTTCTATTACGAAAATACAATAAAAACTTTGAAAACAAAACGATCTTTTTTAATTCAATGAAAAATTTGTTATTTTTTATCGTTTTCTATGCACGAGTTATATGCAACTCACTTGGCGCTAGAATCCATTTTTACACTGTACCCCACTTGAGTTATATGTAACTCACGACATACTGAATTTGTTTGAGAGAATGGAGTCTTCATATGCTTCACGAGGTCCCGAGCTCAAAATTAGCATGAGTTAAATACAACTCACAAGGCAGTTAATGTGTTAAAAGTAGCTCATGAGTTTTGAAATGGAATTTTTTCATTATTATTAATTATATATTTAAAAATTTAAATTTTCCATTATGATTATCACTTTAAGCCAAGACCTGTGATCCTCAAGTCATTTAGAAGTACGATTTTTAAGTTTTAAAGTATGTGGACCTTATAAGATTTATCTTTTTGTTATACTTAACTCACCTTTCTTAAAAAAACCAAGATTTTAAATTTAGATTACAAAGCAAGACTTAATTATGTGCTATAAACAAGAGACATGCATAAAACAAAATGATTTAGAAAAGCTAAAACTAAAAGGGTAAGCAAAGGTATACAGGCAAATAGAAACAATAAAAAAACAGGCCACTGTTTTCAGTGGTCTATTCTCCCCTTCCTGATAACAAACTTTAATGAATAATCAATATTCCATGTCACTGAGACTTTGAGGTTCTTGGAAGACTGATTTAGTATTAATAATAGAGTGGTAATTTTCTTTTGCTTTCTTCTCCTAACTCTCCTCCTCCCCCTTTTCTTCCTTCTCTTCTCCCTTCTTTTCTTCTTTCCCTCACACCTATTCTGTGACTGGAACTGGGAAATATTTCCCATTGGGATACACCTTACTATTGATGATATTTCATAATTAATGAACAATTAATTAACAATTTGGGCAGCATTTTTCTTTCTTAGTGGAACATAAAGGTATATCTTGGAGTCAATGGTATCTTAGCTCTATGAAATATATATTTTTACATACATAGCATGGCTTTTCACCCTACCCCATCCCCTATTTGAAATATCCTCTTTCGGTCTTTTTTATTCTGTGTTTACATCATTCAAGACCTTAAAGTCTTAATGAAATTATTTTAAAATAAAATTTTTTCATCTTGATTCTTCTTCTTCTAGTATCTAGCACAATACTTTGTTAAATACAGGATGTTATTTAACAATTAAAGGAAGTGTGTAGGTATAATGAATCATAGCACAGACCAATATTTATATTAGTGACCAATTTTTCAGCTACTTATGAAATGAGATTAATACTTACGTTAATTAAGATTATTTTGGATAGAAAGAACAGAAATCAGTGTTTCCTACCTTTAGCAAGTTAGAAAATTTATTGAATGGATTCTGAGGCATCTGATGTTGAAGGAAGAGTTTAACCAATGAAATAAATTAAAAAGTAATTACAAAATAAAAAGCACTGTGAAGGAAATGAAAAGAGTAGTATAATAAGAAATATAGGGTATGATTCTTAGTGAAAAAAGAAGGCCTCATCAATGAGCTTGAGAATTGAGGTATGAATGGGAGACAGAAGTACTTAAAGGGTCTGGGAGAAAAAGTATTTCAGGGAGAGGCAAACAACAGGCCTAAAGAGGGAACAAACTTTCAGTTAGCTGAAAAGATCATAAAAAGTTAATCAGAAGAATGCCACCTCAAGATAAGAGAGACAGGCAAGGGCCATACTCTGATATGCTTACATTTACTGGACATTTGTGATGTTCTGGGCACTGTTCCAAGCACTTCTTGAGCAGCGTGAATTATGCCATACTGACTCAATGAATGATGAGAGTTTGGATTTCATTTGAAGATGCATTGGAAACCCATGGAACTATTAAGCGGTGCCATGATCCATTTTACGTTTTTAAAGATTACAGTGTTGTACACAGTTGATCAGAGAAGGACAAGAGAGGAATAAAAATAAACACTAATTGGTGGCTTATACTAGTCCAGATAAGAGATGAAGTTATCTTGGACCATGGTTCTTCTGGTAGTGGAAATGATAAGCAGTGGACAAATAAGAGCTATATTTTAGAAATCTTTTATTGATGGTTTGGAAAAGAGGAGAGGGGTGTAAGGGAAAGGGAGAAATAAGATTAGAGAGGACTGAAGTATTGAAGAGGTGATATGTGTAGATAATTTAGCCAAGTCATTTGTCAGTAAAGGGGAGCAGAGCTGGTTTTAACAGCTTTTTATTTCTATAATTTTTTTCTGTAATTTTTCCACTGGCATTTCTTTTTCTCTTCTCTCCCCCATCTCCCCAGCCCAATTCTTGGAATCAAATATATTTTTATTCTCGTCTGCCTCTCCAGATTCCAGCACCTTTTTCCTCATCCCACACTTGACAGATGCTTAGAGGAAAAAAGTCAGTGTAAAAAGTAGGCTAGCATTCTCAGCAATTCTGCCCTTTTTCATCAAGATGTTCCTTGCTAAATCAGTCCTTGCCATATCAAAGCAAACTCATTTTGTTCTGTAAGTAAAGGTTTAATCCTTGAAGTATTACCATCCTAATGAAGTCAGTCTGTGTGTATGTGTGTTCCTGGGGTTCAGGGTGATGACTATATGTATTTTTATACGGGAAGTCTTAACGTGTCTTAAAAGTTAAGTATTGCCAAATCACAGATTCAGTTCACCAGTTGTTTTCTCAATTGAAAGCCAAATGACCAATTATAGTATAAAATTAGTTTTGTAAAGACAAGAAAAAGTTCTCAGAAAAGATGGCTTTTTTCAAAAAATGCTTCTTAAATATATATTTCAACTTTTGAAACTACCTTTGCAGTTTTAAGTAGACAGGGTCCTTTCTCATTTTATGAAGCTCTAACTTGCCATTATCTTTAAAGATGAACAGGAAAACCATGTATCAAAACAAAAGAAGGAATTTTGTGGACAAGATAAGTGGGAAGATGAAAATTCATAAGGCAGAAACCTCAGATTAAAGTCAGATAAAAATTGTGGAATACTGTTAAGTCAGTGGTTCTTATATTTTTGGTGGTTACAGAATCCTTTAAGATTCTGATGAAAGTTGAAGAACCTGGCTCCATAAAGTGCACAGACACATATACGTTCCAATTTGTACATAATCTTAAGGGGTTGCTGAATCTGAAGAACCTGTGGGGTACATGAGCCCCTGGTTGAGAACACATGATTTAAATGGTAATTAGGGCTGAGGAGTATGTGGCTAGGGAACTGCCACATTCAAACTGTGACAGTGTTCTATTCTCAAATACCAATCTTTAGGGCAACCAAGACTTAATTTGTTGTTTTTAAATCTCTGGTCTGATAGCTGATGAAGCAAAGTAATTTTTAGTTTAGCTATTAAAAAATTAGCATAATTTGTTAAAATTTTTTCTTTGAAAATGCTATAGATGGCAGAGTTTTCTGAAATAAGGCAGTATAGTACTAAGGGTTCCCTAACATAGGCAGCCTATTTAAAAAAAAGTTGAACTGAAACATAAATTGCAAATTTACTGAAACCTAGGTTTACACAGGAGCTGAATGTTTCCTTTGAGAAGTAGGTTTTAAAAAAAAACAAACCAAAAATACCAAGCCTTTGTTCTAGCTACCTGGCCATGAATCTATAAGTTAACTTGTATCAGAAAGCTATGAATTTTAAAATGAATTTTATTAGTCCTATAAGTTGAATATTGGATATACTTATTAAGCTGTGTATGATAAAGTTGTGCTTTGTTGCTGTTTATTTGGATCAGTGCCTAAGTGGAACACTGAGACAATGATATAACTTTTTTTTAGAGACAGGATCTCTCTCTTCACCCAGGCTGGAGTGCAGTGGCGCAATCCTAGTTCACTGCAGCCTTGAATTTCTGGGCTCAAGCGATCTTCCTGCCTCAGCCTTCCAAGTAGCTGGGGCTTACAGGCACACGCCACCATGCCCAGCTAAATTTTTTTTTTTTTAATATACAGAGTTGCTATGTTGCTCAGGCTAGTCTCAAACTCCTGCAATTTAATAAGTTATAAATTGTTTCCTGTTAGGCAAATTATTCCAGTTTAGACCATTATCTAATATAATCCAGAATTCTTAGGATTTATTGATGAAGTAGGGGATTGACTAGATAACCTACGTCTAAGTCCTTTGTCGATGCTGGAAGTCTTGAGTTCCTTACATTTTTTCCACTTACTTAGCTTGAGCAAATAAAAGCGTTTTTTTCTTCACCATAAATCTTGAAAACAAGCTCCACATCATAAGAAATAGTAGAAATCAAAGAAAGAAAATACTTTATACTTATGTACAATATTTTACTTTAATTTGGCTTATATTTTAGCCAGTGATCAATTTTTTGTTTTGTTTTTGGCAGGTGGACAGTTAATGCGTATTTTGCTTTCTTGTAACTTTCCCTGTGAAATTCTGGAATAGAAGTATGACTAAGAATACAACAAAATTGTATATATTCCCATTCAACTTCATTTATTCAGAGAATAGTAAAACAAAAGTGAGAATTTAAAACAATTTAAAGCAGTATAGATGATTCTTTCTGCAGTTCTACTTAATGAGTTTTTGATGTACAGTGTTTTTGTGCCTCCCTTAGCATTAGCATGTTGTGTGGTTCTAGTGAGATATTTTTCTCACAACAGCTAACCATAAACCAGCTACTTTAACTGTCTTTAGTTGAAAACAGCACACTATTCCATACTAGAAAAAAATCCCTATTTGTGTTGGATTTATTGCAAGATAATACAGTACTATACTTTATGGATGATATGAGGTGTTCTGAATATAATTTTGAATTTATATGATTTTTGCTTTTAGTGCTAACTTTGGAATTTAACACCTGAGATTAGTCTCCTGAGAAAAGAACGTTTAGCTAATTTAAGGAAATTTGTGAATGTGCTATTTTTTTTCCCCCATATATTCACAATGATGCCCATGGTTTTGTATTTTAGTTTATATGCATTGTTACATTTGGAACCAACTACTGTTGTAAAAATTAGAGTGAATAATTTAACATGTTGGCGACTTGGTCTTTTTTTTTCCTTATAGGGAAATAATCTTAAGTGTCAGGGTCAAGTTTCCTAAGTGTGTCTTATATCTGTTTTATGTATATCAAGTATGTGCTGTAGGGGGTTATTTTCTGGGTTTTATTTGTTTGTTTGTTTTTATTTTTTCTCTTAGTGAATTTTCTGAAGCATATCCCTGTCTTGTCTAATCTTCCTTATAATTTATGTACAAGAGAAACCTAAAGTTCAGGGGTATAGTTGTGACTATAGAACAAAGAAAAGCAAACAAACATAATTTAGGGTAAAAAACTCTAGGAAGAGAAGTCTCCATATTCTTAAGAGTTGTAGCTCTCTAATTGCCCTTCAGAAGCTTCTAGTTCATTCCATATTTGGCTGTTCAGACTAAATTTCAAACCTTTGTTCTTTCTTTTTAGTAAAAATGAGACTTAAATTTTATAACGACCCATATATGTGACTTTTTTTTTTTTTACCTTTTGTTAGCTGTTTTATAATTTTGTGTGTGTTTGTATTTATATTTCTCTAACTCCTGACCTTAAGTGATCTTCCCACCTCAGCCTCCCAAAGTGCTGGGATTACAGGCCTGAGCCACCTCTTCTGGCATTTGTATTTATGTTTCTCCACCCTATCTCTATCCTCAGTTCCGGAAAGGATTAGAGATGATTTACTTTCCACCTAATTAAAATTATGAAATGGAAGTAACACTGCCCTTAATTACATTTACCATTCTCTTGCCTTTCTTTATAGTTTTACTAAGTGTATATATATATCCCTAAATATTATCTTGTTTAGTGTTGTGTATTTTTGAGAGGCAGTGTAATGTAGGGACTAAGAGCACTGGCACCAGGAGGTTCTGCCACTTACTCACCATGTGATTTGGGCAAATTACTTAATTTCTCTGTGCCTATTTCCTCATATGTGAAATGGGGATGAAAAATAGAATCAACTGGGGGTGTGGTAGTGTATGATTGTAATTCTAGCTCTTCAGGAGGCTGAGATGGGAGGATTGCTCTTTTTTTTTTTTTTTTTGAGACAGTCTTGCTCTGTTGCCTTGGCTAGAGTGTCATGGCATCAGCCTAGCAGCTCACAGCAACCTCAAACTCCTGGGTTCAGGTGATCCTCCTGCCCCAGCCTCCCAAGTAGCTGGGAGTATAGGCACATGCCACCTTGCCTGGCTAATTTTTTCTATTTCTAGTAGAGATGGGGTCTCGCTCTTGTTCAGGCTGATCTCAAACTCTTAACCTCAACCGATCCTCCCACCTCGGTCTCCCAGAGTGCTAGGATTACAGGTGTGAGCCACTGTGCCCAGCTGGGAGGATTGCTTGAGCCCAGGAGTTGGAGTCCATCCTGGGCAACATAGTAAGACCCTGTCTTTTAAAATAAATAAATAAAATAGGATTTGCCTGATAAGGCTGTTGTGAGGATTTCATGAGTCATTATGTAATGTGCTTAGAACGGTGCCTCCTACACAGGCAGTATTCTTTTAGTTGTTAGTGTTTGTAAAAAGGAATCATAATATATTATATTCTTCTGCAATTTGCATTATGTTTGTGTGATTCATCCATGTTGATGGTTATAGCTGTCAGATCTTTGCTTTTACTGTGGTGTGGTATTCTAATGTGTGAATATTTTGTAATTCTTCTGTCAATTTAGGTTCGTTCTAGTGTTGTTATTTTATTATTACAGACAATAAGCAATGCTACACAGACATTGTACATACCTTCTTATGTACATGTAAGAGTTTCTCTAGGGTATATACCTAAAAATAGAATTGCTGGGCTGTAAGGGTATGTACATCTTAAACTTTCCTAGATTATGCCAAATTATTTTCCAAAATGGTTGTACCAATTTACAGCCCTATGAAAGTGCCTATTGCTCCATATGTTTTTATCTGATTCTGTAATATTTGCCAAACTGATAGATGTAAAATGATATATAATGTTTTGATTTGTTATTTCTGGATTATTTGAATGAAGTTGAGCATTTTTTCCTGTGCTGATTGGCCATTTCTGTTCTTTTGTAAAATGCTTGTACATTTTGCCTGTTTTCTATTGCTATTCTATTTTCAACAATATTTGATTTGCTTGTTGATTTTTAGAAATTCCTTAAACATTAGGGTGCTAACATTTTGTTCAATATATGTGACATATAAGTTCTCCCAGTTAGTGGCTTGTCTTTCATTCTCAGGTGGATGATTTTTCACATATGTTTATAGATCGGGGGAAATTCTTTTGCTAGACTAGTTGGACTAGTCTTGTTTGGAGTATAGAAATGGGGGTCTCCCTGTGTTGCCTGGGCTGGTCTTAAACTTCTGGCCTCAGCTTCCCAAAGCACTAGGATTACAAGTGTGAAGCCATGGTGTCTGGCCTCTGGCCTGATGTTTTCATTGATATTATAAATATAACTTCCTATTTGAAACAGTTGTGTTAATGAGTAAGATGAAAAGTGAAACAAAGATGTGTATCCAAATTTTATCCTTGATTGTGTGTAAAAAAAAAAAAAAAAAAAACAACTTGTGAATCCTTAAGTCTAATTTCTGACTCTGGCATTCAGGAGTCTCAAACCCATCCTGGAAGCCCTATAAACAAGCCCCTCAGTTCACCAAGTATAAAGGTGAAGACTAATGTCTTGAATTCTAGCATAAATAATAGAATCTAATACAACTTTCCCCTCATTTAAAAACAGATATTATATCAGTGAGTAGTACTTTCTAGAGCTGGTATGGAAACAAGATTCAAGAGCACTCCTACCTAATTTTCATAGGATTATGTGGGGAGGTATTAGGAGATGAGGTGGAAGCTTTAAATGACAACAGCAAACCCCAAGGTTCATTTCTGACACTTCTCCATAATTCTTCCATACACAGTCCATCAATTGGTGCTATTGGATGGGAATATCAATCTATCTCTCACAGGAAAAGTCAAAGCCTTTGGCCTACAAGGCTCTATATGACTTTGCCCTCTAAAACACCTCTGGTTTCACCACTACTACTCTTTTCTTGGGGAGGCGGGCGGTGGGACAGTCTTACTCTGTTGCCAAGGTAAGAATGCAGTGGCATCATCATAGCTCACTGCACCCTCAAATTCTGAGCTTAAGTGATCTTCCTGCCTCAGCCTCCTGAGTAGCTGGGACTACAGGCATATACCACCACGCCCAGGTAATTTTAAATTTTTTATAGAGTTGGGGTCTTGATATATTGCCCAGGCCGGTCTTGAACTCCAGGCCTCAAGTGATCCTCCTGCCTCAGCCTCCCAAAGTAGTAGGATTACAGGCGTTAGTCACCATGCCTGACCTCTCTCATCTTCCCTTTGCACTGGACACACTAACTTTTCTGTCCCTGAAACACTCTAGGCCAGAGCTGGGTGCGGTGGCACACAACAGTAGTCCTAGGGGAGGTTGAGGGGGGAGGATAGCTTCAACCCAGGAGTTCAAGAGGCCAGCCTGGATAATAGAGGGAGACTTTCTCTAAAAGAACAAACAAAAACAACAAAAACTCCACGTTAGGCCAGCCATCTCCTCAGAGGTTTACGTTGGTTATTTTGTTTTCTTCGAATTCTCATCCTACTGGAATGGCTCACTTTTTTTTTTTTTTAACCTCCTTCAAGTTCTTTGCTCAAATGTCATTTTATTAATTTATAAATTTATGCTTTCCCCAGCACTTTTAATCTCCCTCTTAACCCTGCTTATCTTTTTCTAGATAGCATTTACTCTCCATCCTGTTTGCTGAGGCCTAAAACATGAGTCATATTTGGATTTCTCCCTCTTCCTCAACTTACATAATTAGTCACCAAATCCTGTTGGCTTTTTACCCTCAAAGAGAATTCTGTTGATTAAACAATTAATTTATTCAATTTGTGACATCAAGGGCAAGCACCACTTTGACAGTGATGGTAGTTTGGGGTAAGTTAGAAAAGGGTATTTATAAGGTTTTTTTGAGATCATGACTCAAGTGGCTTAAGGCAGGTCCTTCAAGGTGGGGAAGTGGTTGGGATTAGGCAAAATGCATCACACGATACTTAGAATTAGTGGACAAAGCAAGAAGAGGGTCTTAAATTTGTTATCCTGTCAGGAGAACTGTCTGCCCTGATGCACAGTTTCCCCACATAATTTAGTTTGCAAAAATTTCCTGAAGCAAACAGTGAAGCTAATTACTGGTTTGCAATCTTATTATCCTGGGTAAAAAATGATTTCCTAGCATGTTGATTTAATTGTCGCTGCTACTCTTATCTTCTAAACTTTTCTTCAGTGTCCTTCCTCTTCTCCACCTATGCTATCACTATTGCCCTAATTAGGCTCTCATTATAACTTACCTAGACAATTTTAAAAGTCTTCTAATTTGTCCATAGTCTTTTCTCCCTCGGATTTATTTTCCACACAGCCAGCAGAGTAATCTTAACTAAATTGCAACTCTGGCCATGTCAGCAATGTTTTGTTTTTTTTGTTTTTTTTTTGAGACAGAGTCTTGCTCTGTTGCCTGGGCTAGAGTACTGTGGCGTCAGCCTGGCTCATAGCAACCTCAAACTCCTGGGCTCAAGCAATCCTCCTGCCTCAGCTTCCCAAGTAACTGGGACTACAGGCAAGCGCCACCATGCCCAGCTAATTTTTTATATATATTTTTTTAGTCGTCCATATAATTTCTTTCCATTTTTAGTAGAGATGGGGTCTCGCTCTTGCTCAGGCTGGTCTCAAACTCCTGAGCTCAAACGATCTTCCCACCTCGGCCTCCCAGAGTGCTAGGATTACAGGCGTGAGCCACTGCCCCCGGCCTCAGCAATGGTTTAAAACAAGGGTGGGAAACCTGCATCCTTAAGTGAGGCCTTTTGACTGAATCCAAATTTTACGTAACAAATCCTTTTATTTTTATTAATATTTTTGTTCATCTTTCATATTTTATTTTTAAAATGAACATATTTAAATTACCAAAGAATAAAGTAAGTTTCAACAAAATAATCCTTCCAGATTGACCAACACAATTAGGACATTAGTAAGCCATAAGGGCTAAATTAATGGCTGCTACACTCATGACTTAGTTCTGACTTTCCCCGCCTGACTGGCGCTGCTATCATATGAGGCTGGTTGGCGAGAGTTTGTGGGTGTGTAGTATGCCAGTCTGTTGTCAGCTTTTGACAGCAGTGTACTGTGTTTCTGTTTGAAGTGGAATTTGTGAATAGTTGCACAGCTCAACAGTATTTTTTAATTGTCTCCTTAACAGCCTATCATGTCAGGGAAGACTAAGAGAAGACTGAAGGAAGAAAACAGATTTTTTAATGAGGATTGAGAATTGCAATATTATCTTGTTTCTACTAGAGATGAGATGATTTGCTTGCTTTGTGAATATTACAATATCAGCATTAAAGAAATTAAATCAGCATTCTAACACTCATAAGGACCACAAATATTTTAAGTTTAGAGGGAGAGGCATGAAAGGTTATATTGCAGAAATTAAAAGATGAAAAGCAAAAGCAAAGACAATTCTTTCAAGCAGCAATGAGACCTGGAAATAATGCCACTGAAGCAACTTATAAAGTAGCCTATATACTTGGGGGAGGGGGAAGAAGGGAAGTCATTTAGTTTTGTGGAAATTGTGAAAGAATGCATTGTAGAAGTTGTAGGATGCTTAGACCCCAATAACGTTTCAAAGTATTAACATAATACAAACAGCTGCCTCTTCTAAGGAGAACCATAACTGATCGGCAGCATGAATTAGCCCTTCAACTTAACAGAACAACTTAATGCAATACTTCAAAAGGCAAATATATATTATTCAATCACTTTGGATGAATCAACTGATACTACTGACTTGGTGCAGGTTTTATACTTCATTCAGGTCATAACAGAATATTTCTTTGCTGCAGTTACTCGCTTTGGGCACTCTTGTGAACAGAACACAGAGAATAGATATCTTCGACAGCTTTCAAGATGAATGTCATGAAATTGGACTGAATTTGATAAATTTAATGAGTGTATGTACAGACGGTGCATCTTGCATGACAGGAAAACATGAAGGGTTTATTGCACAGATTAAAGAAAAGTATTAACAGATCCAGATGCTCTCATTTCTTTTCATTGTATCTTACATCAGCAAAATCTGTGCTAAAGCTACTATTTTGAGTGACACTGTGCAACAAATTATAAGTATTGTTAACTATGTTCATGCAAATGCAACACAGCATCCTCAGTTTTGTAACATGCTAAAGTTGAACAATGAAGTATTCAGGATGCATTCTAAAGTGCCTTGGCTATGGCCAGGACAACCAAAATTGTATCTCTGCCAGAACAGATAGTTAAATTTTATGAAGAACACAGTCAGCAAGAAAATTTCTATAGGAATGCAGCATTTTTGTGTGATATCATGTCAAATCAAAATGACTTGAATATTTCTTTGCAAGGTAAAACTAAGTCTATATGTGATATGTAGAAAAAAATCTAAACATTCTGAAAAGAACTATGTTTTTTCAAAACACTTCTTCTTCAAAAGGAAATTTTGGATGAATATTTTTGCCAGTTAGCAAAGGTCATTGATGAGCAGGATGACATAGGTGAATCATTTGAAGAATATGCAGCTGTTATAGACCTATTAATTGGAGAATACAATGAAAGGTTCACTGACTTTGAGAGTCATGACATCATATTAAAATTAGCATTTTAGACCTAGTTGATATCACCAAGGCACCTAAAGAACTACAAATGCAATTGATTGAGCTCTCAGTAGATGACATTTTAAAGTCATTGATGCTAAGAAAGGTCCAGTTGAAACATGGAAAAATGCAGTAGAATACCCATGCCTTCAGTAACATGCCCCCCAAATGTTTTCTTGCTTTTCAACCACTTATTGCTGCAAATCTACATTCTTCTACCTGACCCAAATCAAGACACCCTTAAGGTCACAAATGGCTGATGCCCATCTAGAGGATCAGCTGAAGCTATGGACCTCCATGCTACAATGAACTATTCAAATGCTTTCCAACAAAAAGCTGACACAAAGTCATTAAAGGGTTAGTTTAAAATTAACAAATAGTTTTCATTTTTTAAAATTATTAAGTACATAGTGATTAGATTTTTACAAAAACGGTGTACATTTTTAAGTATATCTAATTGAAGTTTCTTGAATGTGGCCTTATTTAATTATAGCTAAATCAGTGTGGCCTTCCAACATGAAAAGGTTCCCTACCCCAGGTTTAAAACTTTTAAGTGGCTTTCCCTTGCCTAAATCTCCAACCTCATCTCTACCACTCCTGTAATTGCATTGCTACCTAGTATTTGATTTCCTGCATCTATGCTTTTATTGATGCTGTTGCCTTTATCTGAAACATCTTTTCTCTCTTATCCCCCGTATGTTTACTTTTTGTTCTTCCTTTAAAACTTGGTCAATATCTCCTATAGGAAATGTATCCTGAGCCTAAACTGTGCTTTCAGAGCACACTGCGCATACAGTGCTGTTATTACATTCACTATATTATGCAAAAATTAACCTTTTTTGAGGGGAGAGAGCCAGCTAAAGGCAAAGAAGTTGTCTTACTAATTTCTGTATCCAGTAGCATTAACAGTAGGGCCCAGCGCATATTAAGTTCTTAAACAGTTTTCACTAAACCAAACAAATTGGAGTGGAGAGGGGAAAGACTTCAGGGATGGGAGATGAGAGGTGATGATTTAAGTTAACGTGTTCGAGGCAGTATCAACGCACCCAAATAGAGAAATTTTGAGTAAGAGATCAAGACCTAAAAGTACAAATGGGAAATCATCATACTTGGCGTGTAAGTTTGTGTTGATTATTAAATTTTTTTGAACCTGACATTTTAAACATATGTGTTGATTATTTCTTCAAGAGTCATAGTGTAAATAAGAGAACACAGATTAAGGACTGTTTAGGGAGTACCCTCAGTGGGTGGGAGAAAGTAGAGTAGGCCCTCAAAACAGTCAAATGAAACAGACGTAAAGAAGATAAACTGGAGTATTGAGGAGGTCCAGGGAGGAAAGAAGTATACAAAGACGGTTTGGAGTCATGGTGTCAAATTCTACAGAGCAGTTAAGAAGAGTCAGAACTATGAAGATTTTCTGAATTTGGCAATTTAGTTGTATCTAGTGACCTTTGAAAATTCTAGTAGAATGGAGATTTCTTTTTTTAAAGTTAGTTTGTAGGACAAAATAAGTTTGTTCTCAGCTTTTATACTTAGGAAAATATATCCTTTACCTGTGTTCAACCAGGACTTTTCCCAAGCAAGATATGTGATCTTCTTTATTGGGGAGTAAAATTCAACTTGGTTAGCCAGGCATGGTGGCTCATGCCTATAATCCTAGCACTCTGGGAGGCTGAGGCTAGAGGAGTGCTTGAGCTCAGGAGTTCGAGACCAGCCTGAGCAAGAGGGAGATTCGTCTCTAACAAAAATAGAAAAAAATTAGCTGGGTGTGGGGCGTGGTGGTGTGCGCCTGTAGTCCCAGCTACTTGGCAGTCTAAGGCAGGAGGATCTCTTGAGCCGAGGAGTTTGAGGTTGCTGTGAGCTAGGCTGATGTCACAGCACCCTAGGCTGGGCAACAGAGCAGGACTCTATCTCAAAAAAAAAGAAAAAAGAAGTAGTTCAACTTGGTTAATAACCAGTAGTAAATGTTACCATGAATTAACATGTTTTCTGTTTTTTTTCTTTGTAAGCAAAATCATTATATATAAATTACTTAAAAACAGAATGTTTGATTTCTCCCTTGATGTGTTAAGTATTATCTTAATTGCTAGATTATTTTATAGGCCAGTGGTAATTATTCATTAAGAAGTAGAAAGCAGAATATTATAATTACATATTTTCATTTTGCCAAATGATGATTATATCACTGATTTTAAAAAATGTTCCAACCCTGAAAGCCTTTCCTAAAACTTTTACATGCCACTTGTGAATTAGATAGAGTTCATTTGAAGCTGTGACAGGGTTGTGAAGCCCCTCCTAAGAGTTGTGTCCAGTCCTCCAGTCATTTTTTGAGATTCATTGATAATGTAATACGCTTTGCAGAAATGCTGGTAGCAAACCATTTGATTACTGAAAATGACAAGATATTTAGACCCCAAATTGGTTAACACTTTCAGTCTATTCTCTTATTGGGCAACAGACTGGTACAATAATAAATAGCTGCCTAGAGAGCAAGTGAACTTGTACTGGATCTATTTGGATAGAGGTTGGATGTCCTTCTTTAAGGGGAGGTTGTCAGAGTAGTTCCTTTGGCCATGGAAGGTTAAGCTACTGTTACATCTGCAATCTCTTCCAACACTGATGATTTTCTGGTCTTGTATGTCTAGACTTATGCCACCTAGCAAATAGCCTCTACTATCTTTCAGTTCTTTAAATTTACAGTATGGCAGATATGAAAGGCAGTGTGTTGGGATGCAGCGATACTATTTAAACAAATAAGGTACAGCTAACCATTAAGGAAATAGGAAATTGCTATAAGATTTGATGAACCCAATAATAGAAGTAAGCAGAGAGCGTTAACAGGAGTCATATGAAGGGGAAGGACCTAACCAAGGTCAGGTAGGGGTTTGTCAGAAAAAAAAGGCTAGCTTCCCTGAAGAGGTTTACTCCTGAGCTGACTCTTTAAAGATGAGCAGACTTTAACCAGAGGTGAACAGGGAAAGGAATGTCTTTCTAGGCAGAGGGAGGAACCTAAACAGAGGCTCTAAAAGAGGGCATGCCTTGTTTGGAGAACTGTAAATAGTTTAGTGTAGCTGGAAGTTAGCATGTGAATGGGGACATGCCAGACAAAATGCCAGACAAAAAGGATTGTGTTTGCCTTGGTAAGCAATTTGGACTTGTCTTGAAAGTGATGTGAAGCAATTAAAGGATTTTAGGCAGAGTAGTTGAAGGATTTTAATCAGATGGGGGCAATGAATTCAAGAGGTACTAAGGAGGTAAAATTAGTAGAGTTATAGGCCAGAGAGAGTGATTGCAGGAATGATTTTCAGGTGTCTGGTTTGGCCAACTGGTTAGGTGGGTAGTTGGCTTTGCTAAGAGAAAGAATTAAGAAATGAATCATATAGGCTTTTTTCCTCAAGATAACTTTAGATAGTGCCAACTTGAGGAAGGATATAGGTATATTTTATTTTCTTATATTTGTATTTGTGTATATTTTTAAAGTGTTGAAAATATACACAAATACAAATTTTAAATTATGAAAGAGTATAACAAGGATGTATTTTCTTTTTTTTCCTTTTTTTTTTTTTTTTTTTGAAACAGGGTCTCGCTTTGCCTGGGCCAGAATCCAGTGGCATAATCATAGCTCAATGCACCCTCAAACTCCTGGGCTCAAGTGACCTTCCTGCCTCAACCTTCTAAGTAGCTAGGACTACAGGCATACACCACCACACCCCATGTCCGGTTAATTTTTTCTATTTTTCTTAGAGAAAGGATCTATCTCGCTCTTGCTTAGGCTGGACTTGAACTCTTGAGCTCAAGCAATCCTCCCACCTCAGCCGCCTAGAGTGCTAGGATTACAGGCATGAGCCACTGTCCCCAGCCTTTTTTTCTTTCTTTATTATATTATTTTATTTTATTTATATTTTAGAGACAGGGTCTCACCCTGTCACTGAGGCTGGAGTATAGTGGTGTGATCATAGCTCACTACAGCCTCAGACTTCTGGGCTCAAGCAATCCTCCTACCTCAGACTCCCAAGTAGCTAGGACTGCAGGTATGTGCCACCAAGTGTGGCTTTTTTTTTTTTTTGAGACAGAGTCTGGCTCTGTTGCTCGGGGTAGAGTGCTGTGGCATCAGCCTAGCTCACAGCAACCTCAAACTCCTGGGCTTAAGTGATTCTTCTGCCTCAGCCTCCCGAGTAGCCATGCACCACTATGCCCGGCTAATTTTTTCTATATATTTTTAGTTGTCCAGATAATTTCTTTCTATTTTTTTAGTAGAGACGGGGGTCTTGCTCTTGCTCAGGCTGGTCTCGAACTCCTGACCTCGAGCAATCCACCCGCCTTGGCCTCCCAGAGTGCTAGGATTACAGGCGTGAGCCAGCGCGCCCGGCCAGTATGAAAGTTTTTAGAAACTGTCAGCTGTCTATAGTTTGGCCTACATGTACAAATTTCCATTTTCAGGAGTTGGAATGGATATGAGAGGTAGATCAGCAGGGAGGATTTCTTATTGGTTTATCAAAATTAAAGTGCTTGAAAGTTCTCAGAATAACATTTTTTCAAATCCTACTAGAATTTATTGTGGATTTTATAAGGACTAGTATTGTAGCTGTCTTTTCAAAAAGTAAAATACTTTGTTTGTTTGAACTTAGTGTTACTCTAAGAGGAAGTATACTAATTGCTCATTTTCCTTTAAGCCAAAACCTTTAATTTGGGACAATTAGTTTCTTTATTAGTATGGTATTCCAGAGTTTAAACATGTGAGAAGTTATTAGTCAGGTGTGTTGGCACGAGCCTGTAGTTCCAACTGCTCAGGAGGCTGATGCAGGAGAATCCCCTGAGCCCGGGAATTCGAGGATGCAGTGAACTATGATGAGGCCACTGCACTCCAGCTTAGGTGACAGAATAAGACCCTGTCTCAAAAAAAAAAAAAAAATGAGAAGGTAATAATTTCTTCTCATATTTCTTGGTCTGCAGGTTGTAAAAGTTAAAATGAACAAACTACGGCAAAGTTTTAGGAGAAAGAAAGATGTTTATGTTCCAGAGGCCAGTCGTCCACATCAGTGGCAGACAGATGAAGAAGGTGTTCGGACTGGAAAATGTAGCTTCCCAGTTAAGGTAAGAACTGATCTTTCTATAAATCTATATGTGGAAAGAACGGACAATCTATTGTATGTAAGACCCCATTAATTAGGACAATAAAAAGAGAACCCTCCAAAATCTAATCCCTTCATATTCTGCTTTAATGATAGAATTAAATGAGAAGGAAAATAGATTATAATTGGTGATTTTCTTTTTATATTTAAATAAGAATTTCTGGTATATAATGTGGCTTCAGTACAGATAAGGTCACTTCTGATGAGAATACTAACCTTAAAATATCTAAAGATCCTGAATTATCAGTAGTCAAATTATTTTCAGTGGGATGTGCTTACTAAGTGATAAGGCAGAGGGAGTGGGAGTCTGCTTTCTTAAATATAGGTCTGGTGTGCTCTAGAAAATCTTAAATCAGAAGAGTTAAAGGGAATTTTCTCTTTTAACTTGTAGCTTTTAATCAGAAAGGTCATTAAAATGAATGCCTTCTTTGATTAGATCAGAAAAATGGAAGCTCACCCAGGATAAGAACATAGTGAAGATCTCGAGAAGGGGGGATGCTGTGCAGGTGCTTTCTCTTACTACTTCCTGAGACTCTGGAGAAGGGCCATATTTAAGGACATGGAAGAAATGTACATATTAAATACTATTCAGTGAAAAGCAATATGTAATTGTATAATTATACAAGTACAATGTGGAATGTATTAAGTGTAAGGGCAAAAAGTAGAAGGAAGTAGGCCAAAATGTTAATATCTTGAAAAATACTGATTTGTTGATTGATTGAGAACAGGGTCTTACTCTGTTGCCCAGGCAAGAGTGCAGTGGTGTCATTATTGCTCACTGTAACCTCAAACTCCTAGGCTCAAGTGATCCTCCTATCTCAGCCTCCTGAGTAGGTGGGACTATAGGTGCGTACCACCATGCCCAGCAAATTTTTGTTTTTTGTAGAGACGAGGTCTCATTATGTTGCTCAGGCTGGTCTCAAACTCCTGACCTTAAATGGACCTCCTGCCTCTACCTCGCAAAGTGCCAGGATTATAGGCATGAGTCATTGTGCCCAGCCAAAAAATTTTTAGTTTGATATAAAATGTTAAATTTTTTCTCTATTGTCTATATATTCTTATAAGTGGAAATATTCTTATGATTTCCTCCCTCCCTTTTATTGCCTCAGTACCATTGACTGATATACAGCCTAAAGTTTTAGAAAGAAAAAAATCTTTATTATAGGAAAAGCCATTTGTAGAATATACTAGTTAGATAAATACATGGCTTTTAAACATACTATTTTTCCATAGTCAGCAATCATTTTCCTGATTACTTAGCTATATTTACTTAACTCATTTGCTGAAACTTTTTATAGGAATAATAAACTTAAATATTTTAATTTTAAATGTTTAATATGACACTAAAATATAAAAGAAAACCTCATCTGTCTTATATAAAAATGAACATTCTTTGTCTTTACTACCTACCTCCACAAATAGTTGGCTTACTTGAATATACAAGTTGAGTATTAAGTATGTAGAAACGGTCACTCTTACACACTGTTGGTTGCTTGCAGTATAAATGTCAGCCAATTAGGGGGCCAATTTAGAAATATCCATTAAGATTTTAAATACACTTTTCATTTGACCTGCAATTTTACATTTAACAATTGCATTTAAGTATATTTACAAATATACTGGCATAAGTCATCATCCTAACATTATTAGTAATATCAAAAATCTGGAAACAAATGCCCATCATTCTGGAATTGGTTAAAGAAACTATGACATGCATTGAGTGGAATTCTTTGCAGTTATTTAAAAAAGAATAAGGTAGATCTATATTCATCTCTTTAGTAAATATTTTTGAATAGCTACTGTGTCCCAGGGACATGTTTGGTAATAAGCAAAAAAGACATAGTTCTTTCTCTTGTGGCATTTATAGTCTCCTTGTGAGGGATACAGACTTTCATTAGATATTTGCATTAATAATATATGATTACAAACTTAGATACATGCTTTTAAGAAAGGAAATCTGATTCTGTAAGAGCATATAACAGAAAAATTTGACCTGGACTAGAGGATCAGAGTAAGGCTTCCTTGAGAAAGTAAAGTTTGACCTGATATCTAAAGGTTGAATGGAAATGAATTAGATGAAAAGGTAGGCAGAGCATTAGAAGATTACGGAAAGTGTGTACACATAGGTGCTGGGTAATGGAAGGAAAGAATGGTAAAGGGAAGCTATAGTGTAGAAAGTTGTATGAGATGACCCTGGAGAAAAGTAGGGCAGGGTTTTGTAGTCCATGTTAAAGATTTTAGACTTTTGAGAGTCAAGTGGCTGGGTGCAGTGGCTCATGCCTGTAATCCTAGCACTCTGGGAGGCCGAGGCAGGAGGATCACTCAAGGTCAGGAATTTGAGACCAACCTGAGCAAGAGTAAGACCCCGTCTCTACTGAAAAGTAGAAAGAAATTATCTGGACAACTAAAAATATGTAGACAAAATTAGCCAGGCATGGTGGCATGTGCCTGTAGTCCCAGCTACTCGGGAGGCTGAGGCAAAAGGATTGCTTAAGCCCAGGAGTTTTAGGTTGCTGTGAGCTAGGCTGACGCCACAGCACTCTAGCCCGGGCAACAGAGCAAGACTCTGTCTCAAAAAAAAAAAAAGACATTCATTCTCTCTGCTATGTTGTGTCTTTCTTACCTTTCTTTCCTCTCCACCACACCCCACTTCTCCCCAACCCATACACTTGTATATTATACTACTGACCCCCAGAGTAGAATGGGAGAATTGGAACTTGAAAATTTTTTTCTCATAGCCTAGAAGTAGAGGCATTTCCTCAGTCAGATGTATTAATCACTGGGCAAATGATGCCTTATCCTGCCTTGCCTTAGAAACCATTGTGAACTAGTAGTGAGCTTGGTATGAAAAGGTTTTCCATGGAGACAGCTAGTTAGGGTGGTGGGGATGCTCACTAAGGAAGAGTAAGTTTGGGAATAGAGAAGATGAGATCCTTTTGAGGTACCTATGGGTCATGCACATGCAGCTCCTCACTGACCAAGAAAGTACCATGAGTTTTCATTTTGGAGTTACAAATAAATTTTAGTGAGTAGGCAAATTTACAAATGCCAAATCCTTGAATGATGCGAGGATTGACTGTATATAAATTATCATTAAAGTTGTAGGTAGGTGAGATTGCCTAGGGAAAGTGAGAAGAGGGCCTAGGACAAACCCTAGAGGAACACCAACATAAAAGGGAGGACAGACAATGAAATAGGTATGTTCAAAGGAGAATAAGAAGGACTAGCCGGAGAGGTAGAAGGGAAAACTGGAGCATGTGGTCTTAGAAGCCAAGGTTTGAACATATGAGAAAGTGGTCAAATGCTATAAAGGGATCGAGTGAGAAATGAAACCTCATTAGATTAAAAACTTGAAAGTTTTGGTAACTTTGATGACAATGACAGCACTTACAGTGGAATCATGAGGATAGAATGCAGATTAAGGAGTGAATGGGTACAAAATAAGGGTGGAAACAGCTAATCTAGAGATTACTAATTCAAGAAGGTGTCTGAAAAGGTTGTGTAAAGTTAGAGAAGGGTGGAAGGGAGAGATTACAAGGGGCATGAGGAAACTTTTGGTGGTGGTGGCTACGTTTATATGTTGGTTGTGGTGATGGTTTCTCCTCAGCAAATTGTAGACCTTAAATATGTACAGTTTATTGTATATCATTTATACTTCAGTAAAGCTGTTAAAAATTTTAAAAATAAAAGTTTGTCTTCAAAGGAAAGTAGACAGTAGCAAAGGGAATGTGAGGTTGAGGAATGTGTGTGTGGTTTTCTTAAAAACAGTTTTGTTAGATATAATTTACCTACCCTGAAGCTTACTTATTTAAAATGTATAGGTCATTGATGGTTTGGTTTTGTGCCGAGTTTTGTTTTGAAGAAGGGAATGACTGAGCATAATTAAATGTTTTTTACAAAGGAGCATGTAGGGAGTGAATTAGTTTTAGACTAGAGGAAGAATGCCGCTTCTATTTTAACAGGAGCAAAGATGGAAAATAGGGTGCAAATGTACCTCAATTAATGGTGTTGGTGGCTTGAGATTGATGGAGTTCTATTTTGAAGACATATTTTCTCAAGGAAATAGGAAATAAAGACGTCTGTAGAAGAGAGAGTAGAGAAGTTGTAGAACTGGATTTTGAGGACAATGGGATACTCTAAAGAATAGGAGAGAGCAGTTTATAAAAATGCAGATGGTTATTAGACAGTAATCAAGTGAAATTGCAACTAATTTGATATCTGCTGGGTTTGTTGAAATGTACTGGTACCTATATAAGTGTAATAATTTAGTAGTAGAGTAATGATTAATTAGAGCAAAGTAGGCTTCAAAGCTTGTCTTGCAATTTTATCTGTGAGTATAACAGATAATTTTTTTAATAGAGGAGAGATTTTGATGTTACAAATGAAATATGACCTATGCAAAACTTAATATAGTGGTTCTCAAAAGTGGGATCTCTAAAACCTTTTCAAGGGGTGCTGAGATATTCTCTTTTCCAATCGTACATCTATATGAGGCCAGTCTTTTTTGATATACTTCAACCAAAACATATTGTAATAGATTGAATGTAGATGCAAATATGAGAATCCAATTTTCTTCTATTAAGCAGGATATTAAAGAAATTTGCAAAAATGTGAAATCACAAAATGCCACTTTTCTCACTAAATTTTTTCATTTTGGAAAATATAGTTATTTTTCATTAAAAATATGTTATTTAATTTACCATGCAATGGAGTTCATTATTTTAAAATGAATTAAATATCTTTAAAAGTTCTTACTTTTAATTTCTAGTACAGTAAGTATTAGTAGCTATAACTGATGGAAACAAAAATTCTTTGGGGTCCTCCGTGTAATGGGATCCTGAGACCAAAAATTTTGAGAACTGCTGATTTAAACAGTATGTTTCATCAATTACAGTAATGTACTAATAATCTACTTGTAATTGTCTACTGACATTACATTTTTAAATGCTGGTATTAATTTTGGTTGTTAAATAAATTGATATTATCTAGCCAGTCGTTTAACTTGCAATTAAAATCTCAATTATTGGATTATGTAGAACATATGGCATGCAAAATTTACGTTGTGTAAATTCTGGAGGTCGTATTATCTTCAAATTTGGAAGGATAGAGATTAAGGGACTGTATGCAGAATACATACTTACTAGTTATGTTTATAAATTGTCCTAATTATTTTAACTCCCTGTTAAATGAGATGGAAGGGCTTTCTTACCCCTTTGTTTTAGAAATATAAGGCACTTACTCAGTTGTTACTAGGAATTGTGCCAGTATATACAAATAGGACAGACCAGATGGAGAACTGAGCATATGGATGCTAGAATTGCATGTGTTTACCTCTTAGACCAACATTTGCTCTATTAAATTATCTGCCAGATGGTTTGGGGGACAGCTTTCTAAGATAAGGACTGCCATTGTGCTAGAAGTTATAACAGATAGCATTTTAATAACAAGCCTTTCTTATTTTGTATGTAACCGTAAAGCCATGGCACAGAAAGTAGAGATCTCTTACAATGTTTTTATTTCTAAGAGGCTAGTTCCTGATCCAGTGGGTGACTACTATGTAACATTTAATAATTTGTGATTTCAGAATATTTTGCTGCAAAGCGTTATGCCAACTAGAAGTTGCTAAATATATCAGGAAAAAAAGCAAAAATGCACAAAATAAAAAATAAAATGGGAAAATAATCATAGACACTGAAATTTTTAAAACTGACTCTACAAGTAAACTTGAAAACATGGATAAAATTGATAATATTCTTGGGTTATATAAATAAATAAAACTGACTCCAAAAGAAATTAAGAATACAGAGACCAATTAATATAGAAGAAATACCATGAGATATCAAAGAGGCACCTACCTCCCACCCCAACATAGGCAATCCCCCAACCCCTAACATAAGTACCAGTCCCAAATCATTTTACAGGGAATACTACTAAACCTTTAATAAAAAGATAACATCTATGCTTTATCTATTTATCAAAGCTTTATAAATTTGTTTTATAAGCTTATAAATTCTTAACATCTGTAGTATTTTAAAACTTGACAGAGAACACCAAAAAAAGAGACTAACAGCTAAATTAATTTACAAATATCAACACAAAGCTCTTGTTAAAATATTAACAGAATCCAGCAACCCAATTATAGGATAATATATACCCTCCTCACTCATCAGCATCTAAATACAGAGTAAGGGAATCTCTTTTATTTAGGTTATTTTTATTTATTTATTTATTTATTGAGACAGTCTCACTCCATCACCCCAGGTAGGGTGCAGCAACCTCAAACTTTTGGGCGCAAGTGATCCTTTTGCCTCAACCTCCTGAGTAGCTGGGACTACAGGTGTGTGCCAGGCCTGGCTAATTTTTCTATTTTTAGTAGAGATGGGGTCATTTTCTTGCTCAGGCTGGTCTCCTGAGCTCAGCCATCCTCCTGCCTCAACCTCCCAGAGTGCTAATAGTATACTGTGCCCGGCCGAAAGCATATACTTTAAAATTTTTTTTAATTTTTAATTATTTTGGATACATAATAGTTATACATATTTATGGGGTACATGTAATATTTTTATACAAGCATACAATGTATAATGATCAAATCAGGGTAATTGGGGTATCCATCACCTCAAGCATTTATCATTTCTTTGTGTTAGGAACATTCCAGTTCTCCTCTTAGTTATTTTGAAATACACAATAAATTATTGTTAACTGTAGTTGCCCGATTGTGCTATTGAACACTAGATCTTATTCCTTCTATCTGACTGTGTTTTTGCACCCAACAACCACCCCCTTTTTGTCTTCCTCCCCCTCATCCTAGCCTCTGGTAACCATCTTTCTATGTCATCTCCATGAGTTCAATTTTTTTTTTTTTTTTTAGTTCTCACATATTAGTGAGAACATGTGATATTCGTCTTTCTGTGCTTGGCTTATTTCATTTAACATAATGTCCTCCAGTTCCATCCATGTTGTTGCAAATAACAGGGTTCCATTTTTTCTGTGGCTGAATAAGATTCCATTGTGTATATACACCACATTTTCTTTATCCATTCATTTGTTGATGGACACTTAGGTTGATTCCGTATCTTGGCTATTATGAATAGTGCTTAAAAGTATACACTTCTACAGCATACTGAGTTTGAATTTGGGCTTTGCCAGTTATTATTAGCTTAAACAAATTACTTAACTTCTGCTTGTTCCAGGCAGTGTTCTAGGCACTTAGAATATGGCGAACAACACAGACAAAATCTTTGCACAGTGCTTACAATCTAATGGATGTTAGTGAACAAAGAAATATATAAAGTATCTGGTATATCAGAAGGGAATTAGGGCTACGAAGTGGGGGTGCTGGGGGAGGCGACAGCCTGAGGTAAACAGCCACTGAGCCAGGTGCTGTGGGCCGCCAGAGGTGAGGGATGGAGTAGGGGCAGCACTGAACATCAGTGGACATCCCCCTAATTTATTTCTCAGGTGAGGAAACTAAGGCCTATGGAGTGCTGAGGTTGCTGGTTTACTGCCAGCCTTCCAAAGTAAGTTTCTATCTTTGTAATGTTACCTGATACTGTACTGTTTTCAAGGTAGGAAAGCTGGTTTACACATCGGAGGTAGCAAGGAACTGCGGAAATGGGCAGCCAGGGCCTGGAATCCTACCAGTAAGAATCCAAGTGTACAAATACAGAAACACAGACAGCTAAACAATAATTTTTGTAAAATTAATTCCATATGGCCAGAAACTGATCAATAACTGCCAGCTTCACTAATCTCTGTCCCTGCTTCCAATTTAGGACCAACCAGAGAAAGCCAAATGTGCCCCCCGCCAACCAGTCACATAGGACACCCTGCTTTTAGTTATCTGGGCACACCCGGAGCCTCCCTTTCTCCACTGTGAAGCTTTTCCACTCCTCTGTCTGCCCTTGAGTTTCTATCAAACCAACCCCATTGCTAGGAAGCTCTGAGTAAATAGCCTTTGCTTGTTCTAAAAAAAAAAAAAAAGTGGGGGGAGCAAGAAGGGGAATTAGTATGAAGGGAGTGTATGAGGGGGTACAATTTAAAATAGGATGGTTAGGGCAGCCCTCACTGAAAAAGCGTCTTTTGAGCAAAGACTCAAGGAAAGTGAGAAAGCAAGCATTTCAGGTTAACTGAGGAAGCAAATTGTAGACTGAGGGGGCAGCAAGAACAAAGGCTCTGGGACAGGAGAGTAATTGGCATATTGAAAGCACAGCAATGAGGCCAGTGTTTAGAGCAAAAGATGCAAGTAGAGATGAAATCAGATAAGTAGCAGGACACCAGATCATGTAGGATAGTATTCGATACTGTCAGACCTATCCTGAACGTATGCTTATATAATTAAATATATAAACTGAAATAAAAGAAAATTTTAATTATATCCATTGTATAAATACTTGGACGTAACTACACCAGAAGACCTAAAGTAGTACACTTTTATGTAGAATCACAGTGGGTGAGATAGCTGCAAATGTAGACTAATGTGATGAGTTGGTACCTATATACCACACTAGGATTGCAAATGGTGACATTATTTTCCGAAATGGTGAGCAACTCTTGATAAAATTCTTATCAAAGGCCGGGCGCGGTGGCTCACGCCTGTAATCCTAGCACTCTGGGAGGCCGAGGCGGGTGGATCACTCGAGGTCAGGAGTTCGAGACCAGCCTGAGTGAGACCCCGTCTCTACTAAAAATAGAAAGAAATTATCTGGCCAACTAAAAATATATATAGCAAAAAAAATTAGCCGGGCATGGTGGCACATGCCTGTAGTCCCAGCTACTTGGGAGGCTGAGGCAGTAGGATCGCTTAAGCCCAGGAGTGTGAGGTTGCTGTGAGCTAGGCTGATGCCACGGCACTCACTCTAGCCTGGGCAACAAAGTGAGACTCTGTCTCAAAAAAAAAAAAAAAAAAAAAAAATTCTTATCAAAGTATAATCTTCTTTTGATTGACACAGCAATTGCATTTGTGCAAAAAATGCTCTGTGTGTATATGTGTAAAATGGAGTAGGGTCTAATCTAAAATAATTATGAGTTTTTTACCCATTCTATGTGAATGTCCAGTAGGGCATTCAAATGTCATACAGCTGCTGGGCCCTTACCTCACACCTGTAATCCTAGCACTTCGGGTGGCTGAGGAGGGAGGATTGCTTGAGGCCAGGAATTTGAGACCAGCCTGGGAAACATTGGGAGACCCCATCTCTATAAAAAATAGAAAAATTAGCCAAGCATGGTGATATGTGCCTATAGTCTCAGCTACTCAGGAGGCTGAGACAGGAGAATTGCTTGAGCCCAGGAATTCAAGGCTGCAGTGAGTTATGATCAAGCCACTGCATTCCAGCCTGAGCAATGGAGTAAAACCCTATCTCAAAAAACAAATGTCATACAGGAAGCCAGATTTTTGTCATCCATGTCCCCTTGCTCACTACTTAGAAATAATTTTCCCAGTCATTGTTACCAGAAATGCCTGCATACATTTCCCAAACACTCCCATTGAAAAACCACTAATGTAGGGCTCTGTAGACCGTTCTAAGGACTTTGGCTTTTATTTAGAATGCAGTGGAAGCTATTAGAAAGTTTCGAACAGAAGACTAGCATTATAGTCTTATGTTTTAAAAGGATCACTCTGGCTCTTGTGCAGAGAATGAGCTATAGAAGAGCAAGAGTGAAAGCAGAGAGATCAATTAAGAGGCTCTTACTAAAGTCCAGATGAAAGATGGTGTGGCTTAATCAGAGTGATAGCAGCAGAAGTGGTGAGAAAGGGTCATATTCTGGATATATTTTGTAGGTAAAGCTGATAGCATTTATTAATAGATTGGATTTGTAAAGTGTCACTAAGAGAAAGAGAAGCTAAGAATGATTCCAAGATTTTCGGTCTGAGTAATTGGAAGGATAGAGTTGCCATATGTTAATTTGGGTAAGACTGTTGGTAGAAGAGTAGATTTGTGAACAAAGGATGATATCAAGCATTCAATTTGGATGCTGTTGTAAATGGTATTTTTAAAATTTAATTGTCTACTTATTGCTGTTAAAGAAATACAAGTGAGTTTCGTATATTGAAATTATATCTAGCAACCTTGCTAAATTCAGTTTTTAATTCTAGTATTTGATTTGAAAATTCTTTTGGTTTTTTTACTAATACAGTAATATAATCTGTGAATAATATATAGTTGTATTTCTTTCATTCCAATTCTTATACTTTTCATTTCTTTTTCTTGCATCATTGCACTGAGCAGAACCTGGGATACAGTGCTGAGTATAAATAGAATTGGTGATAACAAGGATCCTTGCCTCATTCCCGATCTTATCACAGTTTCTCAAATTAAGCAAGTTCCCTTCTATTATTGGTTAAGAAATATTTTTTAAATTGTGAATGGAAACTGAATTTTATCAAAAGCTTTTTCTGTATATATTGAGATGATTATGATTTTTATCTTAATTCTGTGAAGTGGTAAATTCCACTGATTGGATTTTTTTTATATTCCTGAAATAAATTCAGTTTGATTAATACCCTTATGATCAAGTTGAGTTTATTGAATATATTGCCAGATTCTGTTTGCTAATATTTTGTTCAGAAATTTCACATCTGTGTTTTGAAACAGACTGGACTATGAAGATTACTTTCTTCTGATGTCCTTGTCAAGTTTTGTATTAATAGAATTGAGCCTGGATTATAGTGTTGGCAAGGTTCTATCTCCTGGTTTACTTCCATTCCTAGGGTATACTTTTCCAGGTGTTCCAACTGAGAGCGTGGGGTGTTCAAAGGAGCCCATTCTCTGGTAGGTCCCGAACTCTAATCCTTCTTTCTCTCCTTAGCAAGATGAGAGTGCCAAAAAGCTCATTTTGTTTAACACATTCCTCCATTTTCTCTACTTCTTTTGAATTGATAGTTAGTTTTAGAGGCTTGATCAGATTTAGCTTTCTTTTTCTCCCCCAGAAATACTTCATTAGTGGTTTGGACTATTATCAGAAGGCACAGAATAGCTGATTACCCTTTTGTGATGAAAATGACTATTGATGATCACTGCCTAGGTTTGTTAATTCATTAAGGGTTGCAAAATGATGATACTCCAATTCTGTCATCCCTTCTTCATTTATTAGCTGTAATATTGCTATAAAGCAAAACCTCTCCCAATCTACTGTTTGGTTAACAGTGATATAGTTTAATTAGGAATACAGGGTAATTTCATTTATGAAAGAAATATTGAGCTGTGAGAAAGATCAGGCCCAGATTCATTCATAAGCAACATCACCAAAATAAATGACTCTATCTATCTGATCAACTGCTGTTTTTTTTTTTTTAAGAAGAATAACATTAAGTTGGGAGGGCGGGGGAAAAAAAGAATAACATTAAGTTAATGTATATAAGAGCAGTAAACTACAAACCTCTACTTAAATAGGAGAGTTGCAGATATGCTTCAACAGAAAGGTAGTATGAGGTAGTTGAAAGAAGATAGATCTAGAAGTCAAAAGAGTAGAGTTCTATCCCTGGCTTTGTTAATTGACTGGTTATATGACCCAGTTTAAGGCACTTAACTTTTTTGACACCTTGAATTTCACCTTTGAAAAGTAAAGTTTTTGGCCAGGTGTGGTAGCTCATGCCTGGGCAACATAGCAAGACCCCATCTCTGCAAACAACTTTAAAAATTAGCTTGGTGTGGTGGCACAAACCTATAGTCCTAGCTAGTTGGGAGGCTGAGGCAGGAGGTTTGCCTGTGCCTGGCAGTTTGAAGATTCAGTGAGCTATGATCACACCATTGCACTCCACCCTGGGAAGCACAGTAAGACCCTGTCTCTAAAAAAAATAAGAAGAAAAAAAGAGAGAAAGAAGTAGTAAAGTGAAGGTTTTTGATCCCTTAAATTCTTTTCAGCTCTAAACTTGTCTGATTAGATTTAATGCCTCTGCTTAGACCTACAATTTATAAAAATGGAATTGTACTCCAAATCTATAGTTAAAGAATAGCCCATTTTAATTAGATTTAACTACTCCTCTTTGGTTAAAGAGCCAAAACAAGTTTTAATATTGTGCTATGCACATCTGCATACTGTATTTGCTATGTAGCATAGGCTGTGTGTGTGTATGTGATAAGACGACCTGTAACTCCTTATAAATTAATGATTATTATGTTACTTTTTGTTAATGTTGGGAACTGCTGACTATACAATCTCTCACATCAGAGCTCTGCATTTCTTCTCATGGATAACATCACCAAAGCAAGGGGGGAAATCTATTTTTGAAATAATTTTTTTCAGAAAGAGAAAAAGGACTTAATTCATCCAAGAATGAAATTCCACGTACTGGTTTTTCTAAAGTACATTTTTGTGAATAAAAGTTTCTTACTCAGAAGGAGTTTGGAAAATGCATACGGACAAAAGAAGTCCTAGTGTCACATATTTTAGCCATTAAAGCATGAATCAGCTGTAGTTCTTCAGTGAGATAGTGTCTCAGAGAAGAAAGAAGACCTCTTTAATAATGTTTCTTTCAATGGGCATGTTTTTCTCCTAGTCTAATAGGACAAAAGGCAGATTTTTGTCTCTGCATTTCTAAAATAGATTATGCAACTAAGAGTCAGTCCATATATGAGATAATTATGAGATAATGTTGTTCTCTTCTTTTCACCAAGACTTCCTTTTTTTTTTTTTTTTTTTGAGACAGAATCTCACTCTCTTGCCTGGGCTAGAGTGCTGTGGCAGCAGCCTAGCTCACAGCAACCTCAAACTCTCGGGCTCAAGCGATACTTCTGCCTCAGCTTCCTGAGTAGTTGGGATTACAGGCATGCGCCACCATGCCCTGCTAATTTTTTTTTCTATATATTTTTAGTTATCCAGCTAATTTCTTTCTATTTTTTTTTTAGTAGAGATGGGGTCTCGCTCTTGCTCAGGCTGGTCTCTAACTCCTGAGCTCAAAAGATCTGCCCTCCTCGGCCTCCTAGAGTGCTAGGATTACAGGCTTGAGCCACCGCGCCCCACCAAGACTTCCTTTTGTTTTTCTTTTGCTGGCATAAATAGCCATATGTGACCAATTGAATTGATCAAGCTAAGTGGTAGAATGAAACCTGTTGGAAATACTTTGAAACTATATTCATTCCTCAGATCCTAAAGGTAACTCAGAGATCATAAAACCCTACTTTCTCATGTTATTATAAAATGAAAACAGAGAGAGATTAAGCAATTTAGAGATAGTAGTGGAAATGAGTAGTAGCAAAAGGAAGAAAACCCAGATATAAAATACTACAGATAAGAGTGTGGGGCAACCAAACCACAGACCCAAAGAAATTAAGATATGTGAATACTTTGCCATTTATGCTAATAAATTTGAAATTTTAGATTAACTATGAATATTCTAGGAAAACATACTAAAATTACCTAAAGTAGAAATAGAAAAGTTGAATAGGCCCCTAACCAGAAAAAAAAATAGAGAAAGCTGTTAAAAAACAAAACTAAAACTATCTCTCTGAAAGGCCTGGATATAGGTGATTTCACCAGTCAGCTCTGTCAAACCTCAAAGAATAATTTCTATGCTATTTAACTATATCAGAGTATATACGGGGAGCAATGGACGGTTTTCAAAATTTTTTATGGCTTTAACAAAATCCTGATACAACAACCAAAGAACAAAAACAAAAAGAAAACCGTAGAGGAATTCCACTTGTGAATATACATGAAAAAGTAGGCACAAAAATAGTAACAGATGGGGTCAAAAAGTATACTAAAGAATTCAAGAATCTAGAAATGGTTCAATACTTGGAAATTTGATAAATATAGTTCATCACATTGATGGGCCTAAGAAGAAAAATGACTTCATTATTACAAAAAGGAAGCAAAGTTGGAGGACTGGCGCTTATCAATTTTAAAACGTATCACAAAGTTATAATAATCGAAACATTGTGGTATTGGCATAAGAATAGATGTATATAGAGTGATAGAATTGAGAGTCATCCAGAAATAAACCCATATATCAATGGCCGATTGACTTCTGACAAGAGTACCGAGACCATTTAACAGAGAAAGAATAAACCCTTCAACTAATGGTGATGGGACAACTAGATTCCCACATGCAAAAGAATGAAGTTGGACCCCTACTTCATACCATATACAAAAATTAACTCAAAATGGATCAACAACCTAAGTATAGAAGGAAAAACTCTTAAAGGGAAAACTCTTAGAAGGAAGCATAGAGGTAATCTTCGTGACCTTGGATGTGGCAATGGATTCTTAAATAAGACACTAAAAGCACAAGCAACAAAAGAAAAAGTAGATACATTGGACTTCATCAAAATTGAAAACTGTGCATCAAATAACATTATGAAGAAAGTGAAAAGACAACTACAGAATGGGAGAAAATGTGTGGAAATTATATATCTGATAAGGATCTAGTATCCAGAATATATAAAAAACGTTTGTAACTCAACAACAAAAAGACAAAGAACCTGATTTAAAAATGAACAAAGGATCTGAGTAGAAATTTCTCCAAAGAAGATATACAGATGGCCAACAAACACCTGAAAAGGTGCTCAACACCATTAGTCATTAGGGAAATACAAATCAACACAAAGAGGTACCACTTCACACCCACTTGGATGGCTATAATTTAAAACAAAACAACAAAACAGAAAATAACAAATGTTGACAAGGATGTAGTGAAATTGGAGCCTTAATACATTTCTGGTAGGAAAGTAAATTGGCTCAGCTGCTGTTAAAAGCAGAATGGTGGTTCCTCAAAAAGCAAAACATAGAATTACCATATGACCTAGCAATTCACTGCTAGTTATGTACTTCAAAGAATTGAAAATAGGTACTCAAAAAATACACATACATGCATGTTCACAGCACCAATATGCACAATACCCAAAAGATAGAAACAGTCCAAATGTCCATCAGTGGAAGAATGGATAAGAAATTGTGGTACAGGCCGGGCACGGTGGCTCACGCCTGTAATCCTAGCCCTCTGGGAGGCTGAGGTGGGTGGATCGCTCGAGGTCAGGAGTTCGAGACCAGCCTGAGCGAGACCCCGTCTCTACTAAAAATAGAAATAAATTATCTGGACAACTAAAAATATATATAGAAAAAATTAGCCGGGCATGATGGCGCATGCCTGTAGTCCCAGCTACTCGGGAGGCTGAGGCAGTAGGATCGCTTAAGCCCAGGAGTTTGAGGTTGCTGTGAGCTAGACTGACACCATGGCACTCACTCTAGCCCGGGCAACAAAGTGAGACTCTGTCTCAAAAAAAACAAAAGAAAGAAATTGTGGTACATACATACAATGGAATGTTACTCAGCTATGAGAAGCAATGAAGTACTAGTCATACGTACTACTACAGTGTGGATGAACCATGAAAACAGTATGCTAGGTAAAATAAGCCAGACACAAAAGACCACATATTGTATGATTCTCTTTATGTGAAATATCCAAAATAGGTAAATCCATAAAGACAGAATACAGATTGATGGTTGCCAGGGGCTGCAGGAGGGACAATGAGGACAACTGCTTAATAGGTATAAATTTTCCTTTTGATGCAAGAAAATGTTTTTAACCAGATAAAGGTGGTGGTTGTATAACATTGTGAGTGTACTAAATACCAGTGAATTCTTTACTTTAAAATGATTAATTTTATGTGATGTGAATTACATCTTAATTTTTTAAACTTTATAAAGTATTTTGCAAAGATTGCTCATCTGGCAAAGAAATTTTTTTTTAAGTATTCAATCTTGATAAATCATCTTAGCAAAACAGGAATAGCACATCTTTTTTCTTTTTTTTTTTTTTACCCCAATTTCACCTACAGCTGCAGCATAATAAATTTTTAAATGATTGAAAAACTATCCCAGAATCATACATAAATGGTGAAACATTTACAAGGAATTCAGGAGGAAGACAAGGATGCTCACAAACACCACTATTATTCAACACTGGTCTAGAAATGATGGTCCATTGGACAAGAAAATAAAGACTGTAAATGTTGAAAAGCAAGAATAAAAAAAAATTTTTTTTGAAACAGTGTCTCGCTTTGTCACCCAGGCTGGAGTGCAAGGGCACGATAATAGCTCACTGCAGCCTTGAACTCCTGGGCTCAAGCAAAGGGATCCTCCTGCCTCAGCCTCCTGAGTAGCTAGGACTACAGGCATGAGCCACCACACCCAGCTATTTTTTAAATTTTTCATGGGGACAGTCTTGCAGTGTTGCCCAGGCTGGTCTCATACTCCTGGCCTCAAGCAATCCTTCCACCTCGGCTTCTCCAAAGTGCTGGGATTATAGGCTAAAAGTTATTTTAATGTTGAAGTTAAAAACCAAACATTCTGATATTAGGCTTTGCAATATAAAAGCTATCAACTAATTTTACCACTATACTTGGAATATAAAATACATTTCTGTGTATTTTGGGTTTTGACCTATTTAGAATTTGCATATTATAGAATCTCATATGATCAGTTTTTTAAAAGGACATATATAGAATGTAGAAGGATTATAGAATTAACGCATTGACTGCCACACTAGAAAAAAAGTTTTTCCCTGAGGCCCTGGTGTTTTATTACGAGAACAGAATAAAAACTTTGAAAACAAAACAATCCTTTCTAATTTAATGAAAAATTTGTTATTTTTTATTGTTTTCTGTACATGAGTTATATGCAACTCATGCGGCACTAGAATTAATTTTTACACTGCACACCACTTGAGTTGTATGTGACTCATGATGTGCTTACAGAATTTGTTTCCGGGAATGGAGTTTTCATATGCTTCACAAGGGCCTGGGCTCAAAACTGGCGTGAGTTAAATACAATTCACATGGCAGTTAATGTGTTAAGGATAAAGTAAAGGATAATTTAATCATTAAGATTCACATCATGAAGATGAAAGCTCAGAACAAGCTGAGGCTTTTGTTTTTTGTTACATTACATGAAGAAGATGAATAAGTAATAGAATGTATTTGGGGACAGATCATGAAGTGTTAATAGATAACAAGAAGCAATACTTGTAGCCCTCTGTGGTTTCTAACTTCACTATCGGAAGATGATGTAAAACTGGAAGGATAAAATAGTTAAAGATAGAATTGAAATCTAGGATAGTTGAAAAAGATTTTAAGAGTATTCTGAATGGATCCTATCTGGGAGTATTAAAAGAAACTTGAGGGTATGATGATGTTACTAAACGTTGAAAAATAATACAAAATGAAAGAAATGTTATAATAGTGATGTGGAAATGTTCTGAGTTTCAAAAAGGTAAAAATCTAATTCTGGAACCAATCAATTTGTAATACCACCCAAATCCTGTGTCTTTTTTAAATGTCAGTTTGTTAGTTATGTGCACTAACAAAAGTATTGATGACTACTAACTGTGGGAACATGTCACACTAAATTAGTTCAGTTTTCTTCTACAGAGTCATTAAACCAGTACATCCAAAGAATATTAAAGTCATAGACATGAGACGGCTTGATTTTTAATGAGGCTTTTTAAATATCTCATTGATATCTTTGTGGAGTAGATGAGAAATGTGCACTAGGTGATAATGTGGGTTTTGTGAATTTGTAGTTGATTGAACAGCCACTCTTGGAGCATAGTTTAAATGAGCAGCAACATCTGTGTTGTTTTTTTTTTTTTTTTTTTGAGACAGAGTCTTGCTCTGTTGCCGGGGCTAGAGTGAGTGCCGTGGCGTCAGCCTAGCTCACAGCAACCTCAAACTCCTGGGCTTAAGCTATCCTACTGCCTCAGCCTCCCGAGCAGCTGGGACTACAGGCATGTGCCACCATGCCCGGCTAATTTTTTTTTCTATATATATTTTTAGTTGGCCAGATAATTTCTGTTTTTTAGTAGAGACGGGGTCTCACTATTGCTCAGGCTGGTCTCGAACTCCTGACCTCGAGCGATCCACCCACCTCGGCCTCCCAGAGTGCTAGGATTACAGGCATGAGCCACCGTGCCCAGCCAACATCTGTGTTTTAAAGAAGGGATAGAAAGGTAATAATATCTAGTCATTATACATGTCCAGTGCTATGCAACACTTTTATCAGTGACTTAAGAGTATTTCAAAGATGTGCTTGTCAAATACAAAGATGACTCAAAGATAGAGAAAAAAGTTAATTCTATAGATGACCAAATCAAGATTTAAAAAAAAAAAATGCAGTTTTGATGATCTCAGGCTCAAGGTGAAATTTCAGATGAATTCGCTTATTCAATAAATATGTATTTAGCACTGTTATATATGCCACACACCGGTGGTTGGCATACCTGAATGAATACAACACACACAAATTTCCTACTTTTGTGGAATTTACAATCGAATGAAAAAACCACTGATAACTTGAGTTAGGCAAAGATTGCAAATAGATAACCTTTTGAGCGTAACCTCTTTTGAGTGTGTTAAAAAAAATTAACCTAATTGAAATGAAAACTTATGCTTTGCCATAGACATTCTCTATTAAGAGAATGAAAAGTGAAGCCACAGACTTGGAGAAAA